>NC_139042.1:84418538-85018538 GCF_965140915.1 Aythya marila | reverse complement strand
CTACTCCTGTAGACCATCACAGATGGATGAATACAAACTTTTCTAAATTCCACTACACTACTAGTTTTCTTTCCCAAACTAAGACTGAGAAAAAAACAAACAAACAAACAAAAAACATACCTATAATAATACAATAGGGCTTTTAAGATAAATTGTCTTTGTTTTCAAAAGGTTTTTATTAATTTATGAAAATGGTATATATTTTTACAGACGTGTATTTTAAAATGCTAGAATTGGTATGTTAGTCTGTCACTAGAACTAGAAACACTTCTTATAACACTTCTGATAACACTTCTTAACTAACAACTATCATCTTCAAATGATTAAAAACTTTCCCCTAATTGTAGGAAAATAAATTGTTTCATATACCTACAGATGTTATCCTTTTACCTTACCTCTCTCCTCATTTTCTCTTTGCAATTTTGAATAAATGTTGTCTGTCCTATACTTGAAAGTAACAACAAAAGTTTACCATAAACAGTTATTTTGTTTTTTTGTTTGTTTGTTTTGTTTTTTGTCTTTATAAAACAAACTTGATACCAGAAACTGTTCAGTTTTTCATTTCAAGGATTTTATGTAACTTTCCAGAAATGAACAGCTAGATCCAAAGAGTACGCTTATTTAACTTGGTTTGAAGAAAGAATTTCTTTATGCTGTCTTCATGGCTGTGACTCAAGTCATAAATTTGAAAATACTTTCACATTTTTATACAGAAATAGCCTACATATTTCTATCTCTTTCAACATTGTATGCATGGCCTTGTATTCTTTATGGACAACAGGTTGACAGCAAAAGTAAAATGAGTAATCAAGAACAACGAGAAGATAACTGTAAAATTGAAAGTAAAACCCCAGCTGCTCTGGTTAAACAAAAGGTACCTCATGGGTATTACCTTAGCATACTCTACTTTTAAAGGAAGTAGTTTTTTTGTTTTGTTTTGTTTTTTTTTTTTGTTTTTTTTTTTTTTGTTTTTTTTTTTTTTGTTTTAGACATAAGAAAATAATTCTGTTAGAAACAAAAAAATCTTTGTGTCCAATTTGCAGATTACATGGCACTGGAACATTATAGTCAAAGGGAAAGTTTTACTCATCTATTCAATGTAAGATTAAGAAACTTTATTATGATTAATGAATTAGTAGAAAGATTTAAGTGAAAAGAGAATTATTCTTGTGCACTATTTTTAGGATCTTAACCTCTTAAACCAATGCTTGCTGAAGTGCCTTAGAGAAAAACATAGATATTAAATTCTAGAGGCTAGTAATAATACAATCTTTCTAAAGAATATAATTGCTACCAGTGTCTTTCACTGCTTGTCGCTTGTCATTGAACTCGTCGCTTTGTAACGCGTTCATGTTAATTCAGAAGATATAAAAAATGTCAGAAAGCAGGCTTTTACAATGTAAGAAAGCTATGCTAAAGGATGTTTGCTGGTAGAGCTTGCTAGCCATTTTTACTAGGGGGACTAAGAGTTTTGCTTAACAGTGAGAAGATGTACATGAACACAGGATCTGGGATTATTCTAGAGAGGCCTGTAACCTAAAGGAATGGATAAGGTATAAGAGCAAACCTAATAGTTTTAAATGATTCCCCTTGTCATGCTCAAAAGAACCATGGAGTCTTTATGTGCACGGATACTTCACGCTGCTAAAAAAATTAAAAACAATATAATCCCAAAGCTCATATAAAATTGACATCTTTCTTTTCCCAGTTTTTCCTTAGAAGTTTTCAGGTATCTAGAAAGTCCTTTACACAATGACAAGCCAAAAAGAATTTGTAACTCAGATGCCAACAAAGTTAGCAGACACTGCATTCTTGTGTCATTCAGCTAAAAATTAGAATTTCTCCTATAATAATTACTTCTATATTTCATCTCTTTCTTTCTCTGAAACCACAAAGGGTTTCCTTTCCTCTTGGAATCAAAGTGAGACAAATAAATTGTTACCTAGTTTCCATAGAAATAGGGAATCCACGTGGAAGTATTTAGAATGCGGTAATTCCTGCATTACTCTTATTTCCAATACCTTAGAAATTCTTACTTATTCATATAGTATGTTTGTGATTTAAATATTCTATGCAAATTTTAAGTTATCAAAAGAGAGAAAACAATCTTGTCCATGAATTAGCTAGTCCCAAGATATCTCTCATTTGTATCTTTCATTTTCAGATGAAAACCTGTATTTTTTACTGCCATTCAATCCTGATTTTCTCTCATTCAAGAAGAAGTAACAGGAAAAAAAAATAAATTGCTGGGGCTAGTCATTTGTATATGCAACTCTTTACTCTTCTTAGAAATATTTGTAAATGCAAACAGTGTGAAATATGAAAATTTGTAGGGTCAATGTTTATAATATGTCTGCCACTTATCTAGACCAGTCTGCGTGATAAAGCAGACTGAGGGAAGCTCAAATATTTTCTTTTAAACGTATCAATATTAATTGTCCTAAGATTAAAAATAATAATAATAATAATAAAAATCACACACACAAAAAAAGTTTGTTAAAACAATTTGTGTACTAACTGATGAAAAATACAGGCAAACTTAACTTACTTTTTCACTGAAAATTAATCGTGCAATTTAGAAATTCAGTCTTTCTGCCATCATTTTAAATAATACTCTACAATTTTCACTCATATCACTGAATCTTCATTTAGTTCTTTGTTTCATTACTGATTATAAGGTGTTTTGTTTTGTTTTGTTTTCCAAATCCAATAACTTATTCACTTACAATAATACTGTAATAGAAGATGCTTTCTTATGATGCTTGTTTCAATAATTGCTGGCTTTGCTAAAAATGAAAAATGCACATAAATATTAAGCATCACTTAAGATGATCTTAATTGGTTGATAGTCAGCATATGCCTATTGCTTCATCTATGTTCATTCCTGGACAAGCTTGAGAAGTGGACCCATGTTTCAACAAGTTCAACTGCAAGGTGCTGCACCTATGCCGGAGCAGTCCCGGACATGAGTACAGACTGGGTAAAGAACTCATTAAGAGCAGCCCAGCAGAGAAGAACTTGGGTGTTCTGCTGGATTAAAAGCTCAACATGAGCCAGCAGTGTGCATTTTCAACCTAAAAGGCCAACTGTATCCTAGGTTGCATCAACAGAGGCATAGCCATCAGATTGAGGGACTTGATTGTCTCTCTCTGCTCTGCCCTTGTGAGGCCCCACCTGGCGTGCTGCATCCTGGTCTGCAGCCCCCGGCACAGGAAGGATGCTGATCTATTAGGGAGGGTCCAGAGGAGGGCCACAAAGATGATCAAGGGGCTGGAGCACATCTCCTACAAAGAACAGCTGAGAGAGCTGTTCAGCCTAAAGAAGAGAAGGCTCCAGAGTGACCTCATTGCAGCTTTTCAGTATTTAAAGAGGGTTTATAAAAAAAGATGGAGAGCAGGTAACGACAGTACAAGGGGGAATGGTTTTAAACTAAAAGGGAGGAGAATTAAATTGGGGGTTAGGAGGAAATTCTTCATTCAGATGGTGGTGAGGCACTGGAACAGGTTGCCAGGAAAGTTGTGGATGTCCCATCACTGGAGGTGTTCAAGACCAATTTAGGTGAGTCCCTGAACAACCTGATCTAGTGGGTGGCATCCCTGCTTATGACAGGGGAGTTAGAACTAGATGATCTTTGAGGTCCCTTCCAACCTGAGCCATTTTCTGATTCCGTGATACTTGTTGACCTAAACAAACACAGAGATACCAAAGGAGACAGTACAATGTTTTTGATGGATGGACTTTTTGTTTAGAAACTGAGTTTGCTTTTAAGCATAAAGTGGGTTAAAATAAGCCATGAAAAGATTGCAATGTTAACACACTATACATAACACCCAAAGAGAATAAATAATATTTTAACATACATCAACCCAGAGAGAATAAATAATATTTTAACATGCAGGAATAAACTATTAAAATATTTATTGAAATTCAAATGAATTCCACTTAAATTATCACATACAAAGCAACTAAAATTACTGTACAAATGGTGGAATTTTCAATCTTCTTTTCAATCCTTTTTTGTTTAATTGATTTAGATTTTAAATCCAGAAAAAGTAATAAAAGTAATAGTTTTGGGCAATATTAGTAGTGAATCACCAAGTAACAGACATTCAAATGGTTCCTGACTTGGAGGAAGATTTTCAAGACTTCATAATTTTATTCCTTTCATTATTCACATCAGTATCCACTGGTGCTGCAGTTTATCTATGTGTACAGCAGTGATAATTCACCTGAATTTAAAATTTCAATCATTATTTTAATTGGTGGATTTATAAAAGAATTTATACATTAAATTAATATTTAGTCAACTTTACGGATGGCTGAATAAATCACTACCCCTGTATCGAGTCAGCAGTTCTATCACCCTTAGGTAAACTGCAAGTAAATATTGTAGAATACAGACACCAGTAATCTATGGGTATGAAATACCTTTTCAAAGTGCATAATACTTTATTTATTTATTTATTTATTTATTTATTTATTTATTTATTTTTCTTTCATTTTAGTTTGGCACAGTACCTCATGGTGAAAACTTCAAGTTTTGAGAGTAAAATCACTGATTGTAGATTGGTATTCTCTGGGGTGATTCATGCTTGCAATAATTTTTTCATTATTTCCTCCAGCTTCCATTAACCATAGTGGTTACAGGCAGACTGAGTTTTTCAGTATGTGTGGTAGTTTTTTTAAAAATTTTTTTTTCTAAGTAAGTTAACCAGGCTTCACCTCAGTTTCATGTAATTGTGAAAAATATGTATTTATTGAATACCTATACTTTTTTCACCAAAAAGAAATGACATTAAAAAGAATGTGGTTGGCCCTCCTGGCCACCAAGGCATGCTGCTGGCTCATGTTCAGCTTGCTATCAAACAAAATCCCCATGTCCCTTTCTGTGTGGCTGATTTCCAGCATCTCATCCCCTAGTCTGTATGTATAACTGGGGTTGTTCCTTCCCAGGTGCAGAATCCAGCACTTGGTCTTGTTAAACTTCATATTTTTGATGATTGTACACCTCTCTAATTTCTCAAGATCTTTCTGCTAGTCCTCACCACCCTTGCCAGAGCCACCACCTCCACCCAATTTGGTATCATCCATGAACTTTCTCAAAAAACCTTACAGTCCTTTATCCAAATCATGTATGAAAGCACTGAAGAGGACTGGTACTAAAATGGAGCCCTGGGGAACCCCACTAGTGACAGGTCACCAACCTAATGTAACCCCATTTACAAGAACCATCTGGGCCTGACCCATCAGCCAGCTATTCACCCATCTTATGATTTTATCTAACTGTATTATGATCATTTTGTCCAGAAAGATACTGTGAAAGATAGTATCAACAGCTTTACTTGAAATCCAGAAAGATTACATTGACTGGCTTCTTTTGGTCAACTAGCTGGCTGATCTTAATATCTTGAAGGATATTAAGTTTATTAGACATGACCTTTCCCTAGCTCTGACCAATGACACCTTTAGGTGTTTTTCAATAACTCTGAGAATAATCTTCTCCATAATTTTACCAGGCACTGAAGTGAGATGGACAGGCCTTTAATTGCTAGGATATTCTTTCTTGAACTTCTTGAAAAATGGGACCCAATCTGCCAGCTTCCAGTCAACTAGGACCAATCCAGATTCCCTAGACCACTGAAAAATAATTGAGAAAAGTCCTGCAATGACATCAGCCAGCTTTCTGATCGGAGTATTCCGGGATGAATCCCATTAGGCCCCACGGACCTATATGCATTCATATAGAGTAGCAAATCCCACAGAAGTTCGGGGTTAAGCAGGAGTTTATCATTCCCACAGTCAAAGTCATTCATCTCAGGGAACATAGGGTCACAGAGCCCATCATTGGTGTGGAAGACAGAGGCAAAAAATGCATTCAACATCTCTGCTTTGTCTATGTCCCTGTTTGTTACGTAATCCTCATCAACTATTGCACCAATGTTTGCTCTGGTCTCCCTTTTTCCATTAACATACTTAAAAAAGCTGTTTTTATTGTCCCCCACACTTGTGGCCAGCTCCAACTATAATTGAGCTTTGGACCCATGGATTCTCTCATTATGAAAACAAAATACAGAACAGTATTTTATTGCATCAGGAATTGCAGCAAGTATTTGTTCTCAAGGTAAAATATGCTTTTTAAATCCTAACATACAATAAAGTAGTGATAAAGCCTTCAGTTTCAAACTTCATAAAATGCTCAAGGGTGAATATAGTAACTGTAAACACATCTGCTCTGCAGTCCACTGTAATATTAAGTATCATAGCTGACTTTTTTATAATAGATATTGAAACTGACTTTTTGGAAAAAAATAAATAAATCATCCTTCTTAGAAGCTTGATGCATAGAATATTCAGATATTCACATTTTGACTAGAACTCCAAACTTTCTTTTCAACTGTATTGAAAAGTTGTCCTCCCCCTACTTCACCTAAATATCTGATAATTTGCTGATATACTACACACAACATAATAAACACAATGGAAATAGAAAATAATGCATTACAAGAATACGGCAGCATATGCAATAAGACAACATACTTGAAATACACAGCTTCTTTAACACAAATCATATTAATAACATGTATAATCAAAAAAAGAAGGGAAAGAATCACATTTGTTTGCATATGTATGCAGAGTCTTATCTAACTCATCAATATTCCTTTAAATAAAGTCAGCATCTCCACTAGATAAGTGGTAACTATGAATACATCATTTACAAAGTTCTTCCTTGCCGCAGCAGAATGAGACTTGTGGTTTTGTTTTAATGTAAATGAATCGTAAAAAATTATACTTATGATTTCTATTTTAAAATTTCTTATTTCTCCTTTTCTATTACAATTGCAATTGTATTCATTTGTTATAGAGTAGATTTCTTTCATAGGGAAAGAAGTGCAGTTATTTCAGGCAGGTGTTTTACCCAGAGCCCTCTGGTTACTTCTCTGACATTTGGAAATCTCCGAATGGGGATTTCAAAACTGATATGATTTATGAATAAAGTTGACCAGTCCCCTCCCCACTAATTTCCTAATTATCTTGTTTATGCAAGATACTTCTAATTGTTTGTTTGTTTGTTTTCTTGGTATTTTGATTTTAATACATTTTGGTAGCATTTCAGGCAATCATATATTTGCTGTTCCATTCTTCTCTGATGTGTTATACAGTAAGTTTCCTGGGTAATCTAGATTTATCCCTTCATGGATCATGGAGACATACATTTTTTTTCATTTTGAGGAAAGATGATTGTGTTCATAGTAAAAGACAGTGACTAGGCACACAATAAATATGGAAATATAGATCCTACAAACTGCTATAATGGGTTTATGTGGCAAGAGTTTGGTAGTAGGGGGTAGTAGAGTTTGGTAGTAGGGGGCGGCAGGAGTGACCTATGTGAGAAAAGCCTAGAAGCTGCTCCATTTTAGATAAGAGCCAGTTTCAGACTGCTCCAAAAGGGACCCACCACTGAGCTGAGCCAATTAGTGATGTTGTTTACATCTCTGGGAGAGTATATTTAAGAAGAAAAAAAAAAAAAAAAAAAAAAAACACAAAAAACTGCTCTGAAACAGCAGCTGTAGAAGAGAGGTGTGAGAAACAGCTCTGCAGGCACCAAAGTCCGTGCAAAAGGAGGGCAGGAGGTGCTCCAGGCACTTGAGCAGAAATTTCCCTGAGGCCTGTGAAGGGGAACATTGTGAAGCAGACTGTCTCCCTATATGGGTGCCATAGCAGAGCAGATTTCCACCCTGCAACCTATGGAGAAACCCACATGGTGCAAGGTAGATGTGGCCTGAAGGAGGCTGCAGCCCATGGAGGCCCTGGGCCAGAACTGCACAGCCTGTGGAGGAGCCCCCAGTGAAGCAGGTGGATGTGGCTTGGAGGAGGCTGCAGCCCATGGAGAGACCCTGCAGTAGCAGGCCTTGGGCTGGAGCTGTAGCCCATGGAGAGGAGCCTACACAGGGGCAGGGGATCTGCTCCTGCCCATGGTGCACCCGTGTTGGAGCAGTTTACTCCTAATGGATGGACCCCATGGTATAGACCCATATGGGAGCAGTTCTCAAAGAGCTGCTGCCTGTGGGCAGCCCCCACAGTCTCAGTTTGGGAAGGGTGGCACCCTGTCAGAATGACCACACATTGTAGCAGGGGAAGAGAAAACATTAGAAAAGAGGGCTACAAACTATTCAGAAGAGATAGATAGGGAAGGAAGGGAGGGGGTGTTCTCTATATTAGGGTACGAATTGATTGTGAAGAATTGCCTTTGAGAAACTGCCATGGACAGGTTGAGAGCTTGTGGGTGATAGTTAAAGACCACATCAATAAATGACAGCTTGTGGTTGAGGTCTGCTATAAGCCACCTGATCAAGGAGAGCCAATGGACGAGGCACTTTTGCTTCAATTACAAGAAACACCCTGCTCACACACTCTCATCCTGATGGGGGACTTCAATCACCAAGATGTCTGATGGAAAAGCTACACAGCAGGCTATAAGCAATCCAGAAGATTCTCTGGAGTGCACTGAGGATAAATTCCTGGTCCAGGTACTAGACAAACCATCCATAACTTGACTAGAACAAACTACTTGACCTGGTGCTCACCAATGGGAAAGAGCTCATTAGAGAGATAAAGACTGGAAGCTGTCTGGGCTGCAGTGACCACGCCCTGGTTGAGTGTGTGATTTCAAAGAATATGGACCTGGAAAAGAGCAAAGTCAAGACCCTGAACTTCCGAAGAGCATACTTCAAGCTATTTGAAAACCTAGTAGCCAAGATCCCCTGGAATACTGTCCTTAGGGACAAAGGAGCTGATCAGAGCTGGAGACTCTTTAAGGATGTTTTCCTTAGAGCACAAGAACTCTCCATTTCCCTGCGTAAAAAAAAAGAAGGCAGGGAGGGCAGACAACCAAGATGGCTGAGCAAGGATCTGCTGTTCAAACTGAGGCACAAGAAGGAAATACACAGGCAGCAGAATCAGGAATATGTGGCCTGGGAAAAGTACAGGGATGCTGTCTGGATGTGCAGGGCTGACATAAGGAAAGCCAAGGCACAGATAGAACTGAGCTTGGCACAGGATGTAAAGAATAACAGGAAGGGATTCTATAGATAAATTGCTAAGGCCCAGGAGAGTATATACCCTCTCTGATAGATGAGAAGAGTAAACTGGTAAAAACAGACATGAAGAAGGCTGAGATACTCAACAACTTCTCAGTTGCCTCAGCCTTCACTGACAGTAAGGATTCCCAAGTCTTTTGTTTCCCTGAATCCATAGATAAAGGCTGGGGGAGCAAAGTCCCTCCCACTCTAAGTGAAGAGCAGGTTCGTGACCACCTGATGAAACTAAACACATACAAGTCTATGGGGCCTGATGACATGCATCCCAGAGTCCTGATGTAGTTGCCAAGCTGATTGGCTGATGTAGTTGCCAAGCCTCTCTCCATCATATTTGAAAAGTCTTGGCAGTCAGGTGAAGTCCCTGGTGACTGGAAAAAGGGAAACATCACTCCCATTTTTAAAAAGAGTAGAAAAGGACCTGGGGAACTACAGACCAGTGAGTCTCACCTCTGTGCCTGGCAAGATTTTGGAAAAGATCCTCTTGGAAGCAATGTTGAGGCTCTTGCAAGACAAAGAGGTGATCCAAGATAGCCTGCATGGCTTCACCAAGGGCATATAGTGCATGACCAATCTGGTGGCTTTCTATGATGGAGTGACAGCATCAGTTGACAAAGGAAGACTGATCAATGTCATCTGTCTGGACTTCTGCAAGGCCTTTGACATGGTCCCACCTGCCATCCTGGTCTCCAGATTGGAGAGATATGGATTTGATGGGTGGATAAGGATCCAGTGGATAAGGAATTGGATTGAAGGTCACACTCTGTGGTGATCAATGGAACTATGTCCAAGTAGAGGCCAGTGACAAGTGGTGTATGTCAGGGGTCTGTCCTCAGACCAGTACTGTTTAATATCTTCATTAACAACATAGACAGTGAGATTGAGTGCACCCTCAGCAAATTTGCAGATGACACCAAAGTGAATGGTGTTGTTGATACAGTAGAAGGAGAGATGCCACAAGCTTAACAAGAGGGCCCATGTGAGCCTAATGAGGTTCAAATCACTTACGATCAGCTGATTAACTCCTTAGAATTTAATTATGATTTTTTAATTCTACCGTTTTCAGGGCTTTTATGTAATCATAAGCTATATTAATACACATCATACTGAATGATGTTGAAGGCTTTGCAATATTTTAATGCTTGATTTTTTTTCTTCTGCATTTTTTTCTTCTTCGAGCAGAAAACATACCCAGAAGGGATTAGTTGTATATTGGAATTTAACAGTAAGGTACTTTTAAAGTGATATTTTCTTTCAAATAATTTTGTTTCCTGAAAAAGATTTTTCATTTTCAAGCTCATTCATGTTTGTCAGGTTTTTAAACAGGGGGTCGCATGATTTGGGTAACAATAGTCTCTTAAATACATTGTTAATTTGTATGAAACATTATATATATATATATATATATATATACTTCCCCAATGTAATTTGTTAATTTGTAAGAGGGTGACCAGAGACTACAGAAGTTCTGCAGAAGAAGAAAAATATTATTTTTGTTGTATAGTTCCACTAAAACTAAATTAAATGGACATAGTCTTGCACATAAATTTGGTTACATACTTGTAATCCGTTTATGAGGATCTAAGTTTAAGCATTAATAAACTGGAGGAAATGAGACTACAAGGAGAGAGCAACAGATTATTCTCTATTCTTTCACCTCTTCCTGCTCTCCTCCACAATAGTATATTTACCACTTCATACTTTCAAAGACCTTACATCCTTCCTTCAAGGTTGCTTTTAATAATTTATAATGTCGTAAATCTCTGTTTTAAATTCAAGATATAAAATTTGATCTTCAAATCCATACAGAATAGTAATATGGAAATGTTTTCCTCCATGCTTTACATCACAGAACATAGCTACTTAATGAAACAATTGTCTTCCTTCTTGTCTTTAATATATAGCAAAAGTTAGCTAAGGGCATCAAAAGTACCCACAAACTAGACTAAAATAATGTTACCTGGATGGTGTCTTGATAATGGGGGCTATATATCTATATATATATATATCTAAGGTTGAAAAGACCAAAAATTAGTACAAGAGTGAATGGCAAGACTGCCATTTACTAAAAAAAAAAAAAAAATATTCCGGAGAAACGGATTACTACTGAACTAGTTATTTGATGAATTTAAGAGGACACAGTCAGAAAAACTGCAAAAAGACTTAGTCCTAGGCTTAGACATTGCTTAAATGAATGGCATGAAACACTATCCTTGATATAAAGATGAAAAGTCAAACACTGCCTTTCTTATTAGTTGCATCCAGATTTTTTATTAATGGAAAATGTCAGAGCACCTACACCTTCAAGTTTTATCTTTAGTGCTTTTAAACTCTTAGATTATCCTATTGGAAATACACTCTGAGTTGCAAATATTGTATCTATATTTAGATCCATTTTTGTTTCACTCAGAAACAAAAACTATTAAAGCAAAATATATTATCCATTTTGATTTGCAGAAGTGCATTTCTGACATGTGCCTAACTCTAGTTTCTTATTTCCCATCATTTAACTGAAGATGACAGTGCTCAGGTAATTGAAAAGTACAGCCATACTAATTTATGAGTAACATGCAAAAAGGTAAAATAACACGTAAAAATACCATCTCAGTAAATTATGATGGGTCCTAAGAAGATAACTTTTTGTTTCCATACATCTTGGGATGTAGTTTCACAAATGACTTGATATGATCTACCATGAGTTTTCTTCTTATTCTCAAACCTTGGCCATAAATTCCCATCCGTCCCTCATGTTATTTGTGTGTGTGCATCAGTTGTTGTTTTTTTTTTTCCCTCTTTTTTTTTTTTTTTTTTTTTCATCTTCATCCTGTCAGACCTGTGTGTCCCTCTGCAAAATACCTGGTGGTAAAATAATGACAGAGCAGTAAGTCCCTTCTATAAAAGTGCACTTCAGTTTAGCCTTTAGCCTTCTCCATACTTTGGAACTTTGGTTACATATGCTTCATAAAATGAAATATTTCTATCCAAGTTGTAGCTTATAACTTATTCATTTTCTCTATTCGTAAATGCAAACATACATCTCTGCATACAGTATTTACTGTAATACATTATTCAGTCCCCATACTTAAAAGCTAGCTAATACTAATAAGTACCAATGTACACACATACTAACAGGAATACCAAATAAGAGAAAATACCAACAGATGATACAGTATATACACTGATGGGAAATAAACTATGAAAGCAGAAGAAAGTTTTACAATATTCTATTCTTCTGCCATACGTCCTGAAAGTCTAGTAAAGACTATACTTATTCTGAGTTGCCTTCAACACATGTACATGACGATTATATTCAGCTTCCTGGATTCTCTCTAAACAATTGGAAAGCAGCTGCATTAAACACTGTTGATTCTTACATCCAAGACATCTAAATGCCTTGAAATGAAAGGCCTCTGAAACTTAAACATGCTTACTCTCATAGTACCATTTCTAAAACACTATTTCAGGGTTTCATGGTTTCTAAAAACTTGTTTATCCTAAAGCCCTCTGTTTATGGGAATATCATCCCAATTTTTACCTTGTAGTATCATCGTGTAGTATTCTAAGGTTGTGAAATGTCAAGAAGATGCCTAGCATGTCTAAGTGTAAATTGAACAGTATGAAACTCATATTTTACCTAAGAGCTTTTAATAGACAGAGCACCAGTGGACACTGTTCTCCTGAACCAGCTTCAAATCCCACAGGATTATTTTATGAATTTAAAGAACGTAATAAGTGAAAACAGGAACACGCTATTAAGGAGAATAAACTGGAAAACAGAAAAATCTACATAGAGTAGAATCTACACATAGATAAACAAGTTTTAAACAAGATAAGTATGCTATTTGATATAACTGTTGATGGGGGAGATATGTCAAAAATTTCTAAAATATCTAATTCAATGACGTGATCTTTTTATTACTAATAAAATTATTAATATTATTAATATTATTAATATATTTTTTCCCCAACTACAAGGAAACAGTAATTTATACATACATTTTAAATAATTCTTTGCTGGATGAGGCTAATGGTAATGATGAAATATAAATGTTCGCTTTGTTTTTATTCTAAATAGAGTACAGAATATATCAATGTTTTGTTTGTTTGTTTGTTTAAAATGATGATTATTCCTGCTCCTCACACTACTGAAAATAATCTCTAAATGTATATGCTGTCTACTTAAGCTGATCAAAAAACTGAGCCTGAAGTTCTTGCAAGGGATTTAATATGCATGACCACTCTTTTTATTTCTCCAGAATGCTGAAAAGCATATTTTATTTATAGAATTTTAAATATGTTGACCTACAGCAAGAACTTTTGCCTTCATGAATCAAGATCAGATAGCTACATGTTAGTTGGGGACAGGGGTGGAGAAGGGGGAAAGTCATATACAGAAAAGTAGATGATACTATGTACAGGATTCTTTGTGTGAATTCCCAGTACTAGTTGATCTGCTTCAAACAGCAATGTTTTTACATATTGCTGCCTTTAAGATAATTAGTCGGTGACAGTCTTTTTCCTTCCTTTTTCCTTCCTTCCTTCCTTCCTTCCTTCCTTCCTTCCTTCCTTCCTTCCTTCCTTCCTTCCTTCCTTCCTTCCTTCCTTCCTTCCTTCCTTCCTTCCTTCCTTCCTTCCTTCCTTCCTTCTTTTCTCTCTTTCTCACAAAGCATTTGTCTTTTGCCCTCTATGAGATGACAGGCTCCCCATTGTTTTTACTTATCTCTTTTTACTTAGCTCTTTAGCTCCCTTGAGCACTGCTGACTCCTGCCAGAGGAACTCCATAGCTGTGCCTCTCAGTGCCTCCTCCCATGAAGGCAGCACAGCCTGCTTTGGGACTACCATTTAACAGTGAATGAGAGAGCAAAGCAAAGACTGGAAGTCAATCAGCATGGTGTTTTGGCAAAACATTTAGTTCATTTTATCAGCACAAGGAGAAAAAAGAAACAAAGTAGTTATGTGTTCATCTCTCCTACAGCTTTTTACACTAAAATGTAGCATTGATTTATCTTTGATATTACAGCTAAACCTCCTAGTGGGGATTCATTTTTTATTGAATGGTGCTTTATGCTATCATAGCTATTTTCATATAGGAACAGAAGTTATGCTGCAATACAACACTTACGAAAATCTTTCCATATTAAGGCTCTTTCATCATGGAGGAAGCTTAAATTACACCACAGTTTAAAAGCAATACTTCAAATACAGAGACTACATCAAATACAAGAAAAGGAAAGAGTGGCAACAAGTTGATATGTGAACTAAGCATTAAGTATTAGGACCCACACAAGAACAAGAAATTTCCTACTAAGTCATTTGCTTATTCTAATTATACCATCTTTTTCAATGTGTCATTTTAGTAACCGACATCCACCATGAATAAAAATGTAGTAATAAAACCTTACTTTACATTTTGAAGAAACATGACAAAGTGTCATTCCTTGCCTGAAAAGAATACTCTTATAACAAAACAAAAATATCACCACCACCACCAACAACAAAAAAGCTTGTGTAACATGATAAACAACTCTCTTTGGTTCCAGAAAGGCTGTTGGAGGCACAAATTACTTCAACTCTACAACGATACAATGATTACGTAAAATAGGTTCAATTTAACTTAATATCCTTTTAATCCTTCTAGTCTTTGAGTTGAATTCATCAATAGCAATCTCTGCTTGCCCATCCAATAACATCAGTCTTCATACATTTGGTACTGATTTAAGCTCTTAAATTTCTGTCCTTTCTTGAAACACTTAGATTTTATTCCTCCTTATGACAATTTTCTAGATAGAAATTTTCACAAAGCATGGCACAAAACATTCACAAGCAAACAGAAGTATCTGATGGATAAAACCCTAATTTAGCCACAGCAAGCCTGAAACATTTTTGGGAGCACCATAAATGTATCAGTGAAATCTTTTAATTACAATATGCATAAGATGAATTGAAGCACCTTTAGTACAATTTCTTGGCAAAAACAAGTTTCATCTTACATTTTTTTAGTAAGACTGCTCCTGCTGAAACATAAAGTTTATCATCTTCCCCTCTTTTGAAAAAAAAAAAATAAAAAAATAATAAGATATATAACCTTTAGGTAGCATATCTTATGATTTCTGGTTTGAGTAAAACCTAGGATGTTTGGGTTTATCATAAAAATTAATTATTGCTTACTATGACAACTGACATCAGAACAAACATCAATTATCAATTAAAACAATTATTTGCATAAGTTATGTTAAGAAAACTTCACTCTTTCACAAAAAAATGTTTATTCATCTTGCCCTTTCTTGGACACCTCAATAGTACTCATAGCTTATTACTTCAAGAAACTATAATAAAAATATCTCATTACAATCTTCACAAGTGAAGCAATGCATGTTTCATGAAAAAGGGTACATAAATTAAACAAGCTCAGTTACATTACCTAATTTAACTCAAGTCAAAATATCACCATATGGCAAATCTAAAAAGTTTTGAGAGCCTCAGAAGTGGAGCATGGAGGACATCCCACAGCTCTCATGCACTGCCAAAACTGTAATTGCACTGTAGAAAACGCCCAGCTAAAGAATATTCAATCTTTTATTTTCAACAGTTCTCTCAAAATATGTTTGTAATGTGCCTAGGAGAGAAGAATAATCCAGAACTAAACATGAAGCTTACTAAAACAATGCTCTTTATTTATGTGGAAGATAAAGAAACAAATAATTCGGTCTTGCTGAAGAGTATGAAAACGGATGAAAAGGAATCTGCTGCAAAGTGGAAATCAGTTGCAGTATCTCTCAGGAACACTGCAAATAAGTTACTTTAAGTAACTTATATATAATGTACTTATAAGTTATAAGTAACTTATAAGTTACTGAGTTACTTTCTCTAACTCCTTTTACTTTGGTGGTATATATATGGATACAATTTTGCTCCCTGACACACAACTGTACTCTGACTGCAGGTTGAAGCAGATGTGTTATAGTGCTTCTTGAACTGCCTCAAGTAATTGCAAAGAAATAACATGAAACCCTTCTCTTTCTGACAGCTTACGAAAGTGCTTTATGAAACATGAATGATTTCTTTAGAAAACAGTGAGTTTCAGCTCCTCAGCTAGATCAAATCAGTTTAAATGCATTGATTTCAGAGCATGTTAATACATGTATCATATGGTGTTGCCTAATGATGTATCCACATCAAGGGAAAACAATAATGAAGGCACAGATGTAGATGCTAAGTACACCTCTTATCAGTCAAAGTTTGGTGTAAATTGCATGCTTGGTAGATTTTATAAGTTAAAAAAATAAAAATAAAAATAAAAATAGACTAAACTGCAAACCTACATGCATTTTAGAACATATTTCGATTCTCTTATAAAGTTCTATTTTTGGAAAAAATAACCGATATCTCTGAAGGCTTTGGTTTTGAAAATCTGACAAATTTATTTATATTTCTACTTGGTTTCATACCTATTGGGTATGATATGTTCTTTGTTAGAAGTAGGGGTTGGGTGTGGGTTTTTTTTAGATTTCTTAAGTGACAGATATGAATCCCATATTGCACTTATAGGCAAAGAGAAAGACAGAAGTGCCTAAGTAGACTCATTAATGACTTTAAAATAGAATTTAAATTCTCATACCTTTTAAAGATATAACTCTTATTTTTCACAACCTTCTCTTGCAAGATCATGTTACCTATCATACTTCTAAACATTTTGTGTTTATCAGAAGGGTTTCTGTGGCTCATATATATGCTGGGAAAAAGAGGGCATTCCATCCATACTTATGTAGTGAAAATCCTCATTTAGTGAAAATCTTTAAATAATGGAAAATAGTTCACGGTCAATTGAAATATTTCATAAAAAAAAAAAAAAAAAAAAAAAAAAAAAAAAAAAACAGAAAATACAACTAGAAGGGAATAGAAGAGTCACTCTAACTCATCCAATTTATCCAAATGAAGATAAATGTTGGCAATACTATAATAATATATATATATATATATATAATACTAGAACTTTATAAGCTCAATGAAAATTTCAATTCATTAAATCATTCATCATGGACAGAGCATCCAAACAAGTGTGCCTTAGCATTATTGGGTATTGAAATCTTGAGCCTGTAAGATTTTCCATGTAGTATCTAATAGACTTCAGCTCTCGTAGACCTTTAGGTAGTCCAAGATGCTTAAAGAACATATGGGAAGACAGAAGTTAGCATTATTAACTTAAATATTAACTGAAATATTATTAACTGAAATAAAAACAGAAATTAACATGTTACATGTTAAATGTATGAACACATACTGTACTGTCCTAATAATTCAGTTATGTCCAGCAAAGGGATTAAAAATGGGGGGGGGGGGGGGGGGGGGGGGAGAAGAGGAGGGGCAGAAGGATGGGGGACTAAAACTAAATATTTGACCATTTTCTCCCTTTATGAAAAACAGGGCAAGTTGTAATTATTAAGGTAAATCCAAGTAAGAACACCGATTTATCACTTCAGAAAAAATAATAATAATAATAAAAAAAAATGACAAACTCATCTGCCACTTCATAACAACATTTGATGACAGAATGACAAAGTGAGTCTTCCACATTGTAAACAAGTATATTGAACAAGAGACCTTATTCCTTAAATAGTACAGATCTGTATTTTTCATAGATTGACTCATTATTTAATTTTAAAGCATTAACTGATAACATGTGTTTGATAATTGAATGAAATTGAATGAAATTGAATGAAAGGGAATCTAGGGAAAATGTGGGCTTCCTAGTGAATAGGGCTAGATTCCTGATGACAAAGACATGACAGAAGACATCTCTCAAAACCTTCTTTATCTGGTTAAGACTGGCATTAAGCAATCCCAGAAGGGTAGTCTGGATCAAGGAAGACTTGCCCTAGGAGAGAGGATCAGGTTAGGGAGCATTTGAACAAACTGTAAGTACACAGGCCAATGGTACCAGATAGTCTGCACCCATGAGTGTGGGGAGGATTAACCCTGTGCATCAGTAAACAATGGGGGAAAAAAAGCTCTGTGCATCCTGGTGGACTCCAAGTTGGACATGAGTCAGTAACTGTAGCAAAAAAAAGGGCAACTGTACTATGGGGCATGTTAAGCATCAAGAGTAGGCCAACAGAAGTGAGCCTTATATTCTGATCAGTCCTGGCAGGATATCTGGAGAGTAACGTCAAAAGTCCACAATATGAGAGCAACATGGGCATACCAGAGCAAGTTCAGCAAAGGGCTATGACAGTAACTAAAGGACTAATCATCTGTCATATGAGGAGAGGATGAGAGAGCTGAGACTATTCAGCTTCATGGAGATGTTTCGGGATGCTCTTTTCCACATTTATAAATACCTAGCAGAGTGAGTAAAAATTGAGATTAAACGGGCACAAACTGAGATATTCAAAACCCAACTGGACACGACCCTGGCAACTTGATCTCATTGGCCCTTTCTGAGCAGGGGGTTGGACCAAATACGTTTCAGAGGTCCCTTCCAGTTTCTGCTTTCCTGTAAATAAATACATTCCATTTCCAGAAATACTTTTATGGCTTCAAAACTGAATCATATTGTATGTGATCAGAGGTGAAAATGTATATGTTTCAGCTATCTGGCTTTGACAGTTAGTTACAGTGTGCTTGTGACAGCACAGAGCTCTGCAAAGCCTACAAGAAGCTGTGTAAATTCTATGGCAATCAGAGAATACTCAACAAAGTGCCATTAAACTATGACTTTTACTGCATCCAGGCTATCTAGCTTGGAGGAATATTTATACAAGACTTGACTGCACCAGATGCTGATGATGTGCCCTCTCATTAAAATAAGCAGAATTTAATCCTTTTTTGCTTTGTTTTGTTTTAAAGTTTTGGACTATTTTTTACTTGATGCTTTTTTAATTGTTAGTGAGGCATCACAAGATCAAAAAAGCACACTTTCCTAGTCCCTCAAGTCATTGGTTCATTGACTGTCTTTTCATTAAAGCGCACCAATTTTAAGCAATGTTTTGTTGTTGTTGTTGTTGTTGTTTTTTGTTTGTTTTGTTTTGTTTTTTCCAACAAAGGAAAAAAAAATAACTTTTGAAATTACAAAGAAGAGCTTAAAAATTGGAATCTGAAAATTCTGAACAAAAGGAAGACAAAACAGTAGCTGTAATTCTGGAAGATACATTCTCATTACACAAGTATGCAATGGAGTGCAGAAATAGCTATACGTAATTTTTCAGTTTGAATTATAAAAGATGAAATAATTTAATATTCCCCTTCGGATTTTACTTTCACAGACTTTCTTAAAATAAATATTTTAACTAAAAAACTCTTCTACTTTCATAATGGTCACAGGGACTTCATAAAGCTGTCTAGAAATAGGTATTTTTGTATTATTCCATAGAAAACTTTTATTACTAAGAACAAAGTATCAGTTGAGGACTCCGATCTTCGGAAGAAAAAAAAAAAAAAAAAAAGAGTTTGTCTGAATCTATTTCCTTTTCACTACTAGATGAAGAAAGCAGCAATAAATGTATTTATCATCATGGGAGATGACAACAGTCTAATTAGGAGAAACAGATAGGGAAAGATGACACCACAAGATTTTTCTTTTCCACATGTGAAAAGAAGAAAACCATGGTCATTACTGCGTAATGAAATTTTAATTACTGAATCTGACAAACATTGCTTAAGTGAGTTACTTTTAATTAAGCTGCTGGTGGTGGGGGTGGGGGTTTACACTAAAATGTTAACATTATTCAATATTTATAGTAAAAGATTATACGGTCTGTATTAACTCTCTAACTTTACCCTGGCTGGACTTTATCAATAAGTAAGTCTTTTCAACACTGCTGCACTTCTGACAGGAGTATTTATTTAAATGTATGCATAGCTAGAGCATAACATAAATTGATTTTAAAGACCTTGCCAGTAAATGTAAAACTATGGGATTATTTTTTTTCCACATTTCGAGGAAATGATGAAATAAGATGAAGACATCTTCCTATTTTTTAATATTAGCAGATGATTGAATAAGCTAATTAGGTCATGAAAACTCACTGTACACAAAATCCTCACACAGAGCACTTAAAATCTAATTAAACAGTATTTAATTATTAACCACATGTGCAATCAATTTTGTATTGTAGTGGCTAAGTCTAAAAGGACTTGAAAAGCAAATTTACTACTGCACAGATCTCACACAAACTAAAATACTTACAGATTGACAAATTCTGAAGCCAGTCTTACCAATTGGACCCTATCAGAATAGTAATACGTAAATAGTTTTGATTTATAGACCAGCAATTTTTTGCTATCTTTCATGAAAATTTCAAACACCACTTTTGAAACTTGCACATTGAAAAGACGCTGATTCTTGAAAAGAGGTAGTCCAAAGTAAGCATTAAAAATTGCAATATGCTATGATATGTACAGATTCGATTTGTACTAGGATAATTTTTTATGCAAAGCTATTCAGTAGCTTTCCTACTACTATGTAGACAGCAATATTATCAGAGGAAAAAAAAAAAAAAAAAAAGGAAAAAGCAATTCTAAGTGTCTGCTAATTTTCTTTCCCTCAGAAGAAAATGAGATGTATGGAAGCACAATGTTGGGAAAAAAAGAAAAAAGGAAAAAATGGAAAAAAAAAAAAAAAAAGATAGAATTTCTTTAGAAGTTCACAGAAAGGTACTATCAAAAAACTACAAATATACTTAAAAAAAAAAAAGAAAAAAGAAAAAAGAAAAGAAAAAATGTTGGCATGTTCTCCTTCAAATCATGTCTCAGGGTTTTCAATTCTCCTACAAAAGATTATAAGCAAAGATTGTAACTCCGATGTTTTTCTTTAAAAATAGCTCCTTAGCTATAAAACAGCAATGAATTTAGACACTGTAATAAAGACTAAAAAAAAAAAAAAAAGGTCCTATTTCTATTACACCCAACTGACATGTGACCTGCAAAGAAACTGAGAATGTATCCCATATGTGAGTGATAGAGTGAAATATTTCCATTTAAATGATATGAAAAGTATATTCCCCTGTGAACACACAGATTTGTTATCTAGCCAGTTTTGATCCAAGCCAAGGAGGTTTACAGTTTTATTTTATTGCATTCATTTAAAGGTAAAGAAAAGCAAGGTCATATATAGGTCATATATAGTATGGACCAATTCAGGAGATAATTTTAAAAAAGTACAGAGTTCCTATATTCAGAGCAGAACATTTAAATTACACAGAATTACACTCATATCTAGCAGGTATTGTGTTGGAATTACCCTGATATAAAATACCTTACTATAAAAAAGTCAATGTGAGAAAACAGGGTCAAACAGGCCAGAAATCTATACATGCACAAAAACACATGCTGTTTCAGCTGTTGAATGCAAACATCTTGACAGAACAAGTACAAATTAATATATATTATACTATGTTCTATTTTAACTGTCTTTCTACAGTCAGGAAAATCATAAAAGGAATGAATGAAAACAGGTAATACTTTGTATTTCATTTTCTGTATACTTTCAAACAACTCTTTGCTCACTCAACAATACTGCAGTAATTCTTCTATATACTGTATATTACTGATTATAATATATAAAATCAGTAATATACTGATATATATATAGGTATATATATATACTGATATATGGTATATACTGATATATACTGATTATATATATATATATACTGATATTACTTCTATATACCGTATACTACTGATAATTGTGCCAAAATAATTCCACTGTAATTACAAGACAGAAATTTACTTTTTGAATGGTATTCACACTCACTGTGCATAAACTGTGAAGAAAAGTGCATTGGGTTCTCAGTAATACGTATATATATATTTGAATATATCTGTATTCGTTCAATAGAGTGCATGAGAAGATGCACAAAATCTACTACTGAATGTCAAGGGTTATGTAATTAATTTTTCTTAAGCAGTATCAAAAATTGACCTCTCTCTGGCTCTTATTACTTGTATACACTGAGGGTACACACTGTGTGTACAAATAATAAGTTATTTTGGCTCAACAATTTGAAAAAAAAAAAAAAAAGACAGCCTCCTCTTCACAGTATATGCTCACAAGCTTAAGAGCTTGTCACCTTTCTATCAAAAGGAAGAAAATAAAATCTTCTTTTATTATACTTAAGATGCGCTGTGCCAGTGACCCCCATTATTTACTGTATGCAGAATCTCTTTCCAACTGTAATTAATGATTAATTGTCCCCTTTCATGAACTTCAGTGAGAGTTGTCTTTGTATGCAAGAAAGAAAATCATTCCCTGGGTTTCAAAGAAGAAAATGAAAAGCAGAAAACTAGAAAACTTTTAGAAAACAGCAGGAGTTGCTGCTTAATATGATAAACAAAAAAAAAGAATACTTCTAATTAAAAAACAAAAAACAAACAAAAAAAAAAAACTTGTTTTGCAAAATCAGTGTAATCAAGTGTTTTTGGAACATGTGTTATTTTTCATTTTTAAATATACAATACCATGCATACTCAACACATAATGAAATAATGTGCTGTGATAATACCACTCAGGAACTGTACAGCGAGGGTGAGGTTTCTCTGAGGAACCAAAAGGCATCATAAACAATAATGTCATGTCAGCAATATAAGCAATAATAGCATGCAAAAATAAGCATATAAGCAATAATGGCATGTCAAGAGGTATTAAGAAATTGTAGGTTGGAATGCTTTCTTTGTTTTGTTTTGTTTTAAAGAGAAGTGCTCACAATTTGGATGTGAATTTTAAGCTTCCCAGAATTATCTTTTTAAAGCATTTTTGTTTGGTAGAACAAAATTAGACCTATATAAAAGAAACAAATCTCAAAATCCCTAAATGCTACTTAACTACATTTGTTGTCAACTACAGTTGACATCATACCAGCTCTGCACCCAAATTACAGGTAAGGGAAAGCAGAAAATTTATATCTTCCTGTTCCTTTCTGGAGCAGTAAGAAGTTAAACTTCAGCCTACTTTTACATAAAAGAAAGCAATTAAAGACAATTGTGTGCTTTATATTTAAAACTCTTTCATCATGTTTGAAAAAGTCAAAGGAATACTGGCATCTGTTGGCATCTATAGGGTTTTGCAAGGTAAACACATCCCATACTGTGACAGTAACAGAGAGGCACTGACATCCACTTGGTCAGAAATGTTTGATTCCTGAATTACTCACTCTAATCTTCTGCTGTTTTAGTGATCAGGAAATACTTTCTAATATAAATATTTTCTGTTTTTCTTTGTTTTCATTCAATTTCCTTAAAATTGCTAAATTTTTGCTAATGTTTAGGAACATTTTGTTTTAACTGGCCTTCAGGAATTCCAGGTCCTACAGGCCAAGCTGAAAGCCTGGAGCAAGGCAGATGTACCGTTGGTGGAAGAGGATCAAATCAGGGAATATTTGAGCAAACTGGACATTCGTAAGTCCATGGGCCCTGATGGGACATACCCATGAATGCGGGGGGAGCTGACAGATGTGATTGCAAGGCAATTTGGGGGAGTGCTCAAATACTGGAGGAAAGCAAATGCCTGTCTTCAAGAAGAGCAAGAAGGAGGACCTGGAGAACTACAGGCTAGTCAGCATCAATTCGATCCTGGGGAAGGTCAAGGAACAGCTAATCCTGGAAACCATTTGAAGGAGAAGAAAATTGTCAGTATGGGTTCACCAAGTGGAAGTCATGTTTGACCAACTTGATATGCTTCTATAGTGACCAACCTGATGGATGAGAAGAGAGCAGTGGATATTGTCTTCCTGGACTTCAGGAAGGCCTTTGACACCATCACCCGTAAGATCTTCAAAGAGAAGCTGTTTAAGTATGGGCTGGATGAGCACAGTGATATGGATCAAAAACTAGCTGACTGGCCAAACCCAGAGGGTCCGTGGTGCAATGTTTAGTTGGAGGCCAGTAACAAGCAGAGTGCCCCAGGGATCAATACTAGGTCCAGTCTTGTTTAACCTCTTCATTAATGATCTGGAAGATGGGGTAGAGTGTCCCTCAGTAAATTCATAGGTGACACAAAACTGGTGGGAGTGACTGATTCACCAGTGGGCCACACAGTCATCTAAAGGGACCTTGACAAGGGGCCGACAGGAATCTCATGAAGTTCAACAAGAAGTGCCAAGCCTTGTATTTGGGGAGGAACAACCCCATACACCAATACATGCTGAAACCCACCCATCTGGGAAGAAACTTTGCAGAAAGGACCTAGGATTACTTAGTATACACTAAGTTGAACATGAGTCAGCAATGTGTCCTTGCCACTAAGAAGGCTAATAGTATTCTTGGCTGCAATACGCAAGGTATCAATACAGGTCAAGAAAGGGGATCCTTCTCAGTGTTAATGAGGCCATACCTGAAGAACTGTGTCCAGTTTTGTGCTCAGCAGTAAAAGAGAGACATGGATATACAGGAGACAGTCCATCAGGGGGCTACCAAAATGATCAAAGGACTGGAGAACCTCTCTTATGAGGAGAAACTGAGGGAACTGGGACTGTTCATCCTGAAGAAGGAGAGGATCAGGGTTAATGTGTATAAATGCCAGAAGACAGGGTACAAAATTACTAGCATGTAGAACAACAACAACAACAAAAAAGTATTCATTTAAACATCTGTATAATTATTTGTATCAGTTTATGAAATACTAAGAGATGTTTTTGTGAAAGAACGGTAAACCTTCCAGAGTGAGAGGTACCTCATTTCCTGACTAGTTTCCTGGCACTAACTAGAGTTAAGAAAGCAAATGAAGCTTTTCCTTGGTGTTAATCAATGATACTGATCATTTACACTGGTTTACTGCTCTTTCAGAAAAAAAAAAAAAAAATATATATATATATATATATATATATATATATATAGAGAGAGAGAGAGAGAGAGAGAGAGAGAGAGAGAGAGAGAGAAATTAAAAGAAATTGTCCTTTACTAAGAGACCAGATTATCAGATAGATGATTCAAGGTAAGGGCACTTCCTCAACTTTTGCCAAGTTGCTAGAAATAAATAAAAAATGAAAACTAAACTTTCTTCTCTTCTCTCTCTTTCTCTCTAATATGGAAAACTATATCCAGTAACAATTTCCTTAAGTGAAAAAGCAAAACCAAAATCAAGCTCAGAAAAATCTTAGATATTTATTTGAAGACATTGGGTAAGACTTTTAGATGGATTCAGCAAATAATCACTGGAGTTTGAATAAGTAAGATTCTTTTAGATAAGATTCTTTTAGCTATTTTTCTAATTTCATTTTTTTTTTTTTTTTATGATCCATCAAAAAAAAAGCTGTATGTCAATAGTTCCACACTGCAATGCTAACAAAAACAAAATACAGATATATTCAGCAGAGATCTTGTTAATAACAGAAAAATGTCTCTTAAAAACATTCTCAGTAACAAAAAAATCTTTCTTCTTAAAAAAATAAAGTCAAAACCACAAGTTTTACTTGTTTCATAATCCACAAGTGGCATCTTTGAGTTAGGTATAAGGATCACGTTTAATTACATTTACAATAATTTTCAGTTTCCTTGCATTTCTCAAATGCTTTCACTGAGACAAAGAGCTGAATTCTGCTTCGAAATATGAACATTATTTATTGACAAAAGTAAAATACCTATTCAGAAAGGTCCTGAATTTGTCTACTACCTTTGCAAAGATTTATATTTATTACAAAGGAAGAAATAAATTGTGATTCTTGAAAAAAAGATAATTAACTCTACTATTTTGACATGTAAATTTTTAATCTCTCTCTCTCTCTCTTTTTTGTTTTCCAAATACAGCATTATTTTATTTGTTCTCGGGAATTAACTGTGAAAAGAATTATGTTGCAAAGAAACGGGAACTCTTTTCGTGTTGTCTTCCCTTTAACCTCTTCGTTCATTATTTTAATCCTTGAGAGAAAACACTATTATGAAACAACTTGTCATTGTACACAAGTGACATACTCAACTGAAATGGCATCTTTAAAAGCACTTTAAAACAAACAAACAAACAAAAAAAAAACAACTAGACAGAGTCTGGATTTGTCCTCTGATTCTTTTAAATTTTGCAAGTACATGTATTTCTGCTTCACCCAGGTGGACAAAACTACACTTCTCATACTTTTCTTCAGTTAATGAGATCCCTGACATCTATTGGGATCCATAAGATCTGTATAGAGCAACATGGATTCCTTGGAATACTGTTTTTATAGTTACAAAGATTAATCAACTTCTGCTGTCAAAATTGAAAATAGAATTTACCACAGAAATAAAATTAAATCTGCAACACAAATAAGTGGATGGCTGGTTGTATGAATTACTGCATTTTTAGAAGAGGAACTTTGAGATAATATAAATAACCTTAGATTATAATAACTTTAGGGGAGGGAGAAATAAAGAAATCATTAGAGCAAAACATCTTATTTTATTTTATGTTTTTTTTTTTTTTTTTTTTTTTTTTTTTTAACAGGAAGAAAACATTTACTCTTCCTGTAAATTTTAGTTAGTCTTTTTCTTAAATGAGTAACATTTAAAGGTGTCGCTGCATTTTTTTTTTCCATTTTCTATTAGCTTTGAATTTTTTTTTAAGAGACATTCTATAAGTAAAAATGATTATGCATATGTATTGTGTCACTTTTTTCTCACTAAAAAATTAATACAAAAAGACTATAGAAGTGAATTTATAGTTACAAAATGAGTCCTCATTACCTAAATCTGTTCAAAACAACATATTCCATGCTACCAACGGTTTCTTTACCTTTGTAGTAAAGGACTATTTATATCCAGGTATCCTTCACAGACTTTTTTTTTTTTTTCCTTTCTTTAATGACAGTGTTGCTTTCAAAATAACTTCCACAAAATAATGTGTTGTTTTCCATTTGTCTCATATTTGTCTTTGTCTCATATTTGTCCTTGTTAAAAGGATTGTGCACGTGTGCATAGAGATCTTTGGAGTTTGATATAGCAAGCACCTACAGTTCCTAGACACTGAAAAAAGACAGGATTAATTTTGTTGTGAATGTATGGAGAGAAATGAAATTGGAATACAACTTTTGCAAACTGTTTCTGAACACATAGAATCATAGAATATCCTGGGAGCCATAAGGATCATTAAGTCCAACTCCTGGCACCGCACAGGTCTACCCAACAGTTTAGACCATGTGACTAAGTTCACAGTCCAATCGCTTCTTAAATTCAGACAGGCTTGGTGCAGAGACTACGTTCCTGGGGAGCCTGTTCCAGTATGCAACCACCAAGAGGTGAAGAACCTCTTCCTGATGTCTAACCTAAACTTTCCCTGCTTCAGCTTAACACTGTTTCTGTGGGTCCTATCACTGGTGATTACAGAGGTCACCTGCCTCTCCAATTCCCCTTCACGAGGAAGTTTTACACTGCGATGAGGCCTCAGCCTCCTCTTCTCCAGGCTGAACAGGCTGAACAGGCCCAGTGACCTCAGCCACTTCTCATATGCCTTCCCTTCTAGGCCCTTCACCACCTTTGTCGCCCTCCTCTGGACACTCTCCAACAGTTTAATGTCCTTTTTGTACTGTGGTGCCCAGAACTGCACACAGTACTGGAGGTGAGGCCACACCAGCACAGAGTAGAGCGAGACAACCACTTCCTTCGACTAGCATCCAACTTAATGCATCCCAGAAGCAAATGTGAAAAAGGTTTTGTTTGTTTGTCAATGTAATTTAATTAATTTGGTAAAAAATGCAATCTAGTTCTATTCAGGATTCAACTTTGTAAAATCAATTTACATTGTTCAGCACAGGAATTACTCATCTTTTGTGTGCTACAGAGAGCATACACGAGTAATAGAAGTTCCAGAAAATAAAACATAAATATCGTAGACAATGGATCAAGTATTACAGAATTTAGGGATCATACTATTAGTAATACCCGCTGATGGTACTAAAACAGCAGTGACACTAAGAAAAGACAGGAGGCAGTAAAATATTGAATAGTTTCCACAGCACAGGAAAGTAAGCAGCTGCTGGAAACTAATGGAGAGTGGGGAAAAAGGGGCAAGGAGGAAACTGTATGGTTTATGCTACAGACAGACTGCAAGATGTAGAAGAAAGGATCTCAGAATAGTTATAAAAATAACTTTTGCATACTGCATAAGAACAGTAAATTATTATTTAAATTATTATTTAAAATAATAATAATAATAATAATAATAATAATAATAATAATAATAATAATAATAATAATAATAATAATAAAGTGCTAGCTTGAGTAAGCAATAATATTGAACATATTTTCCCTCTGCATGCTGTTTTAGTACTCAGGGAAAGAGTAGCCATGTAAAACAGGATAGATCATGCTCCAGTTTTGGCACGTGTGCATGAGCACATAAAATTGAAAATTACATAAATAAATAGTATAGAAGACAAAAACTAGAGGTTTTTAACTATCCAAGGTATAAGAAAGGCAACAGAATATTTTAAAGAGATTTTTCTTGTTTCCAAGATCTCGAGTGTCATTACTAGAAAATGGTTACAAGAAATCCCAGAGATTACTACCATAAAATAGAAAAATGAGAACACGAGAAGTGCACTGGTAGCCTAGCAGTTATGCCTGCTAGTAAATAGACATTTTAAGATACTTTGCACTGTGGTGGGTAAAAACAGAAAAGAAAAAAAAAAAAAAAAAAAGGAAAAAAAAAATGATAGACTTGTAATGCAAGATCTTCACAGAATCACAGAATTTCTAGGTTGGAAGAAACCTCAAGATCATCGAGTCCAACCTCTGACCTAACGCTAACAGTCCCCACTAAACCATATCCCTAAGCTCTACATCTAAACGTCTTTTAAAGACTTCCAGGGATGGTGACTACACCACTTCCCTGGGCAGCCCGTTCCAATGTCTAACAACCCTTTCAGTAAAGAAGTTCTTCCTAACATCCAGCCTAAAACTCCCCTGGCACAACTTTAGCCCATCCCCCCTCGTCCTGTCACCAGGCACATGGGAGAATAGACCAACCCCCACCTCGCTAGAGCCTTCTTTAAGGTACCTGTAGAGAGCAATAAGGTCACCCCTGAGCCTCCTTTTCTCCAGGCTGAACAAGCCCAGCTCCCTCAGCCGCTCCTCGTAGGACTTGTTCTCCAGGCCCCTCACCAGCTACATCGCCCTTCTCTGGACCTGCTCAAGCACCTCGATGTCCTTCTTGTAGCGAGGGGCCCAAAACTGAACACAGTACTTGAGGTATGGCCTCACCAGAGCCGAGTACACGGGGACGATCACTTCCCTAGCCCTTCTGGCCACACTGTTTCTTATACAAGCCAGGATGCTGTTGGCCTTTTTGGCCACCTGAACACACTGCTGGCTCATATTCAGCCGACTATCAACCATCACTCCCAGGTCCTTCTCTGCCAGGCAGCTCTCCAGCCACTCCTCTCCCGGCCTGTAGCTATGCTTGGGGTTATTGCGCCCCAGGTGCAGGACCCAGCACTTGGCCTTGTTGAACTTCATGCAGATGGCCTCAGCCCATCGGTCCAGCCTATCCAGATCCTCCTGCCGAGCCTTCCTACCCTCGAGGAGATCGACACACGCACCTAACTTGGTGTCATCTGCAAACTTACTGAGGGTGCACTCAATGCCCTCGTCCAGATCATCGATGAAGATATTAAAGAGGACCGGCCCCAGCACTGAGCCCTGGGGAATGCCACTAGTGACTGGCCTCCAACTGGATTTGACTCCAATCACCACGACTCTTTGGGCCCGGCTATCCAGCCAGTTTCTAACCCAACAAAGCGTGCGCCAGTCCAGGTCAAGAGCAGCCAGTTTCTTGAGGAGAATGCTGTGGGAGACGGTGTCAAAAGCCTTGCTGAAGTCAAGGTAGACCACATCCACAGCCTTTCCCTCGTCCACCCAGCGCGTCACTTTGTCATAGAAGGAAATCAGGTTCGTCAAGCAGGATCTGCCTTTCATAAACCCATGCTGACTGGGCCTGATCGCCTGCTTTCCCTGCAAGTGCTGCATGATGACTCTCAGGAGGATCTGCTCCATGAGCTTCCCTGGTACTGAGGTCAAACTGACAGGCCTGTAGTTTCCCGGGTCTGCCCTCAGGCCCTTCTTGTAGATGGGCTTTACGTTTGCTAGCCACCAGTCAACTGGGACCTCCCCCGATCGCCAGGACTGCTGATAAATGATGGATAGTGGCTTGGCCAGCTCCTCTGCCAGTTCTCTCAGTACCCTTTGGTGGATCCCATCCGGCCTCATCGACTTGTGCACAAGCTAGAATTTTATGCTTGAAAGTTTGAAAGACACAACTACACAAGACATCTTGTAACCATAACTAAGCCTTTCTGTAGCAGAAAAGTTCCTACAGCTACTGTACTTTTACACCCCATAAATCGTGTTTAATATTTGTGCACAATTATTAAGAATTACTTTGAGCCTGGCCAATCTAGAGTGAACTATAGTGCACAAAAGCAGGATGAGTCTTCATGTACTTTTGAAATTGTGGTAACATATATTTGAACTACTCTTTGATTATCTTCAGATCCTTCTAACACATCTTCTCAGTCCACAAGATTGGTCCTCAATACTAAGATAAGTTTTTGGATATGCAATGTTCTTTCTTTGAAGAATTCAAAGAATTTCTTTCTCATGCATTTGCCATTTTACTATTCTATAGGTATTCTTGTGTAGAACCATAAGATGGACTTGATCCGTGTGGATCGTTTCCAACTTGAGATATCCTATGATTCCTATGATTTGCTCCTCTGAATCTCAGACAAACTCTTTTGTTCGGCGTACAGTGAAATGCTTACACTTTCCTGAGCATTATTTAATCATAAGATGTTCTAATTCACCTAAAAGCCCTAAAGTTTAAGGTTGAGAGTCAGAAAGAACTTGTCAAAATGGTGCAAATGAGGAGAATCAGAAACTACACTGGACTGGCCTTTTAAATTATGTCTCTATTTATTTATTGTTTTTTTATAAACTCTCTGAAGCTCAAAGGAAAGCAGACACTGGAATACTAAATCTGTCTCCCATTATGGCTTAATAAACATTAAAAACTCCATGTGTTGACAGAAAAGAAAATATAAGAAAGTAAAAATTGAGAGAAACAAAAGCAGAAATGATTGAAACCTACTTTAGTATAGTTAGATCTATAAGTAATCTGTATGACTGGAAAACAAAGTGTTCTTTCACTTTCAGTGAATCTACTTAAGTGAAACAGTATGCCAAAACTCACTAGTTCTAGAATATACAATCAAACATGGAAGCATATGGAATCAGACATAACATAAACTAAAACTCTATTTCAATAACATCAACATAGTCAAGGAAGAAAAGCTAAATCCAAAGATATCATAAATCTATGAATTTATTTACACTAGTTTTGATGTCAGAGATGTGTACCATTCTTTTAAATACTTGCATAATAGCAGATTATTTTTTTTTTCTGAGAAGACTGAAATGATCTTATAGACACTATTTTTTTCAGTGCCTGAAGAATGAACTAGAAAAAAAATATATATTGATAAATACCTGAAACAAGAAACCCCCAGCTTTCTACTGGAAATCAGCTAATGAATATATAATTAATTGTAAAATATTATCCCCACAGGGATGTCTCAGATGAGCAGTGGCCATGTGATGAAGCTAAATTGGCTAAGAATAAATTTGAATAATTTAATCAGATTCACAAGTAGTTATTGGAAATTAGAACATGTGGTGTCCTACCAAGTCTGGTAACTGAATGGGAGGTTTCTGTGAAGAAGGTGACAGAGTATGTTGTAACTGAATCAATTATACATTTTACTAATGACTAAAACAATTCTCTGATTATGTAGTTTCAAATATTTATTTCTTGTACAGCAGTGCACAAATGTTGTTTTCTGCCTATGATCTAGCTTTAAAAAAAAAATTCTTTAAAAAGATTATTCCACAAAACCTGTGTGAGTTGGAGTGTATTTTCTCTATTCCCAAATTAAATAAGCATCATCCTTATTGAAAAGGATCTTGCTGTTTTCATTCATACACATGGGAGTAGCATGTATTCACACACAGGTCTATTCTTCTAGAATCCTTAAGGTAGACATGTGTCTACCTTAATAGGGTAAAAAAAAAAAAAAAAAAAAAAAAAAAAAAAAAAATCACTCTTTTTCCAGAATTTGGCATTTTATTACACTGGCATGTCACTAAAGCTTGTATTGGGAAAATAAGGTTAAACTCCCTTTTGTAAGGGGAAGAAGAGGAAGAAGAAAGACAGGAGAGGCAAAAATGGGTTAGTATTAGACTTTCATTGTAAATGGGTTAGTATTAGACTTTCATTGTTTGTTGTTCTGCAACATTACAGGACTGAATTTGAGGTATTCTATTTCTTCCAGAAGTAGTTAGAGGACTGGATAGATACTCCCCAAATCAACATGATCAGAGAAAATGACGCTAAGGATGCACAAGTGACAGAAATCTGAACTGTTTGCAACTCTACCGCAATTTTATATACAGTAGCATGCTATGAAGTGACTTACAGTGCTTGGAAGCAGACTTACAGATAACTACATGCACCAAGCTTTCCAAAAAAGAAAGGACACTTTTGTGGAGGTGGCTCATTTGCTATGTCTCGGATGCAGAATTAAAAAGCTTCTGTTGAGAGAAAATTCTTTCTTTTAACAATAGTGTTGTACACATGTTTACTTCAAAGACAAATGAATTAAGTAATCAAAGAAAAATGAAAATACTGACATAATTTCTCAACCATTTGAAGAAAATTTAAAATTTAAAATATTTAAAGTCAATTTCTGGGGCTTTTAATAAATGATAATTAAAAATAAATATTTTAAATGATTTTGATCTTCCCTATACTTTGAGAATGCTTAATATATACAAATAGGAATGAATGTAGCTATTTTATAATTGCAGTCCAGGAAGTTATTTTATCATATATTCATAGAAAGTAAACTCCAAGAACTATAGCTCAAAAAAGTCACACACATATATTTAATAGTCAATTCTTTCCTGGGCAAGAGAAACATGAAGCAATGTGCAATGCAGTCAGGAGGTTGGAGGAAAGAGACAGCACAATTTTTTCTTTGAACACAGATGAAGTATTGCAACATATTACTCAGCAAAACATCACATTCATTAGACCACTCCAGATTCCTAAGTGCAATAAGGCAGATATTACGTGCTTTAGAAAATGCTAGTAGGGCTCACGCTGCTGACAAAAAATGAAAAGAAAGTTTAAATAAATTGAATTGGTTCATACTTCATAGAAGAAATGTGTAATCTTTGCCAACAATCAAATGTCTAAATAGTGGTGGGAAGGAGAGAAGAGTCTCAAACCATTCATGAAATCTTTGACACTGGCATTGATAGAGCTTAGATTTGTTGTAGGATGTTGGGAGATATTTTATGGCTTGTTATCCATAGAGATGTTCCCTGCTGAAGTAAGTGTCATTTGCAGGGCTTCTCCTAGGCTTTGTAAAATTGAACTTCAGAGTTTAAACTGGTCCTACAATCTTGATGGTAAAATCATGAACCCCCATAAAACCATCATGTCTTAGACACCAGTGACTTTTCTCTACATTTCTGAACTGTCTTTGTTGAAATGCAGAAAAAAAAATCTGAAAATATCCCCAACATTTTGATATATATAGGATAGTGGAAGAAAAAAATAAAATAAAATAAAAACACTGCCTTTAAAAATAGTAATCTTAAATTCTCTCAAAAAGTGAAAAATACTTTCACGTACATGAAGCCTCTTTTGCTTAACTATGTAACATTATGTTTTAGGATGACGCTGCAAGTGAAAATCTACTGTAACACTACCTACTAATAACCTTTCAAATTAGAATTGATATACATGTATTTTATCTCTAGATCAAAAATACCCCAGACTCCCAGCAATAACTCACAAAGAATCAAGACAATTTCAAAACACAGAAACAAACAAAAAAATCCTTCAGTGGAATTAACAGTATTTCCTTCATTCATTGGCTGACATCATAATACAGTAACAATGTGCATTGGTTTTAAGTGAACTTTTAACATTTTGGCTTCATATGTTGGTTGATACGTTTGGTTGGAAATCTGCCCGCCAGAGAAGGACCTGGGAGTATTGGTTGATAGTCAGCTGAATATGAGCCAGCAGTGTGGTCAAGAAGGCCAATAGCATCCTGGCTTGTATAAGAAGCAATGTGGCCAGAAGGGCTAGGGAAGTGATTGTCCCCCTGTACTCGGCTCTGGTGAGGCCACACCTTGAGTACTGTGTTCAGTTTTGGGTCCCTTGCTACAAGAAGGACATGGAGGTGCTCGAGCGAGTCCAGAGAAGGGCGACAAAGCTGGTGAGGGCTCTGAAGAACAAGTCTTACAAGGAGCGGCTGAGGGAGCTTGGCTTGTTCAGCCTAGAGAAAAGGAGGCTCAGGGGTGACCTTATCGCTCTTTATAAGTACATTAAAGGACGCTGTAACGAGGTGGGGGTTGGTCTGTTCTCTGATGTGCCTGGTGACAGGATGAGGGGGAATGGGCTAAAGTTGCACCAGGGGTGTTTTAGGTTGGATATTAGGAAAAACTTCTTTACCGAGAGGGTTGTTGGGCATTGGAACGGGCTGCCCAGGGAAGTGGTGGAGTCACCATCCCTGGAGGTCTTTAAAAGACATTTAGATGTTGAACTTAGCGATATGGTTTAGTGGAGGACTGTTAGTGTTAGGTCAGAGGTTGGACTCAATGATCTTGAGGTCTCTTCCGACCTAGTGTGATTCTGTGATACCTACTTTATGTGAACTGTGATACAGCAATTTTCCAGAAACTGCATGTTTATAAACAAAGGTATATTCCAAACATTTCTTTCCTGCTCTGTTGAATACAAGGTCTAAACTGACTGCCACCTTTATTATTCGAAATTACTGTACGTCAATTCCTTAGCTGGTGCTAGTTACAGTATGAGCTCCCACAACAGAAAATGATCATATATTTGAGAGGAATTTTCTACCAGAGCTATATGAACTGAGGAACGTCCAACTCCAAAATAATATATAACTTTTGTAACATGTAACTTTTAATATTATTAATTTTGTCTCAAAGCATTTTGCAGAACCTGCTTTCAGCTGCAGGGTGCTTGCTTAACTTCATTCCTTCGTACTGTAAGACTGGTCACAGTTTGGAATTTCAGTATATTTAAAAAAGTAAAACACCTGAAAAGAACCCTTCCATGTGATCATAACATTTCTTTAAAGGGGGATTTTTAGATTATTTTACTCTTAATTAAATACCATGATTTTGTATAAATCCCAAACATACCATGCAGTCTGCCTGGCTGCAGCCCTACCAGTACCCTCCACCACCAACTGAGCAGGTTATCCCATTTTTGAACTACTAACATATTTCAGACAAAAAGGCAAAAATATACTATATTGAACAAAGCCAGAATAAGTAAATGTGATGCCATATCATAGAATCTCACATAGAACAGTAACATTACAGGAAACATTTTATTACTTTGGAAAAATTTCTCAGCATAATAAGGATATGCAGCACAACACAGTAAAATTAAGCACTATATAGCCATGCATACAGCAACAGCAACAGAATCCTCTTCTACAGCCGAAAGAGATTTCAGAAGTCAAACTCTGACTTCTGATACATTATATTTAAAATGACATTTTGCTTTTAAAGCAGGGAGTTGGACTAGTCCATAGCTCCACGAATTTCAATCTTTACATGCTGTTTTTGTAACCACAGAGGGAAACTTAGTCTCTCCCTAAAGATTAGAAACTGTCTTTAAACTTATGAAAATTGCAGAAGTTAATATTAATAGTCTAGTTGACTCCTGCAGGCAAAATTAATTTATCTCTAACATCACCACTTTATTATTTTTCTTTTTTTAATGCAATTTATAAACGTCTAAACACAATAGGAAAGACATTAAAAGTGAAGGGTTCAACAGTTATTGAACAAGACATTTTCTCAAGACGAATGCAATGCAACATCTGCTGTCATTCGTTATGCAGTCTGGTGAAAACTTGGCTCAGGGAGCATTTCCTCCCCAGTGAATTGAAGTTACACAGATAAGAAGAGATGGTAAAGGAGTAATTTGAAATTTTGTTCTAGTAAAATTAGGCCAGCAGAAAATTTTAACCCTCCTTGTCTGGGACATGAATGACACAGGACCTGTGACACAGATGAACGTCTGAATTTTGTTGCCTGTAGGGAATTTCATAAAATAATGGAGTTCAACCATTGCACTTTCTGTGCTTAATAAAGGCAATACAATGTTGAAATCATTATTGTGAGAAATCATTATTGTGATAAAAGTTCCAGATATTTTTATATATACAGATGATTCCTAAAGGCTACAATTGAGGAGTGATTTGCAATTTATCTTTCTTGCTCTGAGGTAAAGCAACAAAGTGGCATAAAAGGCCCTGGAAATCTACTGAGTTCCTTGAATTTGAAGAGATTTACATCCGGTGAGAATCTATTCTAAAGATTATTGGGTAATTTGATTGTCAACAGCAGTAAACTTGAAAAGCAACCAGAGGAAGGACATTCTACTCACAGAGACTGTCAAGTTGAGAAGTTCAGTAACACCTCAAAAGTGGAGAGGGAAAATTTCCAGATGAGCTGTGTTGTTGGACAGAGATGTTGGATAAGCAAGTGAGTATGCAGAAAGAGTACATTTGAAAAGGTAAGACTATTAATATGCATTTAATTACCATCTAAGAATTTATTGTGGTAGCCTAAAGACTGAGACTTTTAGGTTCTCTGCCTTTTCTTTTTTTCTCTTTTTCTTTACATATTCCTAGTGGAAGTAATTAATTGGTAAGATAACATTCTCCATATCAAATATTTTGTATGGGAATATATTTGCTATGCTTAACTATATTAAAGCCAATATGTAAATTACTTTTCTTTGTTCAGGATAAATAATAATGTTTCCCAGATCCTCCAACATCTGAAATAAATTCTAAGAGTAGCCAACATTAAAAATGAATGGCTAGGCTATTATACATTTGGCTAGTCTGTTATGAACAATTGGATGAATGAATTGAAATGCTTGTATTAGGAGATCTCTTCAGACTAATGCTGGATCTTTCTGTCTTTATTGTTATTGTATAAAGTTGCAGCTGGTTCAGTACATACACTCAGCTTGTATGTGAAGTAGACTCAGGCCACTGATGATCTGAATGGGACGTGCAACTCAATACAAGGCAAGTTTCAAGTTGTTTGTCCAGATTTAAAAAAAAAATAAATAAAAAAATATCACTTCTCCCTTCATTTCAGGAAGTCCTTCACCTCTATATAATTCCATGGTTGCTGCATTCAGACAAGGCTGACAATGTCAGTAATTGAAGTTATAAAAAACAGTTTAAAGTCTCAGTTTTAAAAGTGAATCACTTTGCTTTAGGACTGTTTTGCTTATCACATTTGTCTTTTATTTTAAAGTGCTTTTGTTGTTGTTTGTATTTACTTATTTAAGTGATCTCCTCTCCTCTGGCTAGAGTTTTGTGTCTTTCCCTCTCCCCCCTCCCCCCAGTGAAGCAACTCAACCCTTTTTTAATGCTCTGAGTTTAGGTATACTTTGATCAATTTAATAACCTGTGACACTAGGTTCCGAGCTGACAAACTGACAAACTAGTGCCATTGGATATCAACCAAATATGAAAAAAAAAAAAAAAAAAAAAAAAAAAAACAACTAGAAAAACAAAGGAAGTGTTTCTAATCATAATTGAATTTATTTTTATTTTCCCTTCTAGATTTCAATGCATAGGACTACAAAGTCTTATTGGATTACATCATATACAAAAAAAAAAAAGAAAAAAATAATAGAGAAATACTAGGTTATTCAGAAATGCAATGTGCAGAAATACAATGTTCAGAAATATTTACTCTCAATATACAAGAGATGCTGGTAACAAGAGTGCAGAAATTATACAATATACAAGATAAGCTTTGCATGTTGAAGAATGAGAAAAATCTGTTTGGTGTTTGGAAGTTCTTGCACTTTGTCCTATTTCAATTTTCTCCTGCACTCCACTGAGGGAGAGTCAGAGAGTGGCTGTGTGGTGCTGTGCTGCTTGCTGGGTTAAAGCACAGCACTGTTGATTTCAAAACTTGATATGTTCTGCTTAAAATTAGCATCTTAGGGAATATTTCCAAAGAGTATCATTACAATACATTATTTCTGAAGTTCCTCTAAGAGTAATCAAATTAGTTATTCATCAGGTTGCTTTTCTCATAAATACCATTGTGACTCATGTTGAGAAATTATGTCCTAATTAAGACTCACATTTCAACTAATGTGATGTGCGTATATCTAAAACACATAAGCAGTAAAAGATATAGCTACATAACTCATTTTAGTCTGAAATACTAAAAGCTGTAAAGTTTTCCAGAAACCAAGAACCTACTAATATTTTATATCCTATTTCTTCTTATCCAATCAAAGTTGCAATCTTCCTAGGTACTGAAGGAAGTTTTAAGGACCCTTCAAATTCAATAGGTTGAAAACTAAAATGCACTGAATAGGGGGAAATGTAGAAAAAATAGAATTTCTAACATACATTAAAACAGAAATACTCAAGGTCAGAACGTGGACCTCTTGCTCAGGTTAAGTAATCAACTAAACACATCTACTGAAGTTAAATTTTATTTCAAGAATTATCTAACTGTAACAAAGAGATCAAGATTTTCTGCTGTAAACAAGACTTCTGGAAAAAAGTTCACAATAATTAAATGAGTCTGTGTCCATTAAAATGGAAATAAAATTAAATTAAATTAAGAAATATGAAAACGGTAACTGATGGATAATCTGAAACAAAACAATAAATAAATAAATAAATAAAAACACAACAACAACCAAGAACCAAAACAACATTAAAGAGGAAGCAATTACTGAAAAAGAAAAAAATATATATATCTTTCTGTCCTGGTTTCAGTTAGGACAAAGTTAATTTTCTTCCTAGTAGCTGGTAGAATGCTATGTTTTGGCTTAGGATGAGAAGAGTGCTGATAACATGCCGATGTTTTAATTGTTGCAGAGCAGTGCTTACACCAAGCCAAGGATTTTTCAGCTTCTCGCTCTGTCCAGCCAATGGGCAGGATGGGGGTGCAGCAAGAGCTGGGAGGGGACAGACCCAGGACAGCTGACCCAAACTAGCCAAAGGGGTATTCCATACCATCTGATGGAATGCTAAACAGTATATAGGGGTGGCTAGCCAGGGGTTGAGGGCTGGACTGCTCAGGGTTAGGCTGGGCGCTGCCAGTTCACCCAGCCCAATACTGGCAGTTAGTACTTTTATTAGTAGTAGTACTATTATCATCATTATTGTTATTATTATTATTGTTATTATTATTTTCCTGCCTTAATAACCTGTCTTAATCTCAACTCTCAGGCTTCACTTTGCATTTCTCTCCCCCATCCCAGAGAGGGAGGGGGGAAGGTGAGAGAATGACTGTGTGGTGCTTAGCTGCCAGCTGGGTTAAACCACGACACTTTCTGAACTGTTTCTCAGAATACTTGCTGTATGTATAACTTGTACTTTTGTCCTTAAAATTGTGTATTTTTTTTTTTTTCTGCTACTGATGAAAGGTTCAGGGTGAAAAGCTACACAGTACACTTAATTTCCCAATAGTAAAGACAAGACTGTTTTCCTATGTATTTTGGATGGAAGATATATCTTAAACAGGAACTAACTATCACAAATATAAAATTAACAAAACAAAAAAAAAGTAAAATTAGACAAGAACCTGTCATGTTACTTCAGGAAAGTCAGAAAGTTACAAAAAACAGTAGCTAAAATTAAATAATTTGTGATAGAATCTGTATCTTCTCCATCTTTACCTTGTTCAAATGGAAATTAACTTGTGAATTCAAAAATTATTTTTTCAAATACAGAAACAACTTTGATGATTCAATTTCATATTGCCATGTAAGTCAAAAAGCTGCTTGCTAATCAGACACTACATTTTCCCCCCAAAAATAACTAAATATACATCATGAGACCACCTATAATAAATAACTATAATAAATAATCCAAACCCCAAAATACTCCACAAATGAGTACAATGCCCAGAAAGAAAGAAACAGGACTTCAAGAAAATGAAACAAGCAAATCTCACCTTTTATTTGACTGAAGCCAGTATTAACAGAAATTGCTCCCACCTGTCTATCACTCAGAATTCACCTCAGCAAGGAAGGACAGTGAAGCAAGCATGCATAACATATTATTTGGTTATCTAGAGTGTGATAGAACTTGATGCCTGGATATTACAGTAAGAGGGAGACAAGATTTACAGACTTAATACTAAATGTTGTCTAGAAATTAAGATCAAACAAATGGGAGAGAAATTAAAGAGCAATTTTCAATGAAACTATTAATAAAAATCAACCTAGTACAGCATAAATTAAATTAATTACTTTTAGTAATTAAAAGTAGTAGAAAAAGAAATGGATTGCAATTTTTTTGATGGTTAACAAATCAACTTTGATACAAACAAAAAATGAGAATCAGATAATTTTAAAACTATTGCACAATCTATAGCAGTGTTTCACTTTCAAGAGTTCTTACGTATTACCAATACTTGTAACGCTCTGTGTCAGAACACGAGACTCCCTTGATTTCCATTTTAAATAAAAATACACTTCTGCTCAACAGGATTCAGAAAATCCCCAACAGCATTATTTAGAGGACAGCTGCTGCAGTGCCTACAGTAGGCAGTATGTATGTATGCAGGCAATTATGTGAGACATTGGCCTCCCACTGTTGATCATAATTTTTAATATATTGTATTTATTAAAAATTAAAAAAGACCTTGTATTTATTTAAAAATTGAGAAAAAGAAATTATAACTATTATCCTTCTCTTAGACTATATCTTAATAATAAAAAACACTTGAATATTAACTATATATAGTAGAATATATATAATCAAATATATAGAGAAGAAAGTATACCATAGAAAATAAGCCATCCTACTCTACCATTCCCAATAATCAAAAGAAAAGCAATCTATTTTTATTACAATTATTCTTATAAACCCTAATCTTGAATTTCTTGGTTTTGTAAGAATTATTTTTCAGTCTCTTACAACTGTTCTTTGTGAGGTTATATTTTAAGGCATAATACAGCAATGGACTAATGGGCTATTAGTATTGCTATTCTTCAAACTTCTATTTTGACCTTACCAAATACTGTTTCTGGTGAGTAACACATATAAAAGTGTCTTGGTTTTGTCTCGGGTAGAGTTAGTTTTCTTCATAGAGACTCATATAATGCTAGTTTTTTTGCTTGCTTGTTTTATGTTGTTCAATGAAAACACTGGTGATAACACACTGATGATTTAGTTGTTGCAGAGCAGTGCTCACACAGAGCTGAGGACTTTTCAGCTCCTTGTGCTGCCCTGCCAGCAAAGAGGCTGGGTGTGCTCTGGAGGTGCGCAAGAAGCTGGGGGAGACACAGACAGGACAGCTGATTCAGACTGAGCAACGGGATAGTCCATATCATACGGTGTCATGCTCAGCAATAAAAGCTGTGTCAAAGAAGGAGGAAGGGAGGGATGTTCATAGTGATGGCATTTGTCTTCCCAAGAAACTGCTATGTGTGATGAGCCCTGCTTTCCTGAGAGTGGCTGAGCACCTGCCTGTGGATAGGAAGCAGCGAATGAATTCCTTGCTTTGCTTTGCTTGCATGCGTGGATTTGCTTTCCCTAGTAAGCTGTCTGTATCTCACTCCAGGAGTTTTCACACTTAGTGTGAGAACCTTTCCACCCGGGGAAAGTAGGTGAGTGGCTGTGTGGTACTTTGCTGCCTGATGGGGTTAAACCACAACAAAGAGTCAAGTGCTTCTAAGCAGCATGTTGATTCAAGTGCCAAGAACTCCTCTGTTAAGACTCCCTAGACTTTAGGGAATCTTATGTGTTTCCACATTAGTTTAGGCAGAAGAGGATGTTTGGTGTTTTTTTTTTTTTTTTTTTTTTCCCTTCACAGGTTCTCAGAAGCATTTGTTATGTACAGATTTTGATCCATGAATAAGCAGATTTTGCATTCAGGTCCTATATGAGGGCTGGTGAAGAGTATTTATACCAACTTGAGATACTCAGCAGGAAAGACAGTAGATAAAGGTGTTAAATGATGCTAGGGAAAAAAAAGAATCTCACTGAAAATGTATCTAGGAACTAAATTAAGTAAGTTAAATGTTCTGTGTTTGAATGCGTTAAGTTGGCTCAAGCATTTCACAGTTTATTCTTCTTCTCCTTGACAAGCCAGCTACTTTTCCCAAGAAGAAAATCATTTTCTGACAAAAATGGTTTTTCACGATTTTTTTCCAGACTTTATATCTTTGGTGTAAGCTTCCTACTTCATCCCTTAACAGTCCCATTTTGCTAAAACTCCACAGCAAGTAATAAACTACAAAATGGATGTATGTATCTTCTTTGTAAAACAAATAATACCAACTTTGTATTCTCCTGAATAATTTATTTTAATGTTAATTACTCAACTAAAATATTGCTACTGACAGTTTCCTATAAAAATTAAGCTTAGCATTTGATTTTATTTCTCCAATTATTATATATGCAAATATATATATATATAAATACATATACTTAAAGTATATTTAAAATATTGACAATGGCAAAAAGAAATCTACAGTACAAAAATGCAACTTTGTGCAGAATATGGCCTGATGCATTCAGGGGAACGACAGTAGGGCATTCATTAGCCTCCAGAAAGCCCCTTCCAAAATTCACTCCTAGAAAAATTAGTTGGACTCTTTGTCATACTTGGCTTAGCCTGTTTGACCAGAAAGGGTTCAGGGTATCTCTCTATATTTTCATTCCTTCTTTGTTGTGCCCCACCTAGAACATCATTTATGCTTAATAGCATCTCTGTTGAGTAGGAAAAAAATTGAGTCTTCCCTCACAGCACAGAAATATATGTAGATAGATGCACACAGATTGCTGGGTAGATAGGTAGGTAGGTAGATTTTACGTTGTTCCTTGCCTTTTTATTTGTTTTGCTTTCAGCATTCACTTTGGGTCATATAGTCAAAGACACTCAGCAGAAAATTTGGTTTCAGACATGCCAACCCTGTACCTTTAAAAAATAATAGCAATAACACCTTTTTTCCAGGGTGCACTCTTCTTATCTGGACAACCAAAGTCTGTTGCTGTTTTTACTGGAGGCTGTTGATGCTTGATATTTAATTTTTAATTTTTAATATCTCAAGTCACTGTCTTTATTCTACCTACTGCCACAAACATCATTAAAGAAAAGATCATAGTGAAGTATATAAAAGTGCATGAAAGTAGCATACTTAGCATTAGGTATTTTTTCCCTGTAAGAAACTACAATAATTCTCATATTACCAAGGGTATTAACTATGGTTAAAAGTGAGGTGACAAGGGAATGGTAAAACATAAAATGTACATTCATTTTTCCATGTAGGACTCCATTTTTACCTTAAGTTTAAATACACGTATAGTTCAAATACATTTCCAATTACAAAGAAAATAAATAATCTTACTGTGAAAGAAATGGATCATCTTGAACAGGTACCAAGCAAACTTAATTAGCATTACTTCCAGGTAAGTCACATTTTTAAACCTAACTACCATCTCTAGGTGTATCCTTGGTATGTTGCAACTCCACATAGCAACTCAGAAGTATGATTGTGAACACAAAATGATTACGATTCAGATGAGGCAAGCCACTCATAACCTGAGAGATAGGTTTAGGCCTTTTCTAATCTGGCAAATTGAAGGTCAAGAAGACTAAAAAAAAAAAAAAAAATGTCCTTAAAGAGCAATCCTGAAGTCAACTGAACACAATAACACAATCCTGAGCAAGCTGTAGCTGACGTTGCTTGAACCAGCAGAGTTGGACTATATGATCTTAAGTCCCTTCCAACCTAAGTGGCTCTGTAATTAAAATTGGAATTATCAGTTGGAAATATTTCAAATAGAATTACAAATGATTTAAAAGATGGGAAAAATCATTCCTTTGCCAAGGATGAAAAAGTCATTTGTGGAAGTGGGCTACTTCAAATGAATTTGCAGATTGCTTCAACACAATTGGCTACTTTGCATTTGTACACCTGAAAGTTTCCTGAAAAAAAAGTCATGTATTCAGAGCAATGCATTAAAATTATAGGAGCATTCAACCTCCAAATAACATAACTACTTTGAAATTTACTGTCATAGCAGTTTGATAATTGTCCTTAAAATTGCAAACAAACAAACAAACAAACAAACAAAAACAACAACCTCCTTCTTTTGCAGAACAGCCTAAAAAAATCTTAAAAAATCCTAAAGTAATGACAGACATTCTGCATTACACACTTGAAATAAAAACCATAACAGCCAAACCTACTCTGAACAAGAATGGCTGAAGATATCAGTACTGGTGATGACCTTTTCACACTAAGTTGCTTTCCATATCCTTATCATATCTTTGTGAATGCTGCATTGATAGCACTTTCTCCCTCCATCTTTCGGAAAGGAACAAGACAATAAGTATTTTAATTTGGGAGATTTCATCATTTTTAATTTAAGTGTAGCAACAAAACATATTTTAATTAGAAAACCTTATTATTACAACTCATTTCTATATTTTAATAATATTTCAAAACTGAGTAAACTTAAGCAAAAAAGGCGAATCTATCAGATGGTCATTACTTGTCCTTAAGGTTTTTGTCTCCTTATTCTCCACAGTCATTATTCTACATAAAAGTGACAGCATAAAATTCAAATAAATAAATCTTCTGCAGCAACTATTTCTGATCAAAGGTCACTTGTTCTTTTACATCTTCTAGGCCACTTGCCAACAGATGCCAATCAGCAAAACTACCGCCAACCATTCCCTAGGGACAACAAGAAACTGTGGGAGCAGAGTCATTCTAAACAGCTACTAAAACTCAGTGACTGAACTATGTAAGAATATCTGTTACTGTCCTCTTGGCTTTAGATTTTGCTTTGTCTCCTTTACTATCATTAGTCATGTTTTATGTCATGTTTTTACTCGGTACGTTTTACACACTATAAAACGTTGACCCTTTGATACTGCAGACAGGCTTTCCATATACTGTGGTTATTATTCATAATCTCCCAGAACTCTGTAAAGTATCAGTATGGATCCTAGCAACAATAAAAGGTCATATAACTATCTTTAAAATGTCAGCCATCCAGTTCATAAATGCTCACAGAAGAAGTAACAGTGCATTCACAGTGTCTCCAAAAAAAGAAGTATGTCAAAAAGTATCTGTACTGGTGATGGAGTCATTCCATATTGCCCAGAACCTCTAGTGGCACAGAATTATAATGGTCTGTTCCTTTAAAACACAGCCCCCACCTGCCCTTTAGTAACCACTGCTGTTCATCTGACACACCAAATAGTGTCCTTATCTTAGAAAAATAGAACAGAGACCAGTAGAGCTGAACTGCCCCTCTGGACAAACATCTGTTGAGGCTCACTAACAAAACTAGTTTTCTTTCCAACAAGATTATTCCTCAGGGTTTTGAAATGAAAGCTGTATGCTGAAAATTACACCGTGTCAATGCAGCAATTAAATGTTCCACAGCTAAAGAGAAGTACTGAAAGTAAGCATTCCTTTAAAGAAAATACACACTTCCTATTTACAGTGGCACAAACACAGAAACAGGTTCAGAGTCATACACTGTCTGAAACCTAGAGCAACATTTTGCATATTCAGAATATTAAATAAATTAATCTTTAACTCCTACTTTCTCCCTTGACTTGCAAAAAGAAAGACATGCTTTTTTTTTTTTTTTTCTTAATAACAACCAGTCTTTTTTTTTTTTTTTTTTTTTTTTTTGGTTTGGTTTGGTTTCCCTTATAATAAAAGGGAAAAAGGCAAGGATTGTACCAAAATTGGAGTCAACAACTTTGTCATATTTAACTGTGGGATGGTAACATGGATACTTTTGCTGTCTGTGTAAGATGCTCAAGTTTTCCCCTCAATTGTCTGTCCCTTCTCTCTCAAAAATAAATATGTTTCACAGAGTTTCCCCCTTTAGTCCCATGGTTACAACCACAAGTAAGGCTACATATTACTAAGCCAATTCAAAATGAGTATTTTGAAACAATCCTCATACAAAACAAAAAGGTTCACTTCTTCACCAGGTTGAGCAGTAAGATTGCCCTCCTCAATCCCCCAGATCAAGTAAGAAAGCTACGTGGATCTTTGATTAGGAATTAAATTTGCTGTCTTCTTGCACCAAATAGAGAAAAAGGGGTTTCATGGCACTAATTGTAATTTTAATCCCTCAAATTTAGAGAAAAAAACAACAAACTCATTCACACAAGTTAATCTTACAGGTCAGATAGACATGGATAGGCTCCAAATATTTCAGGTTCTATGAAACCACCCAACAGACAGCAAACCTCATCAATTAATAATGGAAAACTAGCATTGTGTAACAGAGTGAAAATAACTGTTAGAGGCCATTAATATCAATTGACATAAACTCCTATGGCTCACAAGAAGCACAGCCTTTACTTGTTCTAAATTATTTGCTTCAAGCTTAATGTACTTGGAGAACTGTAGATACTGTAGATGCAAGTGTTCTGTCTATAGATTGTGTAAGAAAAAAAAAAAAAAAAAAAGAAAAGAAAATTGATATATCTATTCATTTAAGTTTTGAACCATCTGATTACTATTCAGTGCATGTCAGATCCATTATGACATTCATCAACTAATTACGTTTTGACAAGAATCCAAAAGAAAATACTTAGGCAATCAAAACAGAGACAGAATGAAAAAGAGAATGGCACCACTTTAGGAAATGCACTAAGAAGAGCAGGATGACAATATGACAATATAGTAATATGCAGTTGGGACACCAAGCCTCACTCACAATGGGTTAAAAAAAAAAAAAAAAAAAAAAAAAAAGTTTAAAATACAAATACTTAAATACTGTATACCAGACTCCTGATCAGGCTCAGTACTTGATTGTGAAAAAGTTTTCAGAGTGTTTTTGCCAGATAATCTGGATTATAGATTTATTATTATCATTAATATTATTACTTGCTATTTTATTGCAGAATAGAGATAATTCTTTTGCTAGGTCCAGCTAAAAGAAATGTTTTAGAAAAAAAAAACTGTCTTCTCTGTGCAGAGATACCCTTGATACATCTGATATTATGCTCTAAAACATAATGATTCTTGTGGAAAATATCAGTCATAAAAATTCAGAGGGCCATATTTTAGAAAAATGTACACTTACAGTTCTCAAAGAATACAAAATTAACAGAATAACTACTAAATATTTTAAACATGTATTATGTATATGATATATTACATATATAACAGAATTTCACCAGTTTTAGAAAGAATCTTGAATTACATTCATCTAGTTAAAATCAGTACCTGTTTCCTACAAAACAAACAAAAATTCAGAAACACCAAGAAAGTTTGCAACATCAAAGCTCATCTTTCTTTTTTTTGTAATCTTGATCTCCCACACAAGTACAACTAGAACCACCTGTATTCATTCACAGTTGCTAAGGCACAGAAATGCTAGACATTAAAAACAGAAGTAATCTTCAATCTTCTCCTGAATGACATAATACATGTACAAACCTTAACTTCATAATAATTATATGAAGGACCCTATACACATCCTGATAACCTATTGGACAGATTGCCCTCCCAGTTAAATTATTTCTATTATAGAATAAATTTAACCTAGAAAATTTCCTTTTGCAGTACTAAAGCTGAACACTTATAGCTCCTTCATTAACTCCATGCCTAACAACCTGTACAACAGAGGACCACAGAAAATAATATGAACTCTAACCTTTTTTGATACAAGATGACATCAAATTACTATTAGGCAAAGTAAGTGCCTAAAATACCACTATGGTTACAGTATCTAATTATAATTCTAGATGTCATAGCATTTTTTTGCAGAGTTTTCCCCCCATTACTCCAGCCCCTTTTAACATTTATTTATTTTTTAACAACTAAAAGAAACCCTTTGTCTATTCATCACCCTTGAAAAAAAGCAAAGCCACCAGATGGCATTGCAGCACTCAAATATTTTTTTAATATCCACATTATAGGGAAAAATCTGTATGGATCAGTAAGAGAGTCTCTTTCCTAACCTACTTCCTGTTTCATGAATATTAAATAATTCATAAGCAAATACCTCTCTTCATCACAAGTAAGCTATCAAATACCACTTGGCCTGAAAAGAACAGACATTAAGAAACATAAGTTGCTGAAGATATAAAACCATGTGGATAAAAAATCTACTATTTAATTCAATCTAGTACAGGATAATTTAAAGAAAAATCACAGAAAGGAAAGCATTTAGAAATGCATTATCAGGAAGTTCACATAATATTAACAAGGGCTGCTGTGAGCAACAAATACTCAGTAGACTACATTTTTTTAAATTTAAGCCAATCCCTGTAAAAACACATGATGAACAAATCAAAATATATAGACTTTAATTATTTATTCTACCTTTCCATCAACAGGACATGGTGAGCAAACAGAGAACTAGTTTCAAAAACAAGATTCTTTGAGATATTTTAAAAAGCCCAGTGGTGCAAGAGTTAGTTCCCCCTTCAGCAGATCACATGTGCAAAATTGTTCATTGTTCAAATATGTTCATCTTTGCAGTTACTTTTGAAGGCTTGGAAGACTCTCTAGAGGCTTCATTCATGGAGACTTCACTGTATACCTAAAATAGGTAGTTAACAAACATTATATCTACCCTGAAGTCACTTTTTGGAATGGCAAAGATTAAGGGAAAAGCTTCTTTCACTCTTAATTGAGAAGGCGTTAAAATTTGTAGGAGTTGTGCATTCAAATAAAATTGACAGAAAAAAAGTGTGTGCTTAAGCCTAATTTAATTGCAGACCTAGATATAGGAATATGTTTCTTTTTTGCTTCATTTTTCTATATTAATTAACTTATTACTGGAACTGCTCATGCAGCCATTTTTATTAGTTGCTCAAAATTATTAGATATTAGGTTAAAATTAGATGAGGTTAGACTAGTTATCAAAGTTATTAGGTGCTCAAAATGTGAAATAAACCCATTTTATATAAAATAGTCATCTGAAACTGTTCGTTACATGACAGAAATAATTTTAAAAAATAAAAACAAAACAAAAATAAGATGTATATTCTTTCAGAAAGAAACAGAATCAAACATAAAAAGATAAAGTGTTACACAGGTATGTCACACAGCTGTGAGCAAGCTAATTTAAATTGTTTTCCTGATAATATAATAAATATTTGATTAATAATTTTCCCTATACATCCTGTATTATCATATTTACTTCATGAATATCACACAGTTGTACAAGTTTGTAACCACTCTCCTGTTTATGAAGAATTCAAGGACTGCCTTTAACTAAAGTCATTTAGGTACTTAACATAATGACAACTCTCCTAATCAAACATTTAATCCAATGCAGCACAACCTAAGTTTTCTCTTACACTGAATTTTTAACCTGCTTTTCAATCAACAGAAGCACAGACAAGAATAGCATGTTGATCCTAATTAATTACATGTAAAACTAACTCTGTGGTATAACATAAATCCTGAAAGACGGTCAGCATTGTTATTCATTTCAAAAAGTAAAAACAGAATTTGAACCTGCAAATATTTCCACATTTTTGACATCCTCACCACCATTCTGAACGTAGGTTTTCACATTCTTGACTGTTCAGAGAAGTGGCTGGAAATTCATTTATACCAATGGGATAGCTCCTACTTTAATTAATCACTATCTTTTTAGCGAAGCTGATATAATCCTTATAGAAGTAGTTGAAATATTAGCAAGAAAATCCAACTAATAGCGCATAAAAGACAATTTTCAAGGATATAATTCTTTTTAATATAAATATAATTCAATTATTTATATATATATTTATATTTATATATTGCACAACAAAAATGGACTGAAAGGAACAAGTCACAGTTAGAACAACAATTCAGCATACTAATGCAAAAACTTCTTCACTTTTAAAACATTCCTTTTCCTTTTCTTGATAACAGAGAAGGAAGATAAAAAAAAAAAATGCTTCTCTAAAAGGTGATACTACTACACCATATTTATTACACCATATTAACATATTTTATTACACCATATTTACATCATATCATAAATATGAAAATATGCCACCATCTTCACTTTGCTATTCATTTAATTCTGATTTTTCAGGGACAAAGTGAACTCACGGGTAGAACTGAGGCCTTCTATAGCACCACTAATTCATTTTTATTTCATTTTTTTAGCTCTTTAGCTCATAAGTCAGAATATATATATTTTATTTATTTTAAAATTATAACATTTGGGAAAATTTCACTCAAATAAGGAAGATTTCATATTGTGAACAGAGAGATTTATTATTAACTGAGATGGAAAAATAAGTAAGGGCCAAAGCAGAGGGTGGTGGCAGCCATTAAGTGCAAATATTCATTTATTTTGAAATTATTTATTTTTCCAAAAAGGCATGCAAAAGATATTAAAGCCTTTACTTTTCCAATTTTAAGTAACATTTACATCATGTTTCAATTTAGCGTTACTCTTAATTCATTACAATTCTAAAATTGAGTCACACTGGATTCCAAACAAGAGGTTCAGTTTTCTTGTTTTCATACAAAAAAAAAAAAAAAAACCTTTCTATATTCAAGCATTACAGTTTTCTATTTTGCTCTTACATTCAATTTTTATGTAAGAAATAGAAGTATAATGGCATTCAACTTTTAAATAAATCAGAATCACACTTCATCCATCTATAACAAGAAGACATTCCAAGAGACAAACTAATTAACTTACGGTAAGCAGGTCATCCATGCAATACAAACAACTAAATCATGTCCTTGGACTAAAACCATGTCCTTGATCTCTGCATCCTCTGATGAGCATACCCATGTAAAACTAAAGTTTGATTTTCTGAGTTGATTTTATTCCCTATTTACAACTGGTTACTTGCAGTAGTTTTAGGAGACTGTTTTTATTTTCACACTACAGGTAAATGAATATTATTTTGGCAAAACTTCTATGAAAGCAAATAAGGTTATCTTTGCAAGAAAAAACAGGATCAAAAAATAGTACTTCCAAATAGCCAGAGGAAAAATTAAATTAAATTAAAATAAAGTAAAATAAAATAATCAAACCATGCAGCATCATGCATGTATTACATTCCATCTACTTCTATACTATTTCTTCATGTCTAAAGTCACTAAACAACATGACCAAAGGCAGAAGGGTCTGAAATTTCTGTAAAAGTCAGATTTTTCCTTTGCACACACACTACGACAAAATAGTCTTCCTAGCAATGCAGCTGAAGGAAACTATGTACTGTATCAGCAGATCTCATGCATCAAGAACCATGTTAAAGTAAGATGAGATCCAAAGATTTCCGTTACTGCTTTTACTGCTTTTTTATTTATTTTTTTTTTTAAAAAACAACATCAGGATGAGAACATATTCAGAAACTCTGAAAAAGTATTGTGTCTTCTTTCCTTTGGCTGGACATCAATTACATTTCTTTTCCAAAGAGAAATTAAAATTAATATTTTATTTACCGCTTTTCCTTTACTTGGTTAATCTCAGAAAGAGAATACAGACAAAACTGATGAAATAGAATGCAAAGACAACCTGGGTTTGTATCATTATAACATTCAAATAGAAAGCTGGCTAGTTTTTTTGGCTCCTTAAAAATGGATGTCATTGTAAAAGTTACTTTAAGAGGATCAAAAATATTTAAACTAAATTTGGATTGAGGCCTCAACCTAAAGTTCACAAGTACTAAACTGTAATCAAATGGAAAAACCTTGTGCAAGCAAATTCAAAATATATCTGTGGTATCAGTCTAGGCAGACATCATACTGCAAACACATCAACCATCACCAAGTCCTTGGCTCTTTACATACTAAGTAAAAGTCAGTTTTCTTCACATACTAAGTAATAGCCAGTCTTCAGTTTATATTTTAATCTCAAGTTTTGGTTGAGGAATAATTTACAATTAGAGTGGTATTCCTTATTTACCTTCCTTCAGTCTACATTTCTAGTCACTAAACTATTGAAGAGAGAACCCATTTCATAATGTTGTTACAAGTATAATCCATTCAAAACACAAAGTATTTAAACCATTGCCCAAAATATAGAAAGATCTGTGCCCTCCCTAAGCATCACTTAAGAGGAATTACTAGTGTTACAATTACTAGTATTACTAGCAGACAACTCCATCTGGAAACAGATTAAAGGCGGGGAAAAAAAAATGAAATCAGGGCCAGAATTCTAAAATAGTACAACAAAAGACACCTAAAGCACTCCAATGCCAAAAGGAAAATAACTAGTAAAAACAAACCTAATTAATTAATTCTCTCAACATGGGATCAATCCTTAAGGATTTAGTTTTCCTTAGTCCCATTGAGCAAAATAGGAATTTGCAGAAATGTTATCCTATAAATCTTTCGTTATCCGATGAAAAGTGAAAAAGGGGAAAAAAAAAGAATTTCAGGATGACAAAGAATGAACTGAAAAACACACAATCTTACTATTGAAGTTCCCTTTATTTACATATGAAGATAAGCAATCTATAATAACATTATGAAAGATGATGGGCAAACATACCACCTCTGCTAGGTTTCTGAAAAAAAAAAAAAAAAACACCTATATTTGCTGCATCAACTATCAATCATTTGCTCTTCAACCATGTATCAGGTAGTCCTTTTAAAAATCTCTTTCCTGTTCACTTTCCAAGGTTACTAAAACCATGAAAAAAATACGTGATCTATTATTTGTATATACATATATATGTATATATACGTATCACTTATATGTATCACATATATATACATGATCTACGTATTACAAAAATCCGTAGCCTAAATGAACTGCATAACCAAGAGATCCTTCACCACAAAATATGTAGTCAAAAAGATAAATCCAGTAGCTTATATTAAAGACACTGGCTGCAACAAGGTCTTTTAAGTAAGCCAAGTCTTTTAATTCCTGGGGATAAGATGGGGAAAAAAACATTCTCCTTTAACAGATCAATTGTTATATTGTTTTTACACTACATATCTGTAGTATTTAACATTTTCTTTTTTCCATCAAGTTCACACCACACGATAAAAATATATAGAAGCTACCAACTTTTTTGACGCAAAGTTCGAAATCCTCTTAACTATATTTCAAACCATCATAACAATATCTTAGTGTATATTTGTAAATTTTAAGATTTTTTTTTTTTTCCCCAAAACATATATCATAACCACAGAGATAAAGATTTACTTACCTGATCCTCTTTTGGTCACAACCTTCAAGCTCTGAGTTAGAGTAGCACACAAGAGAATCAAATTTGGAATGGGAGCTTTCATCTTCTATCTTTCCACAGCTGTTCCCTAGAGTTCAAAAAAGAAAATACTGGTTTTATACTGGTACTGAAAAAAACATTGCAGCAAGCAATTATACAAAATACTGTCACTGTAGAAATTTAGATATATTTTTTTTTGTGAGCAGCTTAACCCACCAACATGATATATCACTGCTAAAATAAATAAATAAATAAATAAATAAATAAATAAATAAATAAATAAATTGAAATCACCTTAAAGCAAACACATGGATGCACTACATTTAAACCAGGAGCTTGAGTTCTAATTTTGTCTGCATATTGAAAATTCATTGGGTCCCTGTTAAATCCACATAACAGGATCATTATTGATCAATTTATCCTATGAAAAAGTGTGATCTTTTTATTAAACCTGAAAAATAAAATTATTTCTTTGAATCATTTTTCCCTAAAATTATATTATTAATTATTATTATTAATATTATTAATTATATTATTATATTGAGAATATAATAAAATACTGTTTTTTTCTTTTCTTTTTCTTTTTTCTTTTTTCTTTTTTCTTTTTTCTTTTTTCTTTTTTCTTTTTTCTTTCCACATTCATTTATTCCAGAGATTGAGCACAAGATTCACAATGAAACAAGCAATTAAACACAAATCTGGTCATCTTGTTAGGAATAGTGAAAAGGGAACATTAACAGCCCACCAGAGGAACCAGCAGAGACTCCTGTAAGTTCCTTTTATATGAGCTGAAATCCCATGAGCAAAATCTGTCAAACATATTCACTGCAGCAAATGTGAAGTGAATGTTATTAGGATGGGAGATGGATAGATCACAGGTTGTAGCTCAGCCTTCACCTCTAAGACAGGAACAAAGGTTTCTATTTCTATTGTTCATGTTCTTGGGGGATGAAGCGGTATAAGCAGCAGATGAAAATGGGGAGTACATGTTTTGTTAATTTCCCATATAACTCAGAGGGTGTAAGAGTGTAATCTAGTCATGATAGTGCTCCAGCTTTGTTTTTCAATGGTTGATAGGACTAACAACCCACATTTCAATGTGTTAAAAGATGGAATGGGGGACAAAGCTGCCTCTGATTAGTCAACCTAGATGGCATAGCCTATTATCTGTACTCAGGATAGTATTTTATGCAAAAAGAGTTATATAATGAAAGAAAGGGCTGAGATCAATGGTTCATTAATATTATAAACAAAGACCAAAAGAAACCAATGTGGTCTTGATATCGACCTCTGCTGATCACAGCACTTTACAGCAACTGGTAACATTTTCAAAATAAACCACATGGTATGAGCTTTGATTTCAAAAGAGACTTTGAATCTTTTGCTCTTTCGTTGGCAGTCAAGTTACTCTGTACCCAAGATATTTCTGAAAGCAGTATCTTAAAATATCTTTACTTCAGAAGAGAACAGGTTAAAATAAAAAATAGGGGGGATGTAAAAGAGCACATTATGGGAAGAATCACTTAATGATTCTTGAAGAATCCTTCTTCAAGTTTTATGTTTCAAGGTATTTGAGAACTAATTGCAAACTTACTTCATTCACGATTATGGCTTCATTAAAGATGAAGGAGTAAGAGAATACAGTTTGAAAACAGCAGTTTGATATCTAATTTTGATACTGACATTTATATAGAGATACACACAGGCAGTAACACGTTTGCTTATTCACTGGCTGTTAGCAAACTCTAGCACTCCTGCACTAATTTAAAGCTCTCTCAATGAACCCTACTAACTCCCATCCTAAAACCCTTTTCTGCTGATGGAAAAAGCTATTCCTGTCTGTTGTCAGTAGGCTTGGTCTCATGTAAATTGACTGAAGGTCAAAAAACCCAAACCCCTGCTGGTGACACCAGGCTCAGAGCCAATTATTAATCTGCTGGTTCATCATGTTCAGTCCCTCATTATTTCCTGTAACCGGAGGGATAGAGAGAACACGACTTCTACTCCTGAACCCTTGACTAGTCTCCCCAAGGCTCTGAAGTCCTTCTTCATAGTCCTTAGAGGAGTTCTTCCTATTTCATCAATGCCTAGCTGAAACAGCAAAAGAGGATAATAATCTGAGGGCCATACTAGCGAAGGAAATTTCTTCCTTACGTCTTTAACCCAGGCCCCCAGGAGGCAGCAGACTTCCCTGTGTAGCAGGTCTGGTCTGCATATTGAGCCTTCATCTCCCTTCAGCAGCAAGTCACCAATGACAATGACCCATCTTTTACTCTTTACTGAGGAGGTTTTAATGCATTGGGTTGTCTGATTAGACTTTGGTGACACCTCCAAGTAGGAAGAACCATCACCCTCACCATTGTCCAGTTGTCCTCGCAGATCAGTGTACCTGTCCTGCAGGGACAGCTGGAGAGGTAGGGGAATCACCAGGCAGGTGGACATACTATGCTTGTAACACCAAGCAGGAACCTTTTGCCATTGCCCCTGCCCCCCAGTTCATCATCATTGTTGTTAGGGGGAGAGGAAAAGGGGGGTTCACTGTAGCAGGAACTCTGTCTGCTTGCTGGTCCCCTCCTATTACCTGCTCGCAAGGCAGTAGGGCGTGATGTGTTTCTTATGGAGCCTCTGCTGGCTGCCTAAGCCTGAAGGCTGGTAGGGACTGGCTCCACCAATCTATCTCCCTCTCACTCTCCTTGATGTCCTTCAGCCTCTCCACCTCTTCCTTTAGGAAGAACCTAAGCCACGAGGCTGAGTAAATCATTTACCTGGTCGCATCTGACGCAGGTGTTGTCTGTCACCCTGTACTGCAAGGGCCAGGCTCTGGCACTCTCTGCAACCAGAGACCTGTGCAGTCGTATGTTTGTGTGGGGCCTCTGTCTGTGTCTCCACACTTTTCTTGACAACAGCCTTCTGCCAGGGTGCAACCATGGCAAAACAGCAGACTTGCTAGTTCTGTCTACAGTAGCTTCCTCACTAAAATTGTAAGTTGTACGAGGCAGAGCTCCCAGAGAAGACGGAGGTGGAAAAGGGAGGAAAGGATCCTCCCTGCACTCCTCCATGCCTGCCCCTCTCTGAACTGCCCGTGCTAACTGCCAAGAAAGTCCTGTTTGCAGCACTCCCTAGGGATTGCTTCTAGACAGTAAGGGGCTGGCTGCCTCGGCGAGTGTCTAAAAAATGGTGGTGATGCCCAATTTAAATGGCCCACCACTGCCGCTGCTGTCTCTCGCGAGGACTGCTGGGTCCTGGTGGCTCCCTTGGCTGTCTCAAGCCACCTCGATGCCAGCATATGGGCCTCTCTCGCCTCATAAGGGCTCTCCTCAGAGTTTACCAACATTTATCTTATGTTTCCACACCTTTTCCTGAAAGCAGGAGAAGCTTTTTTTTTTTTTTTTTTTTCCTCGTATTATAAAAAAAAAATTAAAAACTCAAAGAAAAGACAGTAAGTTGAAGATCACTGTAGAGGAGTCGCTGCTTTATGCCTTTGTACATTGTGAGATTGGGGAATCCAGCTCACATCATTCTCATGACTGACTCAGAGCAGATGTCCCAGGTGAATGCCTCAGCAATTGAGCAGTCTACAAATTGTCACCTATTGAAATCAGTTGCAAAGCCAATAAGCAGGTCAAAAGGAAATCAAAAAGAAACATCTCAAGAGGATCTTAAAAAAAATCCACAGAAAATTCCTTCTCTAATGTCATGAGTATGTCTGAGGCCTAGATGCTGAAATACATACAATTATTTTTTTAACTGAAAAACAAAATAAAAGGCATAATTCTGAAAAGCAAAATTCTTAACACTAACTTCAGTGTGACATCTCATAAACTGGAAACAGCCTTCCTTCAGCAGTTATTTTATTGTTGTTTTGGTCTGTTCTTTTTGTTTGTTTGTTTGGTTTGTTTTTTGTTTTTTGTTTTTTACTAAAACAGGTACTTTTTAAATATAGGTAGTAATTTAAAATATATATATATTATTATTATTTCATGATTAAATGGAAATAGCATGTCTGCTGTTTCTGTAAGCAATAAGCAGATATACAGGTGATGTATGCATCAAAAAAAAAAGGCCTTTTTAATTTTTACTTTTTTTTTTCTTTTTTTTTTTCTGGTTTTCAGTTACCTCTTCCAGGAAGCTAATACAATGTATGGTAGAAACAAAATTCATTGCTGTGTCTCAAGTTGTATTAATGCCAGCATATTTTACAAATTCTTTGGCTATGAGGATACTTGACTTTTCAGATGAATAGTAGAATAACAAAATATTTTAGAATCAGGGATTTTTAATTGCCTTCTTCTTTATATGATAGCAAGAACTGAAATATAGTAGTGGGTTGTTTATTTGCATGAATAACAATATCAAAAACATGTTGAATGCTTCTAGATCAATATATTTCATGCAAATTTTAACTAGGTATGAAAATAATTTTCATAAGGTCTTTTTAATAGAGAATGTTATTGCTTCACACAAAAATGACATAAGAAGCCTCTGGCAGCTGCATTGAGTATCTTAGTTTCCACTTGAGGCAGAAATAGAAATACAGCTGTATCTCAACATTAATGTTCATTGGGGAAATGCCAAGCAAGATTTTTTTTCTTACTTGTTATAAATACTCACTGTAAGGAAAATGCATACACTTACACACATGCTCCCCAAAACAGCTCAGCAGAAATAAAATTAACCACAGTAAAGCAATTCCTGATAAGGGAGGCAAATTGAAAAGAAAAATCTCTTTTCCTAATTTTACTTATGTTCTTTTTGGGTCTTTCCCAAAATCTGAATTACACTTAATTGAAGTAGGAAACTTTCTGTTGGCTCAGTCCCTAGCAATAACTTCAAGGGTTTGTATCTCAGTGTTAGTCTATGTATGCTAGCTAGCGTCCATGAGGTAATTAGCTGAAAACCATTTTTTCTTCCTGTGCTGTCTTTCTAACTGTGAAGGATATTCTTTTAAACATGTTCTAAACTACTTCATTATCTTCCATCAAATCCCCTCCAAAGGGGGGGGGAGGGAGGGAGGGAGGGAGGGAGGGAGGGAGGGAGGGAGGGAGGAAGGAAGGAAGGAAGGAAGGAAGGAAGGAAGGAAGGAAGGAAGGAAGGAAGGAAGGAAGGAAGGAAGGAAGGAAGGAAGGAAGGAAGGAAGGAAGGAAGGAAGGAAGGAAGGAAGGAAGGAAGGAAGGAAGGAAGGAAGGAAGGAAGGAAGGAAGGAAGGAAGAAAAAGCAGGACCTTGTCCCTGAAAAATACTTCACAGCTCTTCTGTAGTAATGTGGTTTTCTGAACGTCTTATCAATGTAACCAATATTGTCTATTGTCATAGTGTTTCCCACTTCTCACATCTCTTGAAATGTACTTTCATTATAAGCATAAGGAAAAAAGGAGTCTTTCTTTAGATAATCTTTCTTTAGGAAACTGTCCTGCACCTTGAACTATGGGGTTAGTGTGTCATGAAAGTGCTAAGTTAGCTAATAAGATTAGTTTGCTTTAAGGAAGGCAGGCAGGCAGGCAGACAGGAAAAAAAAAAACTAACTCTTCATTTAAATGTGTATTTTCATGTGGCAGAAAAGTCTTTAAACGTAAGTGAAAACCTCACAGTTTTCAGTTTCCTCTCTTGGAAAGCAACAACTGAGCGAAGTGATGAAAGTTTCTTTCTTTGGTGCTGGCGTGCTGGCATTGTGGAAAAAGGCACAAACTTGTCCCTGATAAATTATGAAAAGAAACAAAATTGCAAAGAAATACCACACCTAAATACATCAGAAAAATAAATAAATAAATAAATAAAAATAAAACCTCAATGCCTATTCAGTAACAGTCTCTTTCTAAGTGACAGTTCCTTTCAAATCCCTGAACAGCATGTCATTAGATCTCACAAAGTATGAAGCACATGCACTTACAAAACATAGTATAGTACCTTTGTTACATGCAGAATACAACTTAAACAGCCTAAAAGTAATTGCTTTAGATTTGTAAATTGCAAAGAAAGGGTAAAATTAGAATCAGTGGGATTTCACAAGCGAATCTCAATTCATTGTCATGATTTTCTACAAGTGTCATGAAACAGGAGAGCCTTAACAACATTTAAAATGTTAGTTAGAGGAACATACACCTGCTTCAAAAGCAACAGGCTGTACAAAGACTTTCCAAAGTCTAAGAAAAAAGAGTCATCAATCAGATTTTCATAATCAGGCATTCATAAGAAACTAGTTGCAAGCCCCAGATAGATATAAAGAAACAATTTCTCCCTTTTTATGGCCTAAAATATGTCAAGATAGATGAAGAGGAAAGATTCAAAGAAAACTAACTTGAAATACCGTCCTGAAAGGAAAAAAAAAAAAAAAAAAAAAAAAAAAGCCCTTCTTCCAAATCATTCTGCATGTGTAACCAGTCTTCCACCTATTATGGCATTTATGGCATGTTCCTTTCCTGTGAGGTATCTAAACTTCACTATCTGCTCTTCTGTTAGTTCCTTGAACACAGTGTAGCTTTGCTTTTGGGAACTGAGTAGTTATTTCTTGTTCTTGTACCAGTCCAAAATTCCACCTCTGCAAAGACTGACAAAAGAAAGTTTTAATATCAAATATAATTTTATTGGATAATTCTAATTGGATGTGTTTTCAGGAAACTAATCGAGCTCCCAAAATATATACAATGAAGGTAAAATAAAAACCTTTGTCTGCTAAGTATATTCACTGTATGTATTTATGGAATTCAAACTTTTTTTCTACATAAAAAAAGAAAAAAAAAAGGGTTTATAATCTTTGGAAAAAAAGGCGGGCCACTGAGGAGGACTATAAGGATGTTACGAGGCTGTGCAGGGACAAAATTAGAAAGGCCAAAGCTCATCTGGAGCTCAATCTGGCTACTGCCATTAAAGACAACAAAAAGTCTTTTTACAAATACATCAACACAAAATGGAGGACTAAGGAGAATCTCCATCCTTTACTGGATGCGGGGGGAAACCTTGTTACAAAAGATGAAGAAAAGGCAGAGGTGCTTAATGCCTTCTTTGCTTCAGTCTTTAGTGGCGATACCGGTTGTTCTCTGGATACCCAGTACCCTGAGCTGGCGGAAGGGGATGGGGAGCAGAAAGTGGCCCTCACTATCAACAAAGAACTGGTTGGTGACCTGCTACGGCACTTGGATGTGCGCAAGTCGATGGGATCCACCCAAGGGTACTGAGAGAACTGGCGGAGGAGCTGGCCAAGCCACTTTCCATCATTTATCGGCAGTCCTGGCTATCAGGGGAGGTCCCAGTCAACTGGCGGCTAGCAAACATAATGCCCATCTACAAGAAGGGCTGGAGGGCGGACCCGGGGAACTATAGGCCTGTCAGTTTGACCTCAGTGCCAGGGAAACTCATGGAGGAGATTCTCTTGAGACTCACCACGCAGCACTTGCAGGGCAAGCAGGCGATCAGGCCCAGTCAGCATGGGTTTATGAAAGGCAGGTCCTGCTTGACGAACCTGATCTCCTTCTATGACAAAGTGACGCACTGGGTGGATGAGGGAAAGGCTGTGGATGTGGTCTACCTTGACTTTAGCAAGGCTTTTGACACCGTCTCCCACAGCATTCTCCTCAAGAAACTGGCTGCTCTTGGCTTGGACTGGCGTACGCTTCGTTGGGTTAGAAACTGGCTGGATAACCGGGCCCAAAGAGTTGTGGTGAATGGAATCAAATCCAGTTGGAGGCAAATCACTAGTGGCATTCCCCAGGGCTCAGTGCTGGGGCCGGTCCTCTTTAATATCTTCATCGATGATCTGGACGAGGGCATTGAGTGCACCCTCAGTAAGTTTGCAGATGACACCAAGTTAGGTGCGTTGTCGATCTGCTCGAGGGTAGGAAGGTTCTGCAGGAGGATCTGGATAGGCTGGACCGATGGGCTGAGGTCATCTGCATGAAGTTCAACAAGGCCAAGTGCTGGGTCCTGCACCTGGGGCGCAATAACCCCAAGCATAGCTACAGGCCGGGAGAGGAGTGGCTGGAGAGCTGCCTGGCAGAGAAGGACCTGGGAGTGATGGTTGATAGTCGGCTGAATATGAGCCAGCAGTGTGTTCAGGTGGCCAAAAAGGCCAACAGCATCCTGGCTTGTATAAGAAACAGTGTGGCCAGAAGGGCTAGGGAAGTGGTCGTCCCCCTGTACTCGGCTCTGGTGAGGCCATACCTCAAGTACTGTGTTCAGTTTTGGGCCCCTTGCTACAAGAAGGACATCGAGGTGCTTGAGTGGGTCCAGAGAAGGGCAACGAAGCTGGTGAGGGGTCTGGAGAACAAGTCCTACGAGGAGCAGCTGAGGGAGCTGGGCTTGTTCAGCCTGGAGAAAAGGAGGCTCAAGAGCGACCTTATTGCTCTCTACAGGTACCTTAAAGGAGGCTCTAGCGAGGTGGGGGTTGGTCTATTTTCCCACGTGCCTGGTGACAGGATGAGGGGGAATGGGCTAAAGTTGTGCCAGGGGAGTTTTCGGTTGGATGTTAGGAAGAACTTCTTTACCGAAAGGGTTGTTAGACATTGGAACGGGCTGCCCAGGGAAGTGGTGGAGTCACCATCCCTGGAAGTCTTTAAAAGATGTTTAGATGTAGAGCTTAGGGATATGGTTTAGTGGAGGACTGTTAGTGTTAGGTCAGAGGTTGGACTTGATGATCTTGAGGTCTCTTCCAACCTAGAAATTCTGTGATTCTGTGATAAGGCAAATTTTCAACTACTAGCTATCTGCAACAACCTAACAGTAGAAAAAAAAGCTGAAATACTGTAGGTCCCTATATGGTTAGTTTTCTGCTATTTTCTAATTAGCAAAGAGTAACAATTACATATGAATATAAGTTGTTTAATAAATAAATTTGTAAGATGTAACTTAGAATAAGCGAAGAACTTTCAGCATAATTTTGAATTTAACTCAGGCTAAAACTACTTTTTTTTTTTTTTTTTCTTAAAACATTTAGTCTTCCTGATCTTTTTTTTTTTTTTTTTTTTTTTTTTTGAATAAATGATTGGTAAAATAACTGTGATGTTCCTCAGACTTTATGACAGAAGACTCTAGTTACTTTGACTAACAATGAGCATTTTGGGAATTATTTAATTCCAAAAATTCTCTAAATAATATTTCCCATATGATTCACTAATTGCAGAGACATTTTCTGTTGAGTTGAAGAGGGACAGAAGGATATGGAGGAAGAAGCTCCACTGGATATTCTGATGGAACATTTGGTTGCTTGATAATAAAATCCTTCACAATCACTAAGACTATTGGTTTACATAGCACTAACATTAATGATTGTCTTTTATGTTATGTAGGCTACATATATTCCTTTTTTTCACAGTTGATCCTTGTGATATTATCTTACTAATACAGTGCAATCTTAGACCTTAAAGTACAACCTGTTTCTAATTTAATGCTTATTCTACTCTGCCATATTAGAAGTTAGGTCTCTAATTTACATTACATTTCATAGTATATGAGCTCACTTTGTATTTTCAGGGTTGTGAAGAGGAAGAAGCAGGTGTTCCATTTACACCTTCACTTTTGTGGGCTAACTGCCAAATCTTGTATGCTTGTCCAAACCAAGTTTTGATAACCTGATATCACACCCTGAGAGTGCTTCCAGGGCTGCCCAGTCTCTGCTGGGTCCTCCCCGACCCCTTCCTGAAGCCTGGCTCCTGTCCTGGACCTCTGCTTACCACGCCAGGGGCTGTAGGCAGACCACCCCCCACATCCAGATGCCATGGGCAATGCTGTGACTGCCCCTGGGGCCTGGCTTCCCATAGCAGGGGGCAGACAGCCCTTACTGCAGCCTGGCACCTGCTGTGCAAGAGGGTCTGAAGTCCCAGAACAAGTGTATTCACCAGTGGCTACTTGCTTCCTAATGAGGCAAACCTAATGAGGTTCGACAAGTCCAAGTGCAAGGTACTGCTCCCTGGTTGGGGCAATCTCAGACATGAATACAGACTGGGAGAAGAACTCATTGAGTACAGCCCTGCAGAGAAGGACTTGGGGTTCTGGTGGACAAAAAGCTCAACATGAGCCAGCAGAGTGTGCTTGCAGCCCATAAGGTCATCTGCATCCTGGGCTGCATCAACAGAAGAGTGGCCAGCAAGTGGAGGGAGGTGACTGTTCCCCTCTACTCTGCCCTTGTGAGTCCCAACCTGGAGTGCTGCATCCAGGTCTGGAGCCCCCAGCAAAAGAAGAATGTGGGTCTGTTAGAATGGGTCCAGAGGAAGGCCAAAAGATAATTAAGAGGAGGGGTGACCTCATTGCGGCTTTTCAGTACTTTAAAAAAAAGATGGAGAGTGACTCTTAGCTCAATCGGATAATTACAAGGGGAAATGGTTTTAAACTAAAAGAGAGGAGATTTAGATTAGAGGTTAGGAGGAAATTCTTCACTCAGAGGGTGGTGAGGCACTGGAACAGGTAGCCTAGAGAGGTTGTGGATGCCTTGTCTCTGGAGGTGTTCAAGACCAGGTCAGATGAGGTCCTGAGCAATGTGATCTGAAGTGTGACATCCCAGCCTATGGCAGGGAGGCTGGAGTTAGATAATCTTCAAGGTCCCTTCCAACGCAAGCCATTCTATGATTCTATGATTCCATGAAAAAGGCCATCAGCTTTACCAATCAGATACAGATCTTGTGTACAACAACTGAAAAAATAAGAATTCCTACAGGGGTTATCATTAAATTGTTTTGTAAAGGATTGATGATCTATAATTAAAATATATAGCTTTGCAGCTTATTAAAGTTGTAGGGTGAAAACTTCAAGAACAGATATAACTAAAATTTGTTATGTCTACATGGCAATTCTTTTTGACAAGTAGGACCACCTAACATGACTTGGGGAGTTCTCATTTTTTGTGTGTGTGTGTTTGTTTGTTTGTTTGTTTTTCTGCAACAGTGGTATAGAAATGGAGCAGTTCTTTCTGCTCTGATCTGCACCTTTATTATTGTGAACGAGCTTGTGTACAAGACTGACAGTCACATCATAATTTCATAATTCCTTTATTATTGAAGGAGCAGAAAGCTGAAAGAAAATGTTGAAAGCAATGCTAAAACTTCCTCCTGGAAAGTGTTTATCTGCACTCAACAAGATAACTTTGAAACTGCCCAGGCCCATCATTCAGTTTGGAATGACATTCTTTTATTTCAACTTCATTTTTCTTGTTGCTCTTGTTGCTTTGTTTGGCTAATTTTTGAAAAGCATGTGCTAGCACATCTAATTTGTTAGCAAAACTCTGCTCAGTCTTCACTTAATTGCCCTTGCACCAACCAGCTACCTAATATTCCTAATGCTAAAGAAAACTTCATTGCTTATGTGGAAAGACAGTAGGAGACCTATGGCTTTATAAAACTGTACTGAGATCCAAGGTTGGAAAAGGGGTGTTATTGCCCTACCCAATTACAACTTTTACATGCTGCTGAACAGTGCTGCTTTTTAATAGCTGCAGTTTTTGATTTGACACTATCTTGAGACAGAATTTCCTGTACCAATATAGTACAATCAATGTTTAACCATGAATATATGATATACAAACTTAAAACTGCAATATCCTGATGGTAACAATGGCTGTTCCAAAGCCTTCTAAAATTAATTTCAGATTATAAAAAGGAAAATATAAATCATGCAAAGATTTACACATATCTAGGTCACAGGCTGTGTATTAATTACACTGTAATTGCAGTACATTCTTTATACCTCTAGCAATTTTCATAACTGCAGATATTATTACAGTGTCCTTCAAAATCTTTCTTTCAGAATAATGATGAAGAAAAAAAAAAAACTCTCAAAAATAACTTTCCTCTGGAAATTAGGAGCACTGCCTACCACCGTGACATGCCTCTACCCCTATCAGGGGTAGAGGTATGTCATGGGAAAGAGCTGGGATTTCAAATACTCGTAGATCAGTAAGAGACTGAAGAGACTGAGAAGCAGATTGTGGTGGATCAGACTTGGGGTTCCAAATCCCTAATTAAAACCCTTAATTCAAACCCTTTTGACTTAAAATGGATGATATGTATAATAGAAAAAAAAAAAAAAAAAAAAAAAAAAAACAGAAGAAGAGACAGGAATCTTTTCCTGAAGAAGCACTGTAACTACGAGACCACAATTTGTCTCTTTTTGCTTTTTTTTTCCAGGCTCCTGAATTTATATGCACAGGGCCTTGTTTTCCCCAGAAATGATAGAGATTGCTGTCATCAAAATAATTGGATGAGAGATTAGGGAAATGGGGGTCAAATTCTTCAGATCAAGAAGACTTACAAAATAATACTCCCATTTACTCTAACTCTAACACATATGCATATTGTGTACTTTAAAAGGAGTAGTTTTCACTGAGTAAAATGTTATCACGTAAAATAAATGCAGCAAATGTTTATGGGTGGCTCATTCAAAACTATTCAGTTAATTTCCACCCTGTTGTACAGGCCAGAATGATTCTCATCATATTGACTATACATAAAAATAGAGCATTCCATAAAACTTTATCAGCTCATATTGTGAAAGCCCTCAGGAAGTTTTAAAAGCTCAGTAGAAATGCATCTGTTTTCCACAGAATTCAAAACTGAGCATAAATGCCTTTGTCCATGAATTCATGCTACTAGCTGACTACTATATGACTACATGTATATAGTCATATACATTATAATATACAATATATATAAGAATATATACAAAATCTGTATCAGAATACCACTGCTAAGGTTTTGGTTCTTCAAAAAATAAATGTCTACAATAGAAGATTTGGGGTGCATTCTAAAAATAAATGCATCAATTGTTGATGCTTATGTTATTTCCACAGGATTCTGAATTCAAACACATACTCCACCCATGAATATTAAGAAAGAATGTGACCTCTCATTGTCTAATAGCAGCCGTCCCAGCCTCAGACAATGAACTGCGAAGGCTCTGTTTTCTGGGTAGCTGCAGAAGCAACAGTAGATCCACAAGTGATAGTCATCTTTCTATTTCTGTCTCCTGATTGTTTATAGCTATTGTGCTTACATACATATAGAATAGAAGTGGATGCATATGCAAGTTAAAATTAGTTCACACGCAGTGATTTTTATACTACACAAATCTTGCTTAACTTTTAATTGGTTATAACGATGGGGTATTGATAAGGGCTATTACAGATACTAGAGAAATATGTGTGTAAAAAAGAAAACCTTTAAGACCATCATGCTTGAAATGCCCCCAAAATAACTTCCAACCTTAGCCATGATGGAGAGAATGTAGGAAGAATGGAAAAAATCAGGGTGCAGGTCTGCATTAGATCCATTTTAAGCAAAAGGTGTAAGTATAAAACCCTTGTACCTTGCTGAATTAAATGCTGTAACTTGATACTTATATCTAGCCATGGCCTATAGTTCATTGCCCCATATGTCATACTCATAATTTTACACACATTACAATGCAATGCATAGTAATTGCAATCATTACATAGAAAAAGGCATAGAGTGGATTCTTTACTGACCTTTGTACGTTTAAGAAAGAAACCATTTCTGTTTCCTCTGCATATATTATTAGTAATTGTGTGCAAATAAGCTGTCAATTCAGACAAGCATAATAAGAGAATTCTGAAGTTAGCAAAGGTTTAAGCAAGTACAGGATATTAGCACAGCTCAAACATAACAAGTATTAGATACTCAACAAGAAGCATTTAGCTCTATTATATATAATCACTTATATACTGTTGAGGTTTTGGCTATCATTTTGTATCAATCAGCTAGCTCAAACTTCAATTTTTAAAACAAATGTTTAATAAAATGTGTTTCAGTCCCATGTGAATCAGGTCATCTGCTTTCAGAGCAAGGAAAATGAGAAGAGTTTAGCATCCTCTAGTTTCGTCATCTTTAGCATCCTTTGTTTTCTTCATCTTATGTCAGATCATCATAAAAGTTTATAGAATATATGGAATCTTTTCAGTACATACAGTATTTCAAAATATTTGATATACTCTACAATATTTAAAACACATAAAGATGTGATAATGATAATTTTGTCTTTGATGTATATCTATTTAGTCAGGAAAGGTAATTCTCTTAGTTTTACACTGTTTACAAGTTTTAGGCTTTCTTGAATACATTCTCAATGATTATAATGTCCAAAAACTTTGCTGAAACACGTGTTAACATGAACAGAAGACAACTCCCAAAGAAATGGAGGTGTCCACCCTTATAATAAAACCTTTAATGTATTTATTTGTAAGCATGTATTAGTTCTAAACATGTTCAGTATTCTAAATATGTTCATTTCAGGTGGGCCGAATACACACCTTTCAATGCTACTGATTTTAGGGCTTATCAGTACTTATTGTTTTGTCCTGAAAGTCCAGGGGCATATGAAGAAAGTATGCCTCCTACTTACTGAGAGATAATGGTTTATGTTGGTCACTTCAACCCTGATGCTCATACAACTGCAAGACCTTAATTGAATTCACAGTGATTTACTTTTTTTCCCCAAGGTTCTCAATTGTTTATGTAATGTGGCTCATACAACTAATAAAAAGGCTGCCTCGTGCACAAAAATTTATCGCCATTTTGCAGAAAGGACAACTTATTTCTTCTTTTTTTTCAAAAGTGCCTGATCAAGGCAGAGCTAAAACAGGAAAATGCAGTGGTTTCAGTAAGGAAGCAAGTATCCCAGCTTTTGTTCAAACTAAAATTACTGTTTTCTCCTTCTCAGTTTTATGGGTGACACAAGGGCTAGAGGAATATGTAATACAGTAAATGGGTAAGGAACATCAAAACAGTCTTAAAAGCATCAAGTAAATTTGTGTGAAACAGCATCTTCTGTTTTGGTTGAACATACCACACATGTGAGGGCAGCAGCTCCCTGAGGCCAAGACTATGGAGGTTCCCTTGCAGGGCTCAGGGCAGGGCCTGACAGCCAGCCATCCCACCATGCTAGACAGGGCAGCTGGGGGCGACTTGAGCAGTTCCAGCCCCCAGCACCTCCCTGGAGAAAGGGCTGGGCTGAGGTCAGAGACAAGGACATGTGGGCCCATGGGTGTATGAAGCTTGGAAGAAGACATGGATGGGCTGTGCAGGGCTCAGGCAGTGAGTGCCAGCTGTAGCTCAGGCCAGGCCCTGCAACAGGGCCATACCTGGAAGTAGCTCCCACAAGCCATTGTTTGGTCCTGGCCACAGCCACCTCTCAGCATGTCTGGGAAGCTGACCCCCCTCCCCCCCCCCCAGTCACAGTGATGGTGCCTGGAGCTGGCATTCAGTACTGGTGGACAGGTGGATACTCAATGGGCCAGTGCACAGGAATATGAATACAAGTCAGCTGGTAGATTTCTGCATAAATCTGGACAAACATCACTATGCAAACCTGCTTGTAGTGTAGATATACCTGAGTAAAATCTTTTATTTAAGGCTTTTTAGAACAACACCAACATGCTATGGAAGTTCACAATCCAGTTCACTACTCTACAAGAGTTAATATTTTCAAAACACATGAAAACATTAGATAATGGATGCTTCTAGATAAACATCCACTATAAACTGTAGATGGGTGTTCCCATTGAGAAATATCTGTTTCCAAAGTTCAGTTTGATTTAATGGATTGATATGGTCCTTATTTCTCAGGTGATTTTTACTTTGTCCTCAGTCATGCTCCATAAGATGAAATAGGAGTTGTACCAACAGCCTTTTCAAGACAGTGTTAGTATATCCTTATACTGAAGAGTGAAAGCACTACTCAGGAGCTATAAGAATAAAAGTGTTGACTACATTCCATAGAAGCCATATTTTCTCCCATATCTGTCTGCAGACGTGCTCCAAATGACAGCATTCCCCCAAGGAAGAATTTAAAATTGTTCTTTTGAAGACAAGGACATCCGCTCTCTGCCCTCCAAAAGTATAGAACCTTCAAAGGCTAAGAGAAAGGACAATGTAAGGATGAATACAGCAGAATCAGAGGAGGTGCAGATAGAAGCTGTGGGACCTGCACAGTTAAGCAGGAGTCCTAAAAAGATGTATTGCTCCATCACCCTTTGCCTCTGATTCCTTTTTGTGCTAGTTAAGAAGTTCTAAACACTTGAAAATATATCTTCACTGCCATATTGGTGCATCCCCAAAGGCACAACAAATCTCCATCAGATGCAAAAGAGGTAAATGTGGTGGTGTGGTAAGTAATGAAGAAGCTTTGCAGAAAGGTCTAAAGAGAGGGTGGAAGGCAAGAAAGCCAGGTAACAACATCACACTTCAAATGAAGTGGCTTACATGTGATAGAAGGCATGACAGAAGCACACCACTCACATTCATGAGGTTTGAAGCACAGAGACTTAATATGATGAAACTGTACAGAATAACCCATGTCCACCAAAAGAAATTTCACTTAGCTTGTCATAGGTATTGAAAGATTGATTTGTTAGGGTAAAACAAGTCAGAACTAACATCAAGATTATAGCATACATATGTTCCTATGCTTACTGTATTAGATGTTTGTCTCTCAAACAGGTTGAGGAGGCCCAAAGTTTCTGTTGAATTTACTTCTTAAATTTTCCTCACTTGATTCTACAGTTGAAAAATACCTTCTTTGTAGTTCTACTCCCATTTTTGCCTCCTCCACACTTTGTGCCAACATTTACAATACATTTCACTGAGCTGTGCAAGAGTGCTATTCACTTTTGCTGTGAACAAGAAATCTTCAAGGAAATGTCAGAAAATGCAGGAGGGAAAGATGAGATGGAACTAGGTTAGTATAGATACAGACATTGGCACCTAGGTCTGCCTAGACTGTCACCGAAGCCTTGGCTTAATTCACCTACACAGTTTATGATGACATTCTTATATGTTGCTAACTTAACTTATTGCAATGTCTGAGTATAGCTTTGAGTCAGCAAAGCGAGTAAGGTTAGTGTGCAACACACTTGTTAATTCTGGCAGACTGAATACCCTGTGATACAAAGTAGCACTTAACTGTCTATATAGTTCACAAACAAGAAGCTGTTAGCTCCAGACAAAACAGTCACCCTGGAACAGAACAACATATTCATCTTTTTGAAAGACCTAGACCACCTACATAAAAAAGAGCTTTCCCCAAACTTCTAGCATTTGTGAAATGCAGTTTCCCATGTGAAAGGATCATATTTGGACTGAGTGAACAAAGTGACTTAGATTTAAGGGTATGCTTAATTAGTCCATTGTTAAACGAATTAAATAATCTTAGTTCAACTAGTCTGAGGCTTTTCCACTTTGTAAGTAGATGAGAAAAAGTATTTTTCAAAATATATAGCTTAACGACATTTTATAGTGGTATGTATGAATCAGAATCCAATGAGAATGATTCTCAAAGTCAGATTTCTTTACTGAATTTCTTCACTGATTTCTTTTTTTCTTTTAAATAACTATTTAATTTGAGTGGTTTCAGCAAGACCTTTAACAATTAATTGTTTGCTTATACCCATAAACATATTTAGATGGAAAAAATATTTTACGACATGTATCTAAGATTGCTACTATTATAAAAGCATTGTGAAGGTATTGTAAACTCCCTTAGGAAGCCAATAAACTACAAACACCTTACTGGAATAATTTAACGGAATAATTCCTATACTGAAATAATTACAACAAAAGGATCAAGACTAAAATATTTATGTATAAAAGTTAAAACATACAAGTTTTCATTGCATTAGGTTTGCCGTAGCCGGAGTATTTCATAAATCTCTTCCTTTAAATTCCCCATATGAAATGGAAGCTTTGCACAGGATAAGTATACTGAACATATGCAGCTTGCATGCTAAGGGCATCCAGTTCAATATGTCAGTTCAATAGTAGGTAAGATTTGCACTAAATGTTTTATCCTGGGTGTTTTCTGCCACTGTAAACCTGTTATCAGTAAAGATTAATTCTGATTTTTCAAACAACTCAGGTCTTTTTATTTATTATCTTCTATGGTTTATCATTGACACCAATCTACTAATAATTTTGTCTTCCCACTGTGAGAATATCAGTATTACAGCAAACTAGGTTCTCCCTCTGATTGTTGGTAGTTTAACTGATTTGTTGTACAGTATTCCCAACAAAGGTTAATTCTACTCCTTTTGTGAATATGTGTGATTGTCAGTGGGAGTTTTATAGGTAAAAGGGATGACTTGCTCTCATACTGTAGACTCTGCACACACCCGTTAGTTGAAATTTTGGACTGCAGAAGAGCAGACTGCAGCTCTAATTTAAATTCATTAATACTGTTATGGAATCGTTTAGCTGTTTTATGTATTATAGCAGCTGCTAGTGTAGCTTAAAATAAAACGGGAAGGGACCATTCTGTTTTCAGCAGAACAGTTTTTACAGGCTTGAATGTGGCAAAAACATCATGCTATCTTTTGATGACTGTTCCCTGGTTGACTATCTCCCTAACAACAGATGATGCTTGTGTAATATTGTCTGAAACAAAAGGGCTTCAGTTTGTAATCCTACTCTCAGCACAGTTTGATTACTAAAACAGGCAAGACCAGGAGCCAGATAACTTAAAAGTATCACCTTCTCAGTTGCCCCACCAAAAATATGAGTTAATGACTCAGAATATTATATCTCACTTTAATCATGTCACCACTTAGAATACAAGAGATCATCTTAAGGACTGACAGATCTCTCTTATTCCTTTTCCTCACCCTTTTTTAAAAGTGCTTCTGAGAAGATTAAAAATCCTTATTCTTATAATCTTCATGCTTACTCAAGTCTCTGAAGACTGCATAAACTCCAGCAGAAAACAGTCACCCACTTTGGATACAGGCACAGAAGTAAATCGATTTAACGATCAATAACTCCTTTGATTTTCTTGGCATAATTACCTTTTGGAATTAAGATATTCTCAAATGTACCTGTTTTCCAAGTCCCTTCCTTCAAATCAGGAATTTGAGAAGGAAATAAAGGTTTGAAAATATCACCTGTACACATTGCTGTTTTTCCGAAAGTCTAAATGTTTCCTAGCTCATTGCTTCACTGCTGAATAATGTTTCCAATAAATATAACTATATCCATAATGGTTAGTATTTAATATTAAAAAAAAATCATTCCTATACGGGTTGCATATACTCTTGTTTATTATAAGTAGTAGCCTTTATCCAGAACACAAAGAGAAACTAATTCCTGATAGCAAACAAACAAACAAACAAAACAGTTAATGAAGGAAAAAATAAAAAATAAAATAAAATAAAAAAGTTACCAGCTTCATGCTTATTGAATATTATGAAGGCTTATTAATAATTAGCCTTCACAAAGATTGTACACCATGGCAGAATATTTTTAGTCTTCCCATGCAGTGTCATATGCCTTTAGAACTTGAGGCAAAAAATCAATGAGGTAAGCACTTCTTTAAGAGCCTACTTGACACCTCACTTTCACATTTACAATAATAATAATAGTAATAATAATAATCACTTATTCTTAAGAATAAAAAAAAAAAAAGAGTAATTTAGGTGTTGAAATTAGAAAGGAGTCTAAATTAGAAAAGATCAAAGCAAAAAACCTTTACAAGCTGTCAGGTGGTTCAGTCTTTAGATATATGACTTCTATGGGTTATTGGTAAATTGGAAAATCCTTAATAATTCTGCTATAATGCTGCTTGCAATGATCCCTTTAAGAATTCAACTAAATTGAATATTTATGAAAGAGTGAAAAAAATCCAGTTGCTTTGTTTACAATTGCATATATAATTTTAGGAAGTGCTGGAGTAAACATGAATTTAGCGTTTAATACTAGCCTAACAATTTCTGAGTGCTACAAAAGAGTGGAAAAGAGTGGGAATATATCATACAAACTTTTAATTAAACACTAATGTATTTCAAGATTAAGTATTCTGATAAATTAATGACTACAAAACAAAGAATTACCCAATCTTGCTTAGATTTTAGAAAAGAAAGTACATGTGGAAGGAAAAGAAGATAAATAACAAAAAGATGTCATCTGTCAGATCTACTAGGGACATAAGGGAAAGGATGTGTTGAGCCATGTAAGGAATCTTCATTACAGTGCATCATTCCCTGCAGGCTGTGCTATCATATCTGCAAGAATGCACTCTGAACTATCTTTTATGCCTAGCATAGCTTTGAGCACATATTCTCTTCTGTAGATGGAAGAGGATTTTTAGATCCATGTTAAATCACCAACCTCTGACCTCTCTTTCAGAAATATGTTCTACATTTATAATAATAATAATAAAGTTTCTTTTTAACCTTTTATTCCCTGTTAAAATGAAAATGAAATGGTGAACTCAGTTTCATCTGTGGGATCACAGAAGGATGTAGTTTTAATTTCTTGTTAAATTTTACATGTAAACCCATCAGTTATTAATTTTTGCATTGAGTGTCTTTTCCCTTTCTGTTTCTCTATGTCCTTAAAAGGTTTTCCTGTGTTTTAAGATTTACTGAATATCTCTCCATCTATAGAGCAGATATATATCTGGCTGTTTTAGATAGACAATATTTACTATATAGGTATAAAAAAGAAGCACGACATAAATGCTAGAGTCTTTCTTTTCACTGATACTCAGTAATAAAAGACATAATAGACAGTAGAAACTGGAGTGAACAAAGAAACTCTGAAGTAAGTTTTGACTGGATATAGTGGAGAAGCTATGTCCTTTTTCTCTGATCCTTAACCATTACGAAGTGCAGAGTGGTGGGTTTCACAAAGTATATATTTGTCAACTCATAGCAGCTGTCCTCATGGGAATTAAGAATAACCTCTACAGCATGCATTATTCTAATATAGTTCCAGATAAATTAAAATAATTTTATGCTATTTTTACAACCCATCTCACATTCTATATTTCCTCTTGTGCATAGGAATAAAAAGAATACAAAAATTACCAAGGCAAGCTTTCAGAAAATCACCAATGACCCACTTTGTAAAAGAATACAACCACTTTGTCTTGAAATGATTGCCGTGCTTAGAAGTTTCAATAACTGTAGTGATTTTTGTAAGGAAGCGTTATTCTAAATTGCTAAACCCACTGAGTAGCCAGCAATCATTAAAAGGTTTTCTAGTTTAATGGCATTATTTATCTTCATGCTGTGAAGTATACTTGGCAGCACATCTCTGATGTTTAAAAGATACACAGCTTCTCATAAAAGGGAAAAATAATCTTCCAACATAGAAATTGTCTAACATGTATACTGACAGCTGTGTACTCTTTCAAAGGCTGTAGCAGAAGGATGAGATTGGAGAAATCTAATCTAATAACAGGAGCAAGAGAGATTAGTCAGAATCACAACATTCTTATTTAATTATTTTTCCCCCCACAGCATTATATACAAAAGAATGCAATACAGAGAGGAAATGCTAGTCTTTTAAAGGTATAATTTCTATGGCAACACTAACAATAGCTGTTCATTTCAAACATAAATAATTTCTAGACCAATCTGGTTTTGTTCACTCCTTTTTCCAAAGACAACCATTATGTCTTTATCTCCTGCAGCAGAACAAAAAGAGTCAAAACCACCCCCTGCATACACTAAAGTGGGTGTGAGGATGCGCAGTCAGATTATGGTCTGGTAGAGCAGTTGGGATGTTCCATCAACACCTCTTTGGTGACTAACCTCCAGATAATGCATTCTGCTAGGTTAGGTACAAGTCTCAATTCATCTACAGAAAGCAATACAGCAAACTGCTTGAGTGCATTCCCTTTTCTTTCATTTACATAGGAATTTGAACAGAAATATTTGTTTTATTCTCTCTGTGCATATCATCCCAAGGAGACAAGAAAATGTAAACTGTACACATGTTTCTGTTAATTTTTTAATTAATTTTGTAAATGAAGAGATGTTTCCCAGCTCGTAGTCTAGCAGTTCTCTTCTGTAGTCATTTTCTGGCTACCTGACTTGGAAGCTGTTTATATAAAATGGAATTGTTTCTGTTCTCCCCAACCCTTTCAATTCCCAGACTGATATCTCCAGTAGCATGTGCCCCAGCTGTTACTGAAAAGCAATCATCCTGCACTATGAAATACTGATTAAATACAAGTGGACCAAAAGGGTAAAATCCTGTCAAAAAGAATATACCCATCATAGGTCAGCTTGGAAACCGTAACTATTCTTCTGTCTTGTATACAGGCAAGAAAATCTACATCAGGAAATACAGAATCAAGTATTTAAAGTTCTTCTACCACTCTTTCCAAGTACCCTGTGCTTCTGTACTACATTATATTTTTACATATTTATATTCTGTATGTAATGGGAGTATATATACAGCCTGCATAGCATACCATTGTGTGTAATTTGATCCCCACTGAATATGCTGATACTCTGAGATTTATATTTTATTGCATTTTTTTCTTGGTAGAAACTTGATAAAATTATATTCTCAGAACTGTCTTTCCTATCCATTCCCCTTTCAAGCACTGACAGGAAGGACTGCAACATCAGATACAATGTGACGAATATGAAGCCAGTTGAACAGACACCAGTCTTGGCATCTTGGCACTAAAGGAAATCACCCTGGCCAACCCTCAATCTTGAAGACAGTAGGAAGACATATAAGTGAAGATACAACAGAGGGTGCCTGAACAGTTACAACCGCCTGCAGTTGGTGGAGAAACATGCTAGAGGACCTGAGTGATAAATATGGAGCTCACCACCTTCTGCACTTCCCATTGCCTCATTGAGGGAATGGAGTGTAAGGTGTGGCAAGGTGACTGGAGTCCAGGAAGCTGGGAAGAGATGTATCTGGAGTAAAGTTGAGAAACAGGTTGAAGACTATTAGTGTTGTTTGCTGATTTTTTTTTTTTTTTCATTAAAAGACAAGATAGATAGCTTCAAAAAACTTGCTTAAATAGTAGAAGAACAAAACAAAGCACAATCCATTCCCCTCCCCACACCAAAAAAAAAAAAAAAAAAAAAAAAAAAGATGTAAAATAAAAGATGTAAAATATTAATGCGTAAAGATATACTTTGTTAAGCATTCTTTTTTTTTTTTTTTTTTCATTTGCATTTCAAAGATTGTGGGGTCCATTCCACAAATGCTCAGGTTTGACAATGACCTTTTAATCCACTCTTTTAAATTCTATGCAGTTTAATATGCTATTCAATAACCATATCTAACTTCTTTAAAAAGAAAAATAGAAATAGAATAATTGGGTAGGTGTAAATATTCTCTCTCAAATGGTTTTTGTAGGTCTATGTTATTTACTGAAGCTTTTAAGCCCAATAGAGTTCAATATCACATCCATTAAAATGATGAGTATTATTTAGGTGAAGATAGGTGGGTGGTATTCATTAAAAAATATGCTAAGACTGCTTAAGTAACCCTGCTGGTGAGGTCTGCAAATCACTTTTGACAAGCTGTCTAGGGCAGAATCAAGTGATTTTTAACACACATAAAGGACACATATTGAACAAAAAATAAATGAATAAAAGTGAATGAGACCTGAAGAATACAATGTAGTTCAACTGTTGACATACGGTATTTCTTTTCTATATTTTAGTCAATTTTCTGATTATTATAATAAATTATTCATGAAATAAATAAACTGCTAGAAGCTTTTCACTTCTATGTCAAATAAAAAAAATGCTTAAAACAAAACTCAGTTCTGAATTACAGAGCACAGTACATTACTACTTAATTTATGTGGGCTTTTTATGCCCATAAGAAAACTTAGTTGCATGGGTGGAAAAACAGGAGAATAGAGCAAGAGAAGGATAATAGTGTTGCATGGGCATGGAGTGGGAGAGTGCAATTCTTCACCATTGCCATTCATTGTGAAATGGCAATGGTGAAATGGTGAAATGGTAAATGGTTGTTCTTGACGTGTATCGGTATGAGATAGGGATAACACAAAGTTTCCCTGCTTAGCACTTACACACACACAAGCACACACAAAGAAAAGGTAATTCAACAGAATTCAATAGTACAGCAACCACAGTTAAAACAGACTAGCAAGGACAGTTTACAGTAGGTGAAAAAATATAATGATGCTGTGTGAAAAACTTTTGTGCTTGCCCAAATAACACAAATCAAGGATCACAATCATCTCTGCCAAGAAAACTTCTGTATTGTTTTGTAGAAAGGAAAGGGAGTAGGGGAACAAGATATTACTACCTTGTAGGAACAGCATATTCAGCAGTAATTGTTTAGCCAGCTAAATAGATATCTGAGCTAAAATGCAGAAAACATACTGCATCCAGCTGATACTCAAAATCCACAGTACATATAATGGGGCAACATGTAGTAGTTTAACAAATATTTGGGTCATAGTGTTTCTGGTATAAATTTGTGCTATTTTGCTGACTTGCAAGAAATGGCTGCAGAAATTTCTGTGTGCTAGAGTATGAGTTGAGGTACTCCTTTATTTCACTGTGAAGTAAACCACTTTTGATTAAAACAGCCATGCAAAGACAACAGACACTGTAAACAGACTTTACAGAACATAAGCAGACAGTAAAACAATTAAATCCATCTCCATAAAGTTTTGTCTGATGTACTTCTATATGATTCCTTTCAAATTGATCAAACCAGGAATGCTGTTTAGTTACCTCAAGGTAATTCCCATTGCCTTTACAAGAAAAGTGCACAGTATTTTTTCCATCAGTTGTACATCTCTATCTAATACCGTGATCCCACATGCTCCTTACTAGCTCCTGCTAAAGATCCCAACATAGCTATGGAGAGAGTCAATATGTAGAACTGAAGCTCCTGTAAGACAGTGCTTATTACAGTAATACTCTGAAGAAAATGCTTCTTAGGTTTGGCAAGGTTTTAGCAAATGTAGCATTTGCAGGAAAATCAGTCATTACCTCAGTTTGCTAAAATAATGAAGACACCTCCACTCCCAGCATCACTTCCTCTCTCTGTTTCACACACATGCACTTACTCACACACATAACTGAGTTTCAAAGACTTCTTGACTTAATAATTTTCTAAGGACCATTTAATTGCATTCAATTGAAGATGAGGATATGGGTAAGTAGTCAAGTAATTGAAAGAAAAGAAAAAAGAAAAAAAAAAAAAAAGGAAACCATTTCTTCTTCAGTTGGCAGTTTTGTCTGAAAGTAAAGTTGCATGTCAAGCACATCAAAAAGCCAGATTACATAATTAGCTAATAGCCACTATTGACATATCAAATCAATTTATGACAGCTATCCTAGCAAAGCCAAGATAGTTTAATGCAATAGCTTGTGCACCATCCACTTTTAAAATTTAATCGTTCTTAGTATCTGAAGTAATATATATTATGCATATATAAGCAGTATGAATACAGACACTGTGCACCATGCAGTCATGGCATAGCATAACCTAGTGCAGAATGCAGTCAGCCTACACATTGTCTTAAAGACACTAAAAAAATCAGCTTTGGCACTGGTGTTTTGCAAATAGTTTTCCCCATTTTGGAAAGCAGAACTCTTTGGTAAAATATATGCTGGGACATAGTGTTGAACAGTTTGGGCCAAAGTGCCAAATATGACATCAATTTTTGCCCCAACAACGAAGGTCATTCTTAAGGACAGTATTAGCAATGTTCACATTTTCTTTCTTCTTTTTCCTACCATCAGCAAGAAATCTTATAATAAGCCATGTACTACTTGAGAAGAAAACCTGTAAAGTGAGATAAACAGCAAAATTCTAAACTAGTGGGGGGGGGGGGGGGGGGGGGAACAGTAATAACATTAAAAGGAAGCTAGATCTGCTTTTTCAGAAAAATTGTTTGCCAGTTTATAATTGGCTCTCTGCTTCTTAAGACTTCGAAATATACATTCACAGCAGGAATGCATTCAACTGGAAGGTTGCATCAGATGAAACTCAAGCTAGCCTTTAGCTCGGGGGTTGAATACAATTGTCAAGATCCATGCAACCTTAAAGCATGTATCTGGGAGTTTTAACTTCAATAGGATTGCTTGTACAAGTAAAGATTTTACAAGTGAATAAGCATTGGTAAGTTGGTCCCAGTATGTGCATTCTTTGAAGATTTCATTTTTAGAAAAGAACTGGGATCATCTCTTGTATGCAGAAGCATAGCATGGATTTTTATTTTGTAACATTGAAGATATGCTAAAGCCAAAAGTTTTACATGAAAATACCATGTTATTAGACACTGTATTTTTTCAAACAGGTTAAAAATATTCTCTAGAACTTTGCTGTTACATATAGGAAAAGTCATTGGGACAAATTTACTAGTATATCATCTCTGTAATTCCACCTATTTCAGTGAGATAACAGAGGATATCAACCAGCACAAAATATGTTCTTTATGCATTCAATAGCTATGAAATGATAATATCTAGGAGACAGGAATAACATTTTTGAAAGCAATTAGAGGGAAATGAACATATATCTGCTTTGTGTGTTATGAATCTTTATGAGACTAATAACGTCGAATGAACATTGAGTTTTCTGTGTACATTGATTTTATTCAGCTTTCAGATTAGTGTTGATAACAAAGCAGAAGATTTCAATAAAAATAAAGCTAAAGATATGGTATCCCTCTACATGGAATAGTGTACATTACTGCCTTCACTGGGAAAAACTACAAACCATTTAACAGAAGGTAAATGCCTCACCTTGAAACAGCAATGCAAGCTGAATACAGAGAAAGGTGAAAAATAAGAATTGATACCATCACACAGGAGAATTAGAACTAACACTTAAATAAATGACTAGTATGCATTAGGGTAGAACTCTAATCTTTTTCATGTATTGTCACAAACTCTTATTTTCCCTTGCCTACTGAGAGATAAAGTTTGCCTGTGTTTTTTTCAAGACTCATGTTGTAACAATTTGCATTCCCTTCTCAGAGGATAAATATTTTTCATGAAGCATTTGTACAGAGAAAAACTAAACAAATATTTGTCTGTGAATGGCAGATGTTCTTTCTGTGACCAAGAGTATCTCAAATGAGAAAAGCATTCACTCCAGTTCTCCCTGATATGAACAAAAAGCAAATAGAAAATATTTCCTAAGTGAATTCTTTCAAATTCTGGATAAATTATATCTCCAAACTACAATACTTTTTAAATTAACATTCTCTCTATTTATCATTTCATGTCTGCATGATCCAGACTTCCCTTGCTCACATAACCTCATTGTGCTTACTACAAGTCTTTTTACCTCCCTAGCACATCCTACCTCCCACTCTACTCTACTCTACCTGGAGAAGCAGAGTAGTAAAAAGGCCCACAGTGTCCTGGTGTATCCCATAATCTTGTAGCTGAGTGGGGAGGTGGGGAACATACTTCAAACTCTTCCTGATCCCTAAACTTCTCTGGAGCTATGACAGTCTGAGAAATTTAGTAAAGCTTAATTATGTTTTCTGTAACACAAGGAATGCACTAGATTTTGTCAGGCCATTCACAGATGGCTTTATCAAGATGTACCAAAATGACTGTCCTTATAATTTATCAACACAAGCTCTGAAAGAAGCATTGGAAACAAAAGAAAAGCAGAAGAAAAGAAAACATACACCTGGAATTTATCTACTTTCTGATTTGCTGCTTCAGTATCACAGTTTGCAACCTGCCTACAGTGCCTCTAGCTAACTCCCTGAAAAACCCTCTAAGTAGAAAGGTAGATTGAAAGTACTGCACAAAGTGTGGCCTTCTTACTTCAATGGCTAAGCTCTCTGAGACTGGGGATTGTAAAACAAACTCTAGATATTATCCAAAAATTGTTTGAAAAAAAAAAAAAATACAGAGTTTTGTTTATTTGTTTAGTCATGTTTTTTTTTTTCCTGTTGTTTTTTGTTTGTTTGTTTGTTTTGTTTTTCTTTAATAATGGATATTACTAGATATAAATAAAGATACTACATAAAAATGAAGACTGAATAATTCTAGAATAGTGTTTTTAGATATTCTTGCTAAAAAGATAACATAATGTTAAAAAAAAAAGACTTCTGAGGCATAAAATTCGTAATCCTTCTTCTCTACCTTACATAAAATGAAGTTATGACTCTGTTACACAGAAACATCCTAACCTTGAATAATCAGGTCAGTGGACTTTATGTCAAAAAGGCAGTAATAAGTAGTAGTACAAAGTTGTTAACTTCTTTCACAGAGATCTTCTGGTGGTATGGCGACATAAGTTTTGCTACTATATACACCTTCTTACTAGACCTATTCACAACTCTAAGTTTCCAGGACTTGCAAGTATGAGTACTTCAACATTAATAGAAAGCTCTCCTGCAGTTTTCTTCTCCCCTAACCTTTTTTGACAACATCCCAAACTCCTGTTTAGTCTGTCATATGTACTTCTTTTTCTTCTGTATTTCTGTCCATATTCTCAGAAACACTGCTACTGATCTCATTTCTGTCTTCGTCTGCCATATTGTTCATATTTCCTCCCTTCCTTCTGAAACTACACCTTTTTTATATATTTTTTTTTATTATTATTATTTTATTTTTCTGGGTTCCCATGAATATTCTTGCCTACAGCATCAAGCAATGCAGGACCACCTGATGGTAACCGTAACAACTGTAAGGAAGAGCTGTTCAACTCCTACAGTCACAAGCCATGCAAGCTCTGAATAAAAATGCTGAATGTATTGACATGTGAAGCATCATTGAATTTTTCAGCGCCTGAATTATAGAAGCCTTTGTAGCTATGTAGCATATGCAGGCTGATTAAACATAACATGCTGATTAAACATAATATGCATGTGCCATATAAGAGAGAACTGCACTTAGTAAACTTCAGGTTCCTCTTCCAAAACATGGACATACTAGAACACTTTTTTTTTTTTTTTTTTTTTTAAGATACTCTAAATGTAACTAAGTTTTTAACTACTGATACCCAGGCTCTGAGATATGACTGAAGACAAAACTCACATTAACTAAGCAGCACTCAGAGGTGATATGCAAGCAACATCAATAATTCATTCATGTTTTCCATTGTCTCCTGTTTCTAAACTTTGTCTTTTAACTTACAATGAAACTATAGAGAATTTCTTCTATGAGAATAAGCAGCAACAGAGAGATCAAAGCAGTAAAAATTATGATTTCACTCAGTTTCCGGAATCAAAACAAATTTCTACATGCTACAGAAGGTTGTGTGCTCTAAGCATTTCCTTTAGCGTATTTCATGTTATAGCTCCAAGTAAGAAACCTGGAATCAGGAACCATCAACCTGCAGTGGTTGATGGAGACAGAATTAGCTGAAATTACATATACACAAAATAGACCGCACATATACAAAAACTCTATTCTCTGTATGGTAAGTCATCCACATATAGATTGCTTTTGCTTGAAGGATAACTTTATTGAACAGCAAATGAATTAATGCAGTGTCTTCTTTCTTTATGGCAGATTTTCATAAACAGTTTGTCCTCCACTTAAGCTTTATAAAACATGAACTTTTAAGAATGATATTTCAAAAAATAATTGCCCTTTGTTTTCTCCATACCTGTTTCCTCCATATTGTTTTACCACTTTCCGAGTCTCACAGCTTTTCAGGAGTCCTAGATTTAACTGAAGCTATTTCAGTCAGCTCTGAAATCACCGTTAGAATATCTTTCAATTTTCTTCCAATTCTTTACTCTTGGTTGTGGTGGAGGTGGAAGCTGAGTGGGAGGTGGAAGAGGGAGAAAGGCAGAGGATTTAAATGTAATGCCTTTTTTTCCAGGTCAGTCACCAGACATGTTTTTTCTCAGTCATCAGCTCATGATTCACTGATGTTTTTGTAGCCTTTTTTTTTTTTTTTTTCCCCCAAAGGGAATCATTGTCTCCTTATCTTTGCCATGACTTCCACCCTTTTTTTTTTCATTAACAATGTCTTTTTTTTTTTTCTAGCTAAACCTGAAGATTATTACAATCTGCCATGCCCATCATCAACAACAAAAGGGGTTAAGGCCAGCCAAAAGGCATTCCATAAGGATTTTTGCATGATTTAATAACTTGCAAAGGTATCTGCACATGCCTGGATAGATACACAAGCTTAATTCTTAAAGATAAGGCTTGTTTAAAACAATTTATTCGTTTGTATTTTCCTGATGCAATGTATATATATATAGTTTATATATACATTGCAGCAGAAAAATACAAATATATATTGTTCATATATATATGTGGTTTATATATATATATTTTTTGCAAGGATCAATAGACAGTCATAGGAGCTGTGCAGCCCTCAATCATTACAAAAGCTACTCCTTTAATTCAATATAAAATTATAAAGAGAGGCAAAGCTTAAACAATTGCCATAGAATGAAGTTCTTCAGGACAGATAACATATAAACCCTACAGCAATACTAAAGGCAAGCAATGGAAGACCTTATTATGATCTGCCTTTTTTTTTTTTTTTTTTTTCACCCAACAAACATTCACAAAGATGAGGGATGACACTCCATTCCTTAGTCTGCCTCTGAAAGGCCTGAGTGATTGCCCTTTCTAAACTGTTAGCTTCTTTTCACGTAACTTCCACCTCTCTTGAGAAGCTGAGAAGCTCTGTATTTGATCCTGAACCTTGGAAGTCTTTAAATGTATCAATTAACATAATACACAGACAACACAGCACCCAAATGTATTCCCAGATCCCATTGAACCCCAGCATTTTGAAGTACTTTCTCACAGAACACCCCCAGCAATAGAAATATAAGAAATTAAGCTCCCCAGGTTATCCAAAACATTAATCAGGAGCTCATGTGCAGAGCTCACAGTGGAGCCTGGGAAACAGACAATGCTGGCTGTCTCCAGACCTGCTCACTCTGAGAAAGGCTTAGCTGCACCAGTGCAGTGCTTCAGGCAGTTGAATTGTTAGGTCAGGCAAGATGTCAGTGGGTAGGTTTAATTCCAAGGTGATACATCAATCAGTGTTGTAAACACCAATCCACAGTGAATTGAACTGGATATGCAATCTAGATCAGGTAACTCTTATAACAAGCTGCTTGCTTATAGTTCATTGCATGGACTTTGCATGTTTTAATCTATTGAAACAGATGCAAATAGCAGCACAGCTGAAAGCTGACTGGTGGTTTTCTCCTACTTACCCTGCTAGCTGCTCTTCTCTCAGCACAGCGAGAGAAGAGGAGAGTTTGCATCCCTGAGAGCAACTTTGCATGGCTGTGCATTTTTCCTTTGGAGACACCTGCTTGGAAGGTACAATAAGCAGATACCCTGTATTGGAGCTAATGGACAGTACCAAATGAGCTAAAGTAAATCCATGTTTTACTGCATACTGATGTTTTCCCACACTTACTACTACATATCTGGACTAGGGGACTTTTGAGGGAAACAGAGTACTACTTGCAATAGGAAACGGATCAGAGCAAATTTTTGGAGGCAGTGGAAAAAGATGATCTTGATAGAGCTAGAAGCACAGCATGGCATTTGTTGAAACTAGAAATTCACTGCAAGTTTTGAGGCAGACACCAATACTGAAAGAATGGATTTTCCTTGCCATGACAAAGCTGATATGGGATGGGCTTGTCATCAAACATGATATTATACACAACAAAAAGAGAAAGCAGTCCTTCAATACCTTGCCTACTTAACCAGAACTTTAAATTTCAATAACTAGCATGTAACCGATGCTGTAGCAGTATCAACCATGCTGCTATTTAGCTAACAGTAGTACCAGAAGAAAACCTTTTCTCATTCACATGCAAGTACAAACCTTGAAAAGATTTGAAAAAAAACAATACTGTATTTTCCTTCCCAGAGGCTGAAAAAATCAATGATTTATTTATGGAAGTAGCAGAATTATTTAGTGGCAAAAGACAAATAAACACACAAACAAACACTATTCCTTGTAGCAAAATATTATGCACTGTGGTTCTGACTGTAAACAGGGTAGATGTGTGCCTTTTTTTTGCTTTTTTTTTTTTTTCTCTCCTAATTCCAACCATTTCAGCTTACAGTTTTGAAGAAAAAGAACAGAGGTTTGCTGCACTCCTTTATGTCATTCCAAAGCACAGTTCTGTAACAGCACGTCTATTATAGAATCATAGAATCAATCATAGAATATCCTGAGTTGGAAGGGACCCTTAAGGATCATCAAGTCCAACTCTTGACACCGCACAGGTCTACCCAAAAGTTCAGACCATGTGACTAAGTGCACAGTCCAATCTCTTCTTAAATTCAGACAGGCTCGGTGCAGTGACCACTTCCCTGGGGAGCCTGTTCCAGTGTGCAACCACCCTCTCTGTGAAGAACCCCCTCCTGACGTCCAGCCTAAATTTCCCCTGCCTCAGCTTAACCCCGTTCCCGCGGGTCCTGTCACTGCTGTTAATGGAGAAAAGGTCTCCTGCCTCTCGACACCCCCTTACGAGGAAGTTGTAGACTGTTTAAGCCTTACCTGGATTGGCAGAAGACTCTCTGCGTTCTAAACGACTTGAATTTCTATACCATATTTTCACCTTCTCTACAGGGGCAGCTTGCACTGCTACTGCTCGTTTCTCTGACTTTGTTACAGGGTCTGCCACAGGGGTTGGAATGCCCTCTGCAGGGTCAACTTGCACTGCTACAGCTCGTTTCTCTGACACGGCCACAGGAGCTGGAGCGGCTACAGGAGCTGGAGCAGTTGCAGGAACCGGGACTGGAGTAGCGGCCGGAGCTGGAACTGGAGCGACTGCAGGAACTGGGACTGGAGCAGCTGCAGGAGCTGGGACTGGAGCGGCTGCAGGAGCTGGGACTGGAGCGGCTGCAGGAGCTGGAGCTGGAGCGGCTGCAGGAGCTGGGACTGGAGCGGCTGCAGGAGCTGGGACTGGAGCGGCTGCAGAATCCACCGTAGGGGTCACAGTGGCCGTTGGATCTGTCACAGGGTTTGGAGTGGCCGCAGGGTCTGTCACTAAGTTGACAGCAGTATCAATGGCAGCTCGATAGGCATGAGCCAGGCCCCAGCACGTTACAATGATTTGTGTTACTTTGGAACTGCCAGAATCATTACACCTTTTTTTCAAGCATTCTGCCAGTTTTTGAGGATTTTGCCATTGTTCAGGGGTGAATTTCCAACACACTGGGGGTGCCAACTGCTCTAGATGCCTGCCCATATCCACCCATACTCCCTGCCACCCACAACTATACTGCCTCCGGGCAGATCTCCGGATGAGCTTCATAAGTAGTTGTTTAACTTTAAGCAGAATCTGAAGTGCATTCATGAGGCAGAACAACAAGACTATGGTATTCTGAGTATTCCAGAAATATTCAATATCTTGGAGAGCTATTGTGACAAGCTCAGGGGATAAGAGGGTGGTGAAGGAGGAAGGCAGAGTGACCCAGGAGGATACAGGGGTGGTGAAGGAGAAAGGGAGAGTAAGCAAGTAAGGAAAAATATCCTCCCCTTTCCCCTCCACAGATTGACTCTCTAATGGAGAAAAACAATAGGTATAATTGCTAATAGTTCCCAAGATGCTGTTTCCAAAGTACAGAGTCCACGATGTTACTGAGTATAAATACCAAGTTAGAGTCATGACCAGATATCTTATCGTCTCATAAGCCATTGCTATAACACTTAGTACCATAATGGTCTGAAACCAGGGCCCGGAGAGGAGAAACAACACTACAGAGAGCAAATACGGAAAATAATGTACTATAATACTCAATTTGGAAAACAGGCGCAGCAGAGTTGTGATTAAAGCAATCAGCATCATGACAAGTGACTATTAAGCAGGTCTAATCCTTCCACCAATTTTAGTTTAACACACTCTGATCAGATCTGCCGTTATCTCAACCTTTCGGGCCCCACGTTGGGCGCCAAAAAGACTGTCGTGGTTTAACCCGACCGGCAGCTAACCACCACGCAGCCGTTCGCTCACCCTCCCCCCTCCCTCTCTGGGACGGGGGAGAGAAATGGAAAGTGAAGCCCGTGAGTTGAGATAAAGACAGTTTAATAAGACAGGAAAAAAAATAACAAAAATAATAATAACAATAATAATAATGATGATACAATGGTGATAATACGAAAGTAATAATAGTATGTACAAACAAGTGATGCACAATGCAATTGCTCACCACCCGCTGACCGATGCCCAGCCTAACTCCGAGCAGTCCGGCCCCCTCCCCCCGGCTAGCCACCCCTATATATTGTTTAGCATGACGTCAGATGGTATGGAATACCCCTTTGGCTAGTTTGGGTCACCTGTCCTGGGTCTGTCCCCTCCCAGCTCTTACTGCACCCCCCAGCCTGCCCGTTGGCAGGACAGAGCAAAGGCTGAGATGTCCTTGGCTTAGTATAAGCACTGCTCTGCAACAATTAAAGCATCGGGGTGTTATCAGCACTCTTCTCATTCTAAGCCAAAACACAGCATTCCACCAGCTACTAGGAAGAAAATTAATTCTGTGCTAACTGAAACCAGGACATCTATGGTCTCCCCTCAGCCTCCTCTTCTCCAGGCTGAACAGGCCCAGTGACCTCAGCCGTTCTTCGTACGTCTTCCCCTCCAGGCCTTTCACCATCTTCATAGCCCTCCTCTGGACACTCTCCAACAGTTTCATGTCCTTTTTATACTGTGGTGCCCAGAATTGCACACAGTACTCGAGGTGAGGCCGCACCAGCGCAGAGTAGAGCGGGACAATCACCTCCCTTGACCTACTAGCGATGCCGTGCTTGATGCACCCCAGGACACGATTGGCCCTTCTGGCTGCCAGGGCACACTGCTGGCTCATACTCAACTTGCTGTCTACCACGACCCCCAGATCCCTCTCTTCTAGGCTGCTCTCCAGCGCCTTGTTGCCCAGTCTGTACGTGCAGCCAGGGTTTCCCCGTCCCAGGTGCAGGACCCGGCACTTGCTCTTATTGAACTTCATGCGTTTGGTGATCGCCCAGCTCTCCAACCTATCCAGATCCCTCTGCAAGGCCTTTCCACCCTCATTCGAGTCCACAACTCCTCCAAGTTTGGTGTCATCAGCAAACTTGCTCAAAATACCTTCTATTTCTACATCCAGATCGTTTATAAAAATATTGAAAAGTACCGGCCCTAAAATGGAGCCTTGAGGGACCCCACTGGTGACTGCCCGCCAGCCTGACGCAGCCCCATTTACCATAACCCTTTGGGCCCTGCCCGTTAGCCAATTGCTCACCCATCGTATGATGTTTTTATTTAGCTGTATGGTGGACATTTTGTCCAGTAGGATCCTATGGGAAACCGTGTCAAAAGCCTTGCTGAAGTCCAAAAAAATCCCATCAGCTGGTTTCCCTTGGTCCACCATACGGGTGATCTTATCATAAAAGGAAATCAGGTTAGTTAGGCAGGACCTACCCTTCACAAACCCATGCTGGCTGGGACCAATGACTGCTTTGTCCCCCAGGTGCGCCTCAATAAGTTCAAGAACCAACTTCTCCATGATTTTACCAGGCACTGACGTGAGACTGACAGGCCTGTAATTGCTAGGGTCTTCTTTCTGACCCTTCTTGAAAATCGGCACAACATTTGCCAGCTTCCAGTCTACCGGGACCTCTCCAAATTCCCAGGATCGTTGAAAAATAATTGAGAGAGGTTCCGCGATGATGTCCGCCAGCTCTTTCAGCACCCGGGGATGAATCCCATCCGGACCCATGGACTTGTAGGGATCCAGGTGGAGTAGCAAATCCCGCACACATTCAGGGTCGGTTGGGAGTTTGTCATCCCCACCGTCCCGGTCCTCCAGCTCAGGGCACCCTGGGTCCCGAAGCCCATCATCGGCATTGAAGACAGAGGCAAAGAAGGCGTTAAGCGTCTCTGCTTTGCCTATGTCATTGTCTATGAGGAGACCTTCCCTATCAAGGAGCGGCCCTATGTATTCTTTAGTTCTCCTTTTTCCGTTCACATATCTAAAAAAACCCTTTTTATTTTCTCTCACAGACACAGCCAGCTTCAACTCTAGGTGTGCTTTGGCCACTCAAACTTTCTCCCTACAAACACGAACAGCATCCCTGTATTCTTTCCATGACACCTGGCCCTCCTTCCAGTAGCGAAACACTCTCTGTTTCCGCCTAATCTCCATTAGAACGTTCCTGGTCAGCCACGCCGGCCTCCTGCCCCGCCTGCCTGACTTGCAATATTTAGGAATTGCCTGATCTTGTGCTTCTAGGAGGCATCGCTTAAAGAATGACCAGCACTGGTGGACATCGAGGCCTTCAAGAGCAGTTTCCCAGGGGACCTTGCTGACTAGTTCCCTGAGCAGCCTGAAGTCCGCTTTCCCCATATCTAGGGATGAGGTTTTGGTGGCACTTTTCCTTCTGTCACCATAAATTTTGAACTCAACCACTTCATGGTCGCTATGACCGAGGCGGCCACCAATCACCACATCTCCCACCAGACCCTCTCTGTTTTCTAGCAACAGGTCTAGGAGGGCACCTTTCCTAGTTGGCTCCGTTAGCACCTGCACCAAGAAGTTATCATCTAGGTGCTTCATGAACCTCCTGGACTTGCTCGTGTCAGCTGTGTGGCACTCCCAGTTAACATCTGGCAAGTTGAAGTCTCCCATAAGGGCAAGGGGAGTTAATCTCGAGGCCTCTCTTAGTTCTGTAAAGAATAATTTATCGGCGCTATCGTCCTGGCCAGGCGGTCTGTAATAGACTCCCACAACACATCCCCTTTATTCGTTCGTCCCTTGATCCTTACCCAGAGGCTCTCAACTTTGCCATCGCCGACCTGAAGTTCCACACAGTCCAGCCCCTGCTTCACATACATCGCCACCCCACCACCTCGCCTACCCTGCCTGTCCCTCCTGAAGAGCCTGTAACCATCTATCGCAACACCCCAGTCACAGGACTCATCCCACCAGGTTTCGCTTACGCCGATGATGTCGTAGTTGCGGGACTGGGCCAGGACTTCTAGCTCATCCATTTTATTCCTCATACTGCGTGCGTTCGTGTAGAAACACTTCAGGTGCATCTCCTTACACTCAGCACCTTGTGAATCTGACCGGAGGACCTCACTGGCACACAGCCCCTCTGATTCTAGCGTACCATCCCTTAGGTCTTCACCGGCGTGCCTGGTTTTATCCCCTTCCCCCTTCTACTCTAGTTTAAAGCCCTATCTATCAGCCCTGCCAACTCCTGACCAAAGATCCTCACCCCTCTCCGAGAGAGGTGCATCCCATCCAGTGCCATCAGGCCCGGTGTAGCATAGACCTTCCCGTGATCAAAGAAACCGAAATTCTGCCGGTCACACCAGTCTCGAAGCCACGAGTTTATGTGAACAGCACGCCTTTCAGCTTCGATCCCCCCTATCGGAAGGACAGAGGCAAACACAACCTGCGCCCCTGATCCTCTAAGTAGTCGCCCCAAATCCCTAAAGTCTCTCTTGATCGCCTTTGGACTTCTTGTTGCTACTTCATCACTACCAGCCTGAAAGACCAGTAGTGGGTAGTAGTCAGTGGGCCGTACCAGGCGCCTGACTTTCTTGGCAAAGTCTCTCACCTGAGCCCCAGGGAGGCAACAGACTTCTCTGCAGGTTGGGTCCGGTCGGCATATCGGTCCCTCTGTCCCTTTCAGAAGGGAGCCCCCCATAACAATAGCCCTTCTTTCTTTTTTGAAGGATGATGTGGCAATGCGATGTGTAGGTCGCCTTGTCTTAGGCGCACCCTCCAACTGGGACAGGTTTTTATCTACTTTGTCATTCAGATTGTCTTGTTCTAGTCCTTCATATCGATTATTTAAGGGTAGATGAGAAGGTGAGGTGGGCAGAGAGAGGGCTCGCCTACCACCCCGAATAGGCACCTGCCTCCATTCCCCCCCTTGATCTAGGTCTCCTCCCGCTGCCTGACAGGAGGAGGGAACCTCCGTCTTCTGCATAACAGGAGACACCTGTGCTGTGGCACGCTCGTGAGCCTGCCTCAGAGAGGGTAGAGTGCACCTCCACCAGTCAATTTCCCTCTCTGATTCCCTGATGCTCCTGAGCCTGTTCACCTCCTCCCGGAGCTCCGCTACCTGGCTGAGCAGTTCTTCAACCTGGGCACACCTCCCACAGGCATACCCACCACTGCTGTCGGAGACCGACAGAAGGCTGGGGCACACTCTGCAGCCCAGGACCTGGACGGCTGCATGTTTCCCTGAGCCCTCCATCTGAGTAGCCACACTGGTGACCGTGGCTGGAGATGCCGCACAAGATGCAGAGGCCACAGTTTTCTGCCTGGTTGATACCATGGTCATGTTCTACGCAAGCAGGTTACAAGCACCGAAGGGAGAGGCAGCTGCAACAGAGCGACGATGGGCCCCCCGCTCGCCCTGCCCGTGTGAACTGCCGTTTTAGTTGAGTTGAGTTGAGTTGAACTATTGTTTTAGTTGAGTTAGGAAAAGGGAAAAGACAAATTAATTCATAATTAATTCATACTGATCTGGCAGCTAATATACTGTAAAAAGTTTCCCAAAAAAGTGTGATGTCTGTGAAACATGGTAAAAAGAGTGCAGTGCTTTCACACTATATTATACGATAGTATTTGGTACCATTACATGAAGTAGTTGTCATGTTCATTAATCATTATTTTGCAGATGGACTGTTAATATTAGGTCAAAAGTGAAAATTATGTAATTAAGATAAACTGTTACAGTCCTTCTGTAAAGAAAACAAGGTAAAAAATGATGCTATCCATGTATTCAGTAAACTATGTATTATGTTCCTTTGTTGATCATGTTCCACTCAATTGACTGTTTTTCAGTTATGTCCAGCGGACAATTACAGTTCACTACTTAATATTTACAGTAACCTTGTGAGACAGGTGTTGACATTCTACCTTTTAAACAGAGCTGCTGTTGTTGATTTATTATTATTATTATTTATTTTAACTCCATGTTTAAGTAGCCTTAATTACATATATTCAGCAAAGCCATAGTGGGAGATGAGGATTTACAACTCAGCATTCAGGGTTAAACTCATTAGATTGTGTTGCTGTGGTTGGACCTCTTGTGTCTGGCATATTCAAGGCTATTTACAACTGGCTGTACAGTACTGGTTACATAATAGAGATCAGCTCAGGTATACAGGAGAGCTGGGAAAGCTGCTGGGAAAGAATTTTTTTTTGTCGGTGGTGGTGGTGTTTTTTTTTCTATGTATGAACTATTTTAAATTGGAAGGCTGATGACAAAAATATAGCTTTATATAACAGTGATGTTAATGTTTCTTTTTCAAGACCTTCAAATAAAAATTATGAAGTCATAAAAAGTGCAGCAATATATATATTTTATTCAGAGTAAGAACATTTCTCGCGTTTCATTAATTTCAGTGACATATTCAGTTATTCCATATATACATTATGTAACTTGCCCTTTTTGAATCTGTTCAGTATTCTTTATTTACAATAATAATAAATATAACTTCCTATAGGCACAGTCTAAGGTTTTATTAACGTTGATATAGTTATTAATTTGGGGTACTTATGTATTATTTTCATATATGAAATTGACAGGAACTGAATATTTTCAAGGAGCCAGAGGGAAGGTATAAATACGTTGGCCAAGAAAGTCACGTCCAAAAAGGATGACAACTTTGCCTCAGACAAAACATACCTGAATACTTCCTTTTATGTGATAAAGATTTAGGTTCACTGTTAGGCTTTTTTTTTTTTTTAACGTCAGCTAGATTTATATACCTAATCAACACTTTGATAAATTCAGATGCATTCAGCTTACAAAATTAATAGATTGAAATAGTCTATTTTCAATGATAAACGACATTTGAATATGTAAATGTCTCTAGAGAACATCATGATATTTATTAAGCCATAATGACATGTGGAATGTCAGCACGGAATGTCTTCTTTTTGTGTATCTTGATTTTTAATCCCTACTTTGCCCCTCCACCCCCAGTTTTCTTCCTAGGTAACCATAACACCTGAATCTTGCCAACTCATTCATACAAAATACAGTACACCTTCCTTATTAAAAGATATTAAGTATCTGAAAACATTTCGTTCAGAGATAATGATAAAGATGTGAGTAATGTTATCACTATGTGACACATGCAGACAAAGTATTCACAAAGGCAGAACAGATTAATTCATATTATCTGCAGATGCATTCAAAAGTGCTGCATTCACTATTGCCATAGAAAAACAATTAATCAAACAAACAAAGATTCTTGTCCACCCTTGAATTAAAACACAGACCAGGCCAAATGCTGAAAAGCACTTCTATCTCTCAGCTGACTTACTGTTAGTGTTGTATGTTCAGAATATCTCCAAAATTAACTTTATATATATAGGAAAGAATCCTTATATATAAAGGAAGGATCAGACGTACAGGGAAATTTTTGGTTTAGAAGTAAGGCATTCTCCAAGCAGTGTACTGAAAATCAAGTCATGTTATGAGGGTTCTGCATTAATTAATGTGTTCATATATGACGTTTTATGATTATATATGAATATTAAAATATTTTAATAAGGATGCTGTATCTGATTTCACAAACTTAATTTCCAGAGTGCTGAGTGCTAAGAGCTAAATAGACACAAAACATAATGGAGAATAGAGCAGGAAGCCAGTGGTGGCATTAGCTGTGTTTTATTTTGTCTCCAAATAGCACCTTTTGAGGTGTTGGTAGGCTTTTTATACCTATCTGTCAATTTCTTGCCTAATTTTTTTTTACCAACAGAAGATATATGAGCATCGAGCTTTTTTTTTCTTCTTCTTCTTCTTTTCCACAGCTGCATCTTCTTAAAAAACAAACAAACAACAACAAAAAAAAAACTTCTATAAATCTTGATTAAGTTTCATTAATGTTTGATTTAAAAGAAAAAAAAATGTTGCTTTCATTTCATTTCATTTCATTTCATTTCATTTCATTTCATTCAGCACTTCACATCGGAGTGTGAGTTAAGGTTTTATTGTAACCAAACCTAATCTAATCGTAACCAAACCTAATCTGCATTTCAGTTATCAACCATGCTTCTCTAAATATTCTGAAGTACAAACCTTCAAACCTTTTCTTGATGAATGATGCACCTTTCTTGCCTTTCTTCTGATAGGGAAATGAAGATCAGATTTTTTTATTATTTTTTTTTGACACACATACATACACACAAGCTTTGTTAAACATGAGTTGTTCTGTTCATTTCATACCTTCTTTCCGTTTTCTTCATTTAATTTTTTTCTATCATGCGGGAAGTTAAGGCCTTTATATGCCTGCAAACAGTTTATTTCCAGTAAAACATTACATTTATTGGTAGTTCCTAAAGGTTACTGTTGCTTTTTTAGCATTCTGAATGTCTTATCTGTCTTTGTCACTTGTCAGACTTTTTTTTCTTTTTTTTTTTTTTTCCATGAACCTAATTACTGTAATTATTTCCTCATATGTTTATTGAGTCAGGTATTACCTCTTTTAACATATGTCACTCATCACCAAAACTTCCAAATAACACAGAAAATAACTTGCTATAACTTGCTATTTTTACTTCAATAAGAAGATATTACGTTTACATGAGAAGAATCCTAAAGCACCTAACTTATAAAACAAGCCATAAATATTATGCCAGTTTCATATGCTTAATTTTAAGTCCCTTCCTGAATAAAGATCCATATGAGGAAAATGTAATTCACAAGCATAGAAACTGAAGTAAATATCATAATATTTAAATTTGAGAGGATATTAAAAAATTGAAAATCAGAATTTACATTTTGTAGGTGGTTTCACAATTTACAATACCATAAATGACCCATAGTTTCACAAATCACAGACTTTAGGCTGACTTTTTATGACTTAATAGATTTTAATTGAGTCAGTGGTAATTAGATAACGTGTGTTTTAAGGAATATACAAAAATTTTAACTTTGTCAAATTTGAAAGAGAAAAAAACACTAACTGATTGAAACTAGGAGACAATCTATCAAGGCTAAGGGCAATTAACAATGTCACTAGGGCCTTATTTGAAAACTGCTTTGAAAAGTCTAGTGGCTTGGATCAAGTAATTTAGTCTCTTCCTCATTATGCTGCATTAATCTTGAAAATTACTGCAATCAAGAATCACATGGGTTTATCACAATAAGATAAGCCATAGAGCTGGAATTTTACTACTAAATTATTATAGCTGACCATCTTTTTCTTAGTATGCTTGGCTAAATGTATATTGAATACCTACTATGAACTTCAGTTTCAAACAGTCTTTGCTGTTCCATCTTTTGCATGAAAGTCATGGTAATTCAAGTATTAGCATATTGAGCTTGCAAAAAGTAGTTTACCTATTTTTTTAGTAAGGTATTTCTATTGACTGTGACTGACCATGAAAAGTCAATTACTTGAAATCTAAAAAAAAAAACAAGCACAAGCTTCCTATCCTACATTTGCCAAATTGTACTTCCTGTGAGGCTAGTCTTTGGCTTAACAGTTGTAAAAAAAAACAACCTTCTGGTCATTACAGTCTTCAGAAACCACTGGAAGTAGCAGATTACATTGCTAGTCAGTCTGTCATGAACTCACCAGAACTCACTGTTTATAGCTTCATCTGTATGTCTGTTTAAATAGTTATCTATTTCTGTTTTTATATGAAGTTTTCTTCATATCTGCAGGAACTCAGAGGGTTTTAGCTTGATAGGATAGGATATTCATGTAAATAGTACCAGATTAGTCTATCTTTCAAAATTTGGCAAGTGATGGTTTCTATTTTAAATGACAAGGGTGGGAGTAAATTTCATTATTACTATTACTATTATTATTATTTACCTTTTATATCAAGTAAAATAAATCAGCTTATTGTGATCTTCTAGACACTTCTGTCATTTCCATCCCATTCTAAAAGAAGGATGAATCAGAAAGAGTTATCTTCCCCGGACCATTATCTCTCTCTAGCCCTCCTTCAGAGTTCAAAATAAGTCATTTTTCCTGTACACTCTAATCCAGGAAAAAGTTCTGCATTAGAGCACTGCATGTAGAATTCTAAATTCTAAAATGTAGAATACTAAATTACTTTGTGATTTGTATCTTGAAATTAAATTTCATCAGTAGGACTCATGCACAGAGGGTTGCTGGATGGTTTCTTATGCAATTCAAAGTCAGCCAATGCAAAGTAGTAAATTTAAGAAAACAAGCAGATACATAAACATCCACTGTTGAATTTTAGTCTGCTGCTATAAAGAATTTACATCAGCAGTTGGAAAACTAAGAGAGTAATTTACCAGTGATGAAAGCATAGAAAATCTTTGTATGACTGCTAGCAAGTAGTATAAATCTACTTGTCCCGCCGTTATCTTGACTCCTAAAAAACATCTAACTTGATGCAGTCCCGGCTGAATGTTACAGCTCTGATACTTTCAGCTGTGGACTGATTATCATTTAATTACTCCATCTGTTAACCTTTGCTTCTCTGAAACACTATTGAGGAAGGTTTGTTTTCAAATTTCAGCTATTCAGTTGAATAAACATACAATAATTTTCTCTAAACTTTTCTATCCAGAGAGCACTTCTGGTTTCTAGAAGTCTATAAAAATATATAATAAAGTTTCTATATAGCCAGTTTCACACATACACTCTACAGCCAGTGAATGTATAAAATACATACTAAGCATTTATTAAAATCTTAATGTTTTGGTATGGAGAAGCTATACTCAACTGTTTTTCCAATAATTTGGAAAGGATCACTTTGGAAATGTTACACTTCTTCCTTGGTTTATCAGTATATCCAATGGACAGGTTGACATGCTGATTAAAATTCAACTGTTATTAGTTTTGAAATTTAATAAAGATTGGACAAATGATATCACATTTACATTCTTTTGGGAAAAAAAAAAAAAAAAGCCTTTGTGATATTTATAATACTACCTAATCACTGAATACTCACATAGACAATTTTCTTATATAGGAACAAGTGTCTAATTCAAATACTGTCTAGTGACAAAAGAATATCCATATGAAGTTTTGCCCCAGAAGACACTTTGCTTCTGTTCTCATACTCTTCTCGATAATGTTCCCAATCATCTATTCTACCAGCAGAAAAAAATATGATATGATACATAAGAATAAGCAGATTGCAAGTAATAGTAGCCTAGAATTATAACTTAAATAGCACCATGTTCTCCAAGATGATATACATTAATATAAAATGTTTAGATAACAATTTTCAATACAATCTGACTTATTTTACTTAACACTTTTTTTTTTCTTTTAATGAATGAATGAAAGAATGAATGAATGAATGACTGAAGTGAAAAGCCTTCTCAATCAGTTGGCACCAAAGTGGGAACAGGGGACAGGGGAACAAAGTGGGACACTGTTGCTTGGGGGATTTTGAATGTTTGTTTTTTAGAACAAAAGAAAGAAAACATAATTTATTGCTGCCTCAGGACACAGAGAGAGAATCTTTTCCTTTTTTAAAAAAAAGAAAAAAAAAATCAATTTGCAAAGAGAGTAGGAAAAGGTAAGAGAAAACAATAACAATATTAGCATAAGACTGATGGTATTACCAAAATATATTATCAGACAATCTGAAAACTTGAAAATCCAGTCTCCTACTAACACTGAGTTATCTGCATTGTTGTTAATGGTCCAAGTCATATAGAAATAACAAATCCACAAGAGAGTTATCTCAAATTTCCCTTTCTGCAGCTGCTTATTCCATGAACTAAATATTTAAATAACAAGAATCTCACCTACTTCAAATTCAGCATTTTCAGCAGGACTACAAGAAAGAATTAATGGTTTTTATGAATTGAGATATTGTTCAAATAGTACCAAACTATTCCAGATGGGATACTTGATAGGAAAGGCTGTTATTATTATTATTATTATTTTTAATCCTTTGTAATCCTTGTAATTTTAAGTATCCTTATTCAGTTGATTTGGAAGTTGAATATAGAAATTAGGAAAGTGGTTTCTATTCAGAAAACACAATTTCAGCTCTTAATTTAGGTCACTTTACCTCTGCTTCTTTCCCATGTACTCACTTTCAGAAGACTAGAACATAATGTGACTCAGTTTGACTCTTCTGGCAGTATCTCCTCAGTAGAGGTTCAATGTTGAGACATTGGCAGGTCGGAGTTGATGTATACTAGTGCTTGCAGCCAAAGTTATAAGTGCTTTGCTTTTTATCAGGGAGAAGTTCATTTCCTTACTGATTTATGTATTGTTTCAACAATTAATTTCACAGTGATATTTCTGTTTGCTTAATGGCCATTTCTGAACACTATTCGAAATATTCCTGCTATCATTAACCCTTAGCCTATGTTCCAGATTAGCATGTAAACCACCTTCTGCAGCATACTGCTTTAACCAGCCAAATGTATTAATTCTGCTGTTAACTGTCATTTTAGCCTAGAAGTCTGTCAACTGCATCTAAATTGGTTATATGCAAGCATGTATGCACAAATGCAGTTGCATTTGTGTGTCTCATTTATTTGTGTAGCAAAGTGGTTTTGGACACTTCAGCTGTGATTCAGGGTCACTTTGAGAGCACACTCTTCTATGACAGGGATATAAGCAAAAATCTTGCATGTCACTTTCACAGCCTTCTCTTTTTTACTTTTTCTGACATGTGCCTAAAGGAATGATCAAGATACAAATGTCTCTTTGAGGAATAAAGTAGTAAAATGACACAAGTGAGAAGAAGGAAAAGAGACACCAAATACATCAAATAGAAGTTGAAAAGTCACATAGACTCAACCAGCATGAAGCAGCTTCAGTACATGGTTTCCCTACTCTGAAATAAAACAAGCTTCAATACAACAGTGACAGCATGAAGTAAGAAAACAGAGTTTGCACAGTAATGATTTTATGTTTTCCTTTCAACTTCACTCAGACACAGGAGAGAGTAGCTCTCCAGCTTTTCAAAACTGAGCACTCTGCATCATCAATAATTTGACCTTTTTTTACCAACAAATTCATTCAGTTTCTCATCTTGAAGAAGACTCAGGATAACATAACATAACATAACATAACATAACATAACATAACATAACATAACATAACATAACATAACATAACATAACATAACATAACATATTATTTATCCACCTTACAAATACCATAGACTCAATACCTCTGCTAGTAGTATGCTTATACAAACCATTTTCATGAAAACTCTGTTTTTGAAACCAACATGTGTTAGAGTTGAGAAGAAAGAACTTACCAAAGGATCCCAGTGTAATAATTAAAGTTTATTTACTAAATACAACTGAATTGAAAGTATATTCTGACAAAAGAAGCTGCAGATTATGGACATATCTATGTAGTCATTGCTGCTAGAGAACACTTTGGTGATTGCCATATAAAAACAATATGTCACAGAGGAACTAGTTTCAATGAAAATAAAATGTTAGTGAAATTCTAAAACATATACATAGATCCTAAAAAATCAAAACAAACAACAAACAAACAAACAAAAAAGACTATAAATAGACAAACAAAAAATATAGAAAACGTGGAAAAAAAAAAGTCCTGTTAGTTAGTCATATCATTCATGTATTTGTCCTCTGAAATACTAGTTCAGTAGAAATCATGGCTCTTGCTCATTGGGCGGGTGTAGCTTTACTTCAACTATTTAAGGTTTATTGTGTACTTTCTTCTAAGTTCCATGAACTTTTTTCCAGCATAAAGACTAAGAGGTGAGAAAAGCACAGGGTGAAGCTTCTTCATAATCACTCTGTTAGCAACTTAAATCAAGCTAGCATTCAGTTAAGTGCAAAAAATATAGTAACTCTAATCCCTGGGATAGGAACATAAATTAAAGAGGAACTAGGGAGAAAAAGGTGCCTTTTAAACATCCTTTCTTTCTTTTATACTCAAGTGATTCATTTTAGAAATAAGCCCCCAAAGACTATTTTTGTGATAGCATTTACTGTAATTTTTAAAGATACGATGCCTTGTCAAAAAGGCAAAGTAAAGCTCATTTTCTTTGAATTTGAAGTACTGTTTGTAGGGATATTTGTAAACAGTTAGAGCCTTAATTTGAACATGAACAGTTTGCAGTTGGTAGTCTTCTGGCAGACATAATTTGGAGAAGGTACTTCACTGTCCCTTTCTATTTGCATTTGATTAAGCTTTGCTGGTTTCAGAATGTTTAAAATGCTGGTGAAGTTTGCACAGTCTGAAACAGCTGAAAATTTAAGTGCTTCACCAAAACTCATTTCACACCCCTCAACTGCCTGAAGGAGAATACGAAATTCTCATTTATTATACTTTACTGTTAAAACAGCTCCTACTCCCACTCTACTTTTTCACAAACTTACTTAGAAGATGGTTTGCTTATAAAGATCTTATAACATAGTAAGATTTTCACCTGGGTAAAAGGCCCTGTTTACTGCTATTTGTTCTTAACATGCTTGGTATATCCTGGTGTTTTACTATATGTAGTTGACATACGTCGATATTTGGTTTTCAGTGTTTTGGTCTTCTGTGGCTGCAATGGAAAACCATGATTCACACACTGAGTGTTAACTACTTAAAAAAAAAAAAAAAAAAAAAAAAAGAGGCTAGATGAAGAGTCTAGTTACATCAGTGTCGTGAGTCTTCCTGGTAGGCATGAATATCTTTTAATACCATCTTAGAATATTTGCATAATATAAGGGGCAAAATAAATATGTAAGGGGCTTTTTTTTTTTTTTTTTTTTTTTTTTTTAATTTTCTTTCATTCTATTAATGTGTATAATAAGAAGATTTAAAATATTTATTTTTATCCAGTTTGGCCAGTCTGAAATGACAAGTGAATAAAATTCTCATTAGAAAATTGAGAGAGGAAAATACCCTTTTTTATGGGTATTTTTATAGATTTATTTTTATAGATTTAAGCCTACATGGACACTGCCACAAGCATTCAACTGCTGAATGACACAAATTGAAATGTAAATATAACACAGCCTGCACCTTTCTAACAGTATACATATAGTTAAGCAATAATGTGTCTTATAGAATGCATACAGGTGATGAACATAGCTGAAAAGATAGTATGTATGTCTCCTGAGGTTTCTCTCCCCTCCCCACCCAAAGCAATATTTAAAGCCTACAATTGAATTTTCCAATATTTTCTTCTATTTTCTGTATCTTGTCTCATAAGCAAACTACTTAATCTCATACTTAGGGCTGACTCTTTGCTATTCAACTGGATTCCACTATGTACTACATAGAAAGAACTCCTTACAGATATTATACCTGGACAAACTTTCAATATTTTTTCCTTTAAATTATTAAGTTTAATTGGTCACTTGTGCAAAGTCTAGTAGGAGGCCAGTAACAAGCAGAATAACCCAAGTGTCAATAACTGGTTCAGTCTTTTTTACCATTTTTGTTAATGATCTGGATGATGGGGTACAGTGCACCTTCACAAATGATATGTAACTGGGGAAAATGGCTGCAAAGCCATCCAGAGGGACCTTGACAGGCCAGAGAGGTGGGCTGACAGGAATCTCATGTAGTTCAAGAAGGAGAAGTGCCAACTCTTGCACCTGGTGAGGAACAACCCCATGCACCAATGCATGCTGGGTGTCACACAGCTGGTAAGTTGAACATGAGTCAGTAATGTGCCCTTTCTACTAAGAAGGCTAACAGTATTCTTGGCTGCATTAGGCAAAGTATCACCAGCAGGTCAAGAGAGGTGATCCTTCCACTCTTCTCAGTGTTGGTGAGTCCACACCTGGAGTACTGTGTCTAGTTCTTCACTCAACAGTATGAGAGAGACATGGACATACTGGAAAGGGTACATAAAGACTTGGAGGACCACCAAAATAATCAAGGGACCTGAGCTCCTCTCCTATGAGGAGAGGCTGAGAGAGATGGGACTGTTCAACCTGGAGAAGCGGATTGATCTTCAATAGTGTTGGTCTTATCAATCCACATAAACGCTTGAAGGGAGGCTGCAAAGAACACAAAACCAGGCTCTTCTCAGTGGTGCCCAGTTCCAGGACAAGAGGCAATGGGCACAAACTGGAACATTGAGTTGACAACAACGGTTGTAGCCAGTAATCTGCACAGACTGCTTTGGTGAAGTGACACCACCAGGCACAGGCCCCAGTTTGCTGTGTCTGACAGAGTTTCCTAACTGCTTTCTACCTTGAAAACTGTTTTTTAAATTTGCATCATGAAGGAGGTGGGATATGTCCAGTGATCTGTACAACCCTGTACCTGTACGTTTGCTCCTGCACTCACTCATCAAGATCTTCTTGTGACTGTGTTTGGCTGTTCTGTAGGAATTAGATCAGAGACTTAGTGCCGCACTTCATGAGTTCCTGATTGCAACTACAGCCAAGACAATAAATAATGAGTAATACATTTTATTTAATCAATGCTATCATTATCTGAGGCTCTGTAGTGGTACAAAGATGGGCTCCTCGTCAGTGTCTTTTTGAAAAATAGAGCCTTGTAACTTTAAAACCTTGACCAATTTCCATCCTCACAGATAATTCCCCCAGTACTGTCTCTGTGTCCTGTTTCTAGCCCTTCCATTGATTGCAAATCTTTAGCCATAATATGACACCTGACCTCTTCATATTATACTGTATAAAAAAACATGCATTTATTCAGCATCATATCTCCTACCCTGATTTTTGACTTCCTGTTTTTTTGTCCAGACTATTACTTGGGATAGAAAAGAGAAAGTTCTCCCTTTGAAAATAAATTGCTTGACTCCTTGGCAAACAGCAGTCCCCATTAAGTCTGGAAATATGGGAGAGGCACATTCAGTTTGTTATACAACAAGTGAGTTTACTGTGCTAAATACTACATTTTTGTTGTTGTTAACGGACTTTGCAAAAGTCACATCTAAAATGCCATCAGAAGAATGTCATTCTAGTATCTATATCAACTGAATCTCCATTGCTCTGTTGACCAAGTCAAAAAGATTTGTGAGACTTGCTCTGAAAGTATCACATAAGATGGTAATACTGATTGTCTTGATCTTCATATTCCTCATGGCACCTTGTGTCAGCTACTTTGACAGACCTGACTCTGGCATTAACCCCAGGGACACACTGTACCATAACAGAAGTACTCTTATAAAATTATCACTACAGTGGGTTATGTCTGTAAACACTCCTGAAATAATAAGTAGCATTAGTAGCCATGCAACAAACATATGGTGTCTCAGAGCAGCTGGGAAAACACTGTGCTCCAGCTTTCTTCATGTAAAGCACTTTTCCTCTGCCAACTGCATTTTGTTAAACAGTTCAAAGCCTTTTACCAGCTTTCAGGGAGCTGCTTACCACAGGGAAATGCTTGTGAAAGGAGTGGGCAGGCAAGCACCCAAACAGCAGAAGTCATACAATACCTAGCTATATCTCCACATCTTCCAGCTTCTTCACAGACTGCTGGGGATAACTGCTGAGAGTGAAATTTATTTAGATACAAGTAAGCCCCCAGAAACCACAGGATGACAGGTCACACTATTAGATAAACTGATAAACTGAGCATCAGCCATATAAGTGATCTCTGATATGACTGAGTCAGCCTCTTCCTGCCTTCTTTCCACTTCCTTCTTTTGACCATGCCCCACTGATTCCTGCTTCTTCTTGGACCACTTTCATTCTCCGTGTTCAAACTCCTCTTGATCCATTGTCTTTCCCATAACTGTTACACCCTGTAACAGTTGATACTGTCAACTTCAGGTCCATCATTTAAGCAAATAAAAACACTTGATAGGTTCAGAATATCAGTTGGTTAGCATCTAGGGCCTCCATTGCATCTTTTTTTCCTAAGGCAGACAGCCTACCTCCATCTCTCTATTAGGTCCTACCAAATCCTGCAGCTGAACTTCAGGTAATGACAATGGTTACCTTATTTCTTGTCCTGGTTATCATAGTTCACCTTCAGACTTAAAGTAATGAAGAATGTTAAGAATATCAATTCTCCCAGTAGAAATTTTCAAATAAATACGATACAGAGAAAAATTGAATTATAGTCAAAATATTTTCTTAGGTCCAGTCAACACAAAAATCTCTCACGTGGGGCAGCCACATACCGTTTTCAATTTCCTAGTTCATAATATCTTCATATGACAGCTGCTCCTTCAAAGTCTAGAAAAACAGGACGAAATACAGGATCACCCACAAGAATCGTATGTTCGTTATGTGTCTCTTATTAATATTTTCCTATTAAGGAATGGAAACCATATTATATATCCTGAATCCATGCTGAACATAAAGGAAAGCAGTACATCCCAGTTTTGCTCAGAATAAATGAATACATCCCAGTAAAATAAAGCAACATTCTTAAATGTTAGTGATACCAGCATCTTTATCAATGTGTTAGAACTCTTCCTCTCTCTTAAAATACTGAAGAGAAGGAGAGAAATAGATAGATAGATAGATAGATAGATAGATAGATAGATAGATAGATAAGGAATCCTTCAGGCTTCAAAATATTCAGGGGCCAAATTCTTGAGAAGACAAATCCCTCCTTCTCATCCTGAATTAGTAATAAGAATAATAATAATAAAACATTAATTCCCACCAACTTATCCTATCTTAAGCTTGGGAATTAACTTCAGCTTTCAGCACATGATTAGCTCTGAAACCAGACCTCTAAGTCATACAAGGTTCCACTGGCAAAGATCAGCACAGAATCATAGAATCATGAGTTGGAAGGAACTTGTCTCCCCACAGAACCACTAAAAATCAGGCAGTATGTCTGAGCATATTGTCGAACAGTTCTTGAACTCTGTCAGGCCTGGTGTTGTGACCACTTCCTTGGGGAGCCTGTTCCAGTACCCAACCATCCTCTTGGAAAGAACCTTTTCCTGATATTGAACCTGAACCTCTGCTGGTTACCAGAAAGATCAGCACCTGCTGCTCTGCTCCCTCATGAGGAAGCTGTAAGCCACCATGAGGCCTCCCCTCAGTCTCTTCTGAAAAAGTTGAACAATCCAAGTGACTTCAGACTCTGCTTATGTGTCTTCCCCTCTAGACCACTCACCATCTTTGTAGCCCTCCTTTAGAAACTCTCTAATGTTTTTATTTCCTTCTTATACTGTGGTACCCAAAATTGCACGCAGCACTTGAAGTAAGGACACACCAACACAGAATACAGTGGGCCAATCACTTCCCTCAACCAGCTAGCAATGCTGTGCTTGATGCACCCCAAGATAAAGTTAGCTCTTCTGGCTGCCAGGGCACACTGTTGACTCATATTCAACTTGCCATCGACCAAAACCCCCAGATCCCTTTCTATGGGGCTGCTCTCCAGCCACATGGCCTCAAGTTTGTACATATATCCAAGGTTGCCCCATCCCAGATGCAGAATCTAATACTTGTTCTCATTAAACTTCATTGTTGGTGATTGCCCAGCCCTCTAATTTGTCAAGATCTCTCTGCAAGTCCTCTCTACCCTCAACAGAATCAACTGTTCCTTCCAATGTAGTGTCATCTGCAAACTTATTAAGTATACCTTCAAGTCCTCATTCCAAGTCATTAATGAAAATATTGAAGAGAACTGACCCCAAAATAGAGCCCTGGAGAACCCCACTAGTGACTGGTTGCCAACCTGGTGTAACCCCATTTAATATAACCCTTTGAGCCTGATCCATCAGACAGCTGTTCACCCATCATATTATGCATTTATCTAGCTGTATGCTGGACATTTTGTCCAGAAGAATACTGTGAGAAACCATACTGAAAGCTTTAATGAAATCCAAAAAGATTACATCAGCTTGGTCAACTAGCTGGGTGACCTTCTTGTAAAAGGTTAATATGCCTTAACCTCTATACAAAATCTATTCAGCAGTCAGTGGAGGCTACACAGAATTATATGAAGTAGGCCTTAGAAACTGAGCTTCTGTATTCTCTACTAGTTCTGTATCCCAGAGAGTTCCAAGATGTTATTTTACTACTTTGTGAAGAGAAGAGAGAATGGCACTACAAGTACATGTATTTTCAACTGAAAATTGAGTTTTAGAGACCAACTGCTCTTCAAGAGAAACTGTGTCAATGCCTACAAAAGTACAAAAGATGTGTTAATAAACCTGGTTCTCCCTTTAGCACTATTAGTAGAGGAGTCATAATTTATGTAGGCTATGGTATGAATAACATAATGGCATGATATACATGTATCAAATCTGACTATCAAGATTGTTGGTGGATGGGCATGCTAGAGATAGGCACATTTAGTCTTTGAAGTCTGCCAGCTACCAGGAAAGCTAGATTGAGAGGTACACAAGAGTTGTGCAGGAAAATAAATTATGCTGTACACTGACATTTTATGTATCTTCTAATCTCCTTATCCACTCTTCCTGTAGCATTTCATTGGGCCATTATATATATCAGTGTACATCAAGAAAACTGTATATTTCCTACTTCTTTTATTACTGCTAAATATATGACAAATAAAATCATAAATATCTTAACTTTGCAAGAAAAAAATGAAGTTAAATCTGAAGTTAAATCTGCTATTTAAAAGTGTGAATCAAAAAAAAAAAAAAAAAAAAAGATTTTGGGTGAAATGAGACACAAAAGGTTACAATGCCAGACTAGAAGATAAATATATTTTGAAATCTGTTTCCATATTTCTTCAGTTTGTTCATTAGTTCCAATGTTCTCAAATCCTTCATCAAAAACGTTTTAAATATTCACAGTTCTTCAATGTAAATATAATAGAATAAAAATATTGTTTTATATATACACATTGATATATACATAATCAGTATACAATAATAAAATTATTTCTACATTTGTTTATTGAGGCAGGAAGAGTAGAAAACAAGCATATTAAAATACAACACACATTACCTAATGAAATGATATTATGAAACCAAGATTTTTCATTAATAACTACAAATATGACTAAATAAATTATTCAGTGTTGAAAATAATGCCCCACTTTTGGAGAGAGAAACGTATATAATTCACTACAAAAGAGATGAACAGGTACAAGATTAAGAACTTAGCTTAACTGATATTATTTCAAAGACTCGTGTGCAAATGTGCATTAATAAATAATAAATAGCAAATAAATAAATAAATAAGAACATATGTATCTGCTAGTATTGATGACACTAAAGGTTTGTGTGCTTGATTTGGCTACTCCCAAATATTCTGTCTTTTATACTGATATTGTCATTTACTTTTTTTTGTTTGTTTGTTTGTGTTGTTTTGTTAAATAAGAATACAAATATTTGATAAAGTGTTTGTGACTGTGAAGTGGCCAAACACTTCTTCTCTCTTAAAATGCAAGTTCATTACTTTGAGGTTAAAAACTTTTTTTTTTTTTCCTAACAAACAAACAAACAAACAAAAAAGTTGAAACAAGTTGTGCAAATCTCGCCCAAACAAAAAAATACTGTGCTTTAGTAAACAGTCTCATAACTACAGTGTTGCAAGTTGAGAGGACCTGCATGTCCTTTAATTCATTGCAGTGAGAGGACCTGCATGTCCTTTAATTCATTGCAACAACTTCACCGAGAGATAATGCCATTGTTTCAAAGAGCACAAAAATTCTCTAGATTTTGGGAAAGGAATGATACCCAATTGACATAACTGAGGAAATGAAATACAATAGAATACAATTTTCTGACATAAAAATTGGTTAAGGCAAACACTAAAACACATCTAAAGCATCCCATATAATCTATAATAACAACTTGAGGGCACCTCTTTATTTTAAGGTCCTATTAAATGACAACAGCTTTCAGAAGCAACTCAAGAGATTTTGGTACTGAAAACATTCAAAGGAAAGACTGCCACCTACTGAATCTTTCTGTCCCTTTTCCATTAAGTCCTGAGAATGTTTCCCATCCTTTAAGCACTGGAAAGTTCAACCTTTTCCTTGCTGAACTTATTCATCTGTCAGGATAGCAACACCACTAAAAGAAAAATAAATAACTAATTTATGTTTATCGAATTGAAATTTCTATAAAAAGTGTAAAATTAAGTATTGGACCTTGGTTTTTAATCAAAGTTTCTCTTCCAGGTTAAAAACAAACAAACAAACAAACAAACAAACAAAAAAAAACTGTCTCAGGGTGTAGATATATTGAGTGATAAATATAAGTCCGGTTAGATGAAGCAGAAAATGCCTTCCAAAACTATTGCAATTCTTGAGTAACGTCAAAGAGTGCCCTACAACATAACCCATCCATATTTGTTTTCCTAATTTAGTTTTCAAAATAAGCCCAAAAGCATTTTTTTTTTCAAATAGGGGCCTGGCATATTCTTTACTTTACATGCTAAATAAATAAATAAACAAACAAACACAAATATACCCCACAGTTCCAATAGAAAATACTACAGCATGGCTCCTCAGCAGTAAAGACAATAGCAAGATTTTTTTTTTTGGTGTGTGGGGTGGGGGGGGGAGGGGAGGTGGTAAGCAAATAACCCAAAATAGGTTGGCTTTCACCATTACATAATGTTTATGAAAAGAGACTGAAATACAAAGTTCGGTGTATGTTTATACTTGTTAGTGGCCTTACTCCCAGTCTGGAGATTACTGATCATTTCTCAGTATTATAAATTCAGCTATAGATATGTCCATGGTTGGTACTGGGTTGAATGAAAAGCTTGACCTACCAAACTGAGTCAGTCTGTTAGCTCTAAGGTGGGCTTAAATATTCGATCTCCATGAATTACAATAATTTATTAATTATTTAACATATAACCCAAAAGCTATAACATTTCTTGAGACTGTTTCACATTAAATTCTATAAAAAATATTTTCAGGGAAAAGACAGCATTTGTCTCAAAATATTTTAATTTAAGCTCTTTTAATTTAAGCTTTTTTTTTTTTTTTAAACTCCTTTTTTACTCTGAGGTAGCCATATTTAGAGGAAGAAATAAATGTCTTTCACTGTTTAATCTGCGTTGAAGCATTATGAACCTTTTCTTAGCATCTTTCACTTGTTTCTACTACTACCTAGACAAGTTGGATCAAATTAAATAATTTCAAGCACTGTCTTCAGTCAAAACAAATTAAATAGCTCTTTTGTTCCTCCTACTTTCTCTAGTTTGCACTGTAGACATTAAAAAGACCATGGAGTAGGTTTTGTAGGTGAAGAATAAATAACATTATATTTTTTCTACTTTTTTTCACCTCACACTTAAGCTTGTCATCAATGTATAGCTCCTTTACTTCAACCTAGGCTTCATGAGACAATGTTTATACAGAATAAAAGCTATCATCTTTTTATATGGATATTGTATCTCATTAACAGATCTGGTAAAAACATTTCCACATTTATGATTATAACATATTTCTCATCAAAATATTAAATGGTGGTAAGGAAAGGGTACTTTATTTTAGAGCCCTTGTCCTCAGAGAATCCCAATACATCGAGTTTTGAAAACACACGCACGCACACACACACACACAAAAAAAAAAAAAAAAAAAAAAAAAGGTATTTCTGAGTGTTCTGAAAGGAATAGGCTAGCAAGGCTTCCAGCTTGATTTATTTTTCTATGTAGGAATATGTTCTCTGAGTTTCTGATTTTGAGCTTCTGATTTCTGATTCCTGGCTTGTATCAGGAACAGTGTGACCAGCAGGGCTAGGGAGGTGATCATCCCCCTGTACTCAGCTCTGGTGAGGCCGCACCTCGAGTACTGTGTTCAGTTTTGGGCCCCTCGCTACAAGAAGGACATCGAGGTGCTTGAGCGGGTACAGAGAAGGGCAACGAAGCTGGTGAGGGGCCTGGAGAACAAGTCCTACGAGGAGCGGCTGAGGGAGCTGGGCTTGTTCAGCCTGGAGAAAAGGAGGCTCAGGGGCGACTTTATCGCTCTCTATGGGTACCTCAAGGGAGGCTGTAGCGAGGTGGGGGTTGGCCTGTTCTCCCACGTGCCTGGTGACAGGACGAGGGGGAATGGGCTTTAGTTGAGCCAGGGGAGTTTTAGGTTAGATGTTAGGAAGAACTTCACTGAAAGGGTTGTGAGGCACTGGAACAGGCTGCCCAGGGAAGTGGTGGAGTCACCATCCCTGGAAGTCTTCAAAAGACGTTTAGATGTAGAGCTTAGGGAAATGGTTTAGTGGGGACTGTTAGCGTTAGGTCAGAGGTTGGACTCGATGATCTTGAGGTCTCTTCCAACCTAGAAAATTCTGTGATTCTGTGATTCTGTGACTTTGAACTGAAGTATATTACTGTAGTTTTGTTAATATACAACTGTCTCAGTAAGGGCCGCTTTCTCCAGATCCCTAGCCAGGTAGCTGTAGAGAATCATTTTGTGATTCCTGCATCTTATTTTCTTTGCTTAGCACACCTCCTCTCTTCAGTTACTTTTTTTTCTTTCCCTGCCTTTACAGGACAATTCTTGAGGTTCTGACCAGCTGCAGATCTGTGTTCAGCTCTCCCAGAAGCAGACACTTCCATCTGAGCACTGATTTGCTCTCCAATTGGCACCAAACATGCTGACTAGATCTTTTCTGGAAGCACAGACTTTCAACCTACATAAATCTGGAGTAGAATCCCATACATACTGCCTTTTCTTCAGATGGCTTTTAACAGTTTATACTGGAGAGCACAGGAAAGGGAAGAAGTCTCACTATAAAGCTTTTAATCACCATTTTAATCACTAGACTTAATTAAATGTTTTCAAAAAGCTAATATAGTGGTATATATTCCTGTCATAACAGCACATATTGCTTAATCTGAAAAGTCTGAAATAGAGCATTGTGAATATCAGGTATCTCCCAAATTTTGCATCATAATACTAGAAATTATTTGTAAATGAAAGAATGTGGTTTCATTAATTGAGAGATTATGTATACTTAATACATTACCATATCACCAACATTGTACGATTCTGACAACTCCAAAAAGCCATAATATTTACATAAAAATTTACCCATATACATGATCAAATCAATAATATTGCTGCAATGTCACACTCCCTATATAAGGGGGAGTAATCAAGGCACACACTACATTTCACCTAGCAAATACTTTGTTCTTGAAATCAGAGCTGGTACCAGGAGACTGGCTGATAAGAGCTGGAAGGTGTAAAGAGATGGAAAGCATTTTAGCACCCCATACTCAAAAAAAAAAAAAAAAAAGGTAATTATCTTCAGAAAGTGACATACCAAAAGGCATAACAAAATCAGATATAGAGGCTAGTCAACAAATATATTCTGTAATTGCAAACGATGACATTTGGCAGCCTGCTGCCTAGCAGAGGTTGTACACCTGATTTAAATGACAAGGTTCCTCACAGATTGTAGTAGATACATTCTGAAACTTAAACCTTGCAGGTAGAAAAAGACAAGAGGAAGGTAGCATTCTTAGTCTGCTGTCGTATTTAAGGGTCACAACCTAGGTAAGATATTAAAGACGAAATATGAAAGCTGCAGTTAAAACCTGGAGAAAACCATGTTTAGATACCATCTCTGATTAAACTGGAATACAAATTTGGAATTTACATCACTCTCCTGCCATGTTAGTGGTTTAACCACCAATCTGTTAGTGTATTCTGACTGTTTGCCCCTGAAATACTCTCTTATCAATTGAAATGTTCAATATTTGATTCACTATGCTTGACAAATAAAGTAACCATTTTTAAGTTGCAGTACACATCTAGAAGCCCTGAATTCCAGTTCTTGCTACAAGCAATATTTAAGTGATCCAATGGAGATTAAATTTATTGGATAATACTAATGAGTTATTACCCAGAATATCCTGCTATGCAAGCAACCATTTAGGATGGTGCTGACCAAATTCAGCCACTTGCTCCACAGCACATCGTCCTTTACCTATGCAGAAGGTATTTGAATTGTTCTTTCCCTATGAGTGCCTTAACCACAACATATAGGAATTTGTCATCTACATCTCCTTAATGTTTGTGTCTGCGTGAGTCATGATCTCTCATTAAGGAGCTTGCAATGGGTAGAAAATGAAAGACAGGAACTTCTGTCTGAACATAAGGAAAAGCTTTTTCCATATGACAATGACTGAGCATTGGCACAATTGCTCAGAGGTTCTGGATTCTCCTTCCAAGGTGATATTAAAAACCTGTTTGGACATGGTCCTGGGCAACTTGTTCTAGGTGGCCTTCAACAGTGGTGTTGGGTTAGGTGACTTCCACAGGCCGCTGACAACCTCAACTGGTCTGTGATTCCGTGATTCATTACTATTGAATGTGCCTTCTCCATAGTGAAGAGAACTGTGTAGTTTGGGTGAAGTGGACTGTCTAGTTTGGGAATTGTGACACTGGACTTCAGTGTTAGAAACATAAGTTTCAGTGGCTTTTGTTACTTACAAACTGACATATTATTTCCAAACTATAATAATTATATAAATGTTATAAAAAGTTTAGAAGCATGTAATGCTGCACTAAGGGTCTAACATGCCTACAGAACTCATAGTAGATTTATTCCAAAATGAATAAGAAATCAGAAATATTTATTAGATTTCAGCATGCATGAGAAAATATAAAAGGGCTGGAAGGAGATGGGAGAAACGGAAATTAAGCTTCAAGGATTCTTTCTGAGATGTAAAACAAAACATGATGACAATTAAAAATAATGCAATATTCAGAGTAATAATGCCCACTTTGTATTTTTCTATACTCTGCCTTGATTTGCTCAGTTCAGAAGAGATTTGTATTTTATGACAGGGCTGGTGATGGCATACTAGTCATCTTCCTATTAGAAAATACCTTAAAGTTAGAGTGGGAACTTAAAATGAATTTTCAAGACAGGCTATTGCAAGGAATGTGTACACAGTTGTTTTAGTCATTCCCCAGGCAATGCCTCTTACTTTTAGGGTGTTGAAAGGCTGCTGCAGACCTGACCTGACTGTGATACTTCCTCCAGCAGCTTTTCGCTGTTTCAGAAATCCTATCCTATACATTCAGCAGAAACTGGAATTACCAGGGATTGCATGTAATTTTGTGCTGTTGTTTTCTGTCCCCCTTGTAGTACAAGACACACATGTCATGTCTTGAAGATACAGGGTATCTTGACATGTGTGCAGGACAGTGACAGAATAACAATGTCATTGATGCTCAACGTTCCAACAATGACTTTACTTGATGAAGCTTCTTTCGTTTTCTTGCTTGCTTTCCCTTGTCTCCTTCTTTTTTTTTTTTATTTTATTTTATTTATTTAATTCGTTCTTCCTTTATCTCTGTAGACCTCGGTTACCTAAAGGAAACGCAAAATCACTGCATCAAACACTAAATGATGCATGTAAAAGAAATGGAAATATACTTGCCTTCTGAGTGGAGCTACGCAATCACTGCTCTGCTGCTAGGCTTCATATGTATATCTGCAATATTAAGCTCAAACACAAGCAGGAAAAAGCAAAAACCCTCAAGTCACATGCAGAAAGAAAATAACTCTTTTCTCATCTCCTGCAAGCAGCCAATCTAAGATCACTTTGAAGTGTTTTAAATAACTGAAATGTTAGACAAAAATGTCCTTCACATTTGTGGGAAGAGACTAAGTACATAAATCCAGCAGATCATTCTCATAAGAAGACAGAGCTCCTCTTACTTCCTGGTTAAACATTCTGAAAGGTATCTTTCATACTGTTACTTTGAATTTGCTTTAATTTCTAACAAATATTAGAAACCACACACTTGTTTAGAAGCTAAACAGTGACATGAAAAAGTTGTTTGGTTAGTCTGCAAAAATGGAGCTGTTACACATTCCTCTGTTGTTACATCTATCCATGGCTGGCTGACTTGTTTGATAAGCATAAACGAACAAACTAAAAAGAATCTCTCTCTCTCTCTTTGTTTTTTTTTTTTTTTTTTTTTTTTTTTTTTTAAATGCTGCTAGTGTACCAACATTTACTAGCCTTGATTCTGACTTCAGTCAGTAGTATATAATTATACATTACAGCTCTAATGACTTCTATAAATTCTCTAACAGATGTGGAAATCTAGCATTCTCCCTGTCTTTAGTTTAATGTGAAGGAATTTTTATGCTTGTACTAAGAAAAATGAATTAAATCCAGGATAGTAAGAATCACGAGTAAACATTTAAAAGCTTATGTGTGACAAAGTAAAAAATATCCTATTAGATGGAAAATTGGAATAGACATTTAACATTATATCTCTCGACTCAAGCAATATCTCTCCAATCCAAATGTTTGTGTGCTTTTTAGCATTCATCAGGAAACAGTCTACTTTTTAAAATATTCTGTGCTTCTTGCTTTAGCTGAAACCAGAAGTACAAAATACCAGAGGTGTACATTTCTCAGTTTTTAACTAGACAGAGAGAAGTGGAATCCATTAGCAATCTGATGATATTCCCATGCCAATTGGCAGGTCTGAAAGGCTTTTGGTAAATTTTGGTGACGGGTTTCTCAAAGATGTGAAAGAATAAACACAAACTTTATAAGTTCAGCTAATATGCTGAACTCAAATTCAGTTCACTCAAATACGCAACATCCATTACATGTACTTCATAAATTAACAGCCAATTTGTAACAAACACTTAGTGAAAGAGAATAATATATGTGGGGAAAAAAACAGCACCGTTCATTAAGGGTAGACTTAGGGAAAACACAGGAAGAACCTCTCTGGGGTAGTGTTCAAATAGTTGGTGTGATTTGTGTCTATACATTGAAAGATGAAAAATGATGAATGTTACTGTCATATATTTCCAGAAGAAAAAACAACAATAATTATGTAGTGTATTATTTACCATGAGAGTTTTTTTTTTTTTGTGAGTTTGGTAGCTTTCCCCTAAGAATTACATGTTAAAATGAATGCTGAAATTTCTGTACATTCATACACATTCATGTACATTCATGTGTACGTGGAGCTTTCACTTCCCCAGCTCTTGTCAGGAATTTCTTTTAACATGTAATAGAGCGTCCATTTGTGGGATATTACATACACTGGAAAATCCTTCTGGGAAATAAAGAAAACAATGGTCCATAACTCTCATTTTGCTATGTGAAAATAAAAGCATCTGCTAGTATAATGAGTGTTTTGTTGACTCAGTGAAGTTGATCATCTCCGTTCTCACAAGCACATGCACTCCAATCAATGGAAATTACTGCAGGAAGTAACTGGGGATGCAAAGATAATTTGTCGATTTAGAACTTGTATTTTATTCAGTAAAGGGTAAAAGTTACAAGAAAATATTAGAACCCTAGCCAGTAAATTTGTAAATTGTATATCTTGCAAGAAACTTAGAGAAATTTTTGTTTTAAATAACTGAAAGGGGGACTAAGAGGTGTCTTCACAGTTGTTTCTTTTGACAGAAAGCTGACAAGCTGAGCTTAAAATGTTTTAAAAATAATTTAACAAATGTAAAATCAAATGAATGAAGAATATAAATGAGTCACCATTACCACAAACCTTGAACTGTGTACGGAAAGTAATAGCTGTGGAATTAAATAAATATCCTTATCAGTTTAGATTTAGTCTACCTTTTTCTTCCTCTAATGTATAATGAGGTCATAGTGGCTTGTATTTGCAATTTAATGTATCTCTAGTCTGAAAAATGATTAAAATGGTGTTATATAATGACAATTTTCCTAACAATTACTTCCATGTTAAAAACTCTTCAATTTAAACTAGAAATGCATATTTTTGAATTTCTAGACCAGAATATACATTTCCAAATTTGAGAATTTAGCTGTTCTTTTCATCCATGTTGCCCTAATCTATATTTTAACTTTCCCTACTCACCATCTTCTAAGGGTTTTGTAATAGCATTTATCCAGAAGATAATTTCAGAGGACTAGAATAGAACTTGCACTGAAGGTTTTGCCTGTACTGTCCATATTAACAATAGAAGTAGAAGGAGTCAGAATCTATCTCAGAGAAGTCAGCAGAGGTGACATGCATAAACACATAATAGGCCCATTTTATAAAAATCAGTTTTTGTACAGCATGTATGTAAGAAAGGTTGAAATACTTCCCTAGGAAAACATCGCCATCTCAAAGAGAAGGAAAATACAGTTGTTCCTACATTCTCAGTAAGAAAAGAGTGTTTATTAGAACAAAATTACTGTTACTACTGTCTTCACCATTATCAGTGTAATATTTGTTATATCTGACGCCTGACAGATTTAGGAGGTAAACGCATGTAGACAGGAGATCTTAAGCTTGCACAGCAAACACAGTTTGATCTAGCATCTAAGAGTAAGACTAAACTAATTTGGCTTAAAGAATTCTGGAAGAGCTACTCACTGATGAAATTCCTCTACTTTCTAAATAGTTCTTCCTTACAGCAAAAGATCCCAGCCAGGGCAGTTAGCAATCAAGAATGATCAGTTTGGTACATTCCTGAGCATAACCCTGGTTTACAAAGGAAAAAAAAAAATATATAAAAAAATTATTTTCTGATCTTCCAACTTGTCTGTACAAGAACAGAAAATGCTGCTACTTGGAAAAAAAAAAATATATATATATAGAGAGAGAGATAGATATAGATATAGATGATATAGATATAGAATAGGGTGTTACCTTTTCCTTAAATATTATCTCTATTTTGTCTCTTCAATCAATGTGTATACATTGAATTCATTTTTATTTTACTTTATCCATATCTATACCTTTCTAAACATGTACACTGATATTGATTTAGAATGCTGAGAAAATTAAGCATACACTTTGCTGGATCATAGCCTTTTAGGCCTCTTATAGGCAGATACATGAAAATAAGCCTTTCTGCTAGAAAAACACTGATCAATAGAAATCAAAAACATTATCCTTGACATCCCTCAAAGTGGAGTTCTTACCTACAGTTGTTAAAAAAGGTTTCATGTTGAAGCCCTAATGTCCATGAAAATGACAGTGGCATTGGCAAAAAGGAATCCTCTAAGATGCTCACTGAGCTGTGGGGATCCTCAGAGAGATGCCTTTCCATGCAGAAGAGCCATGCATTGGCTCTTCTGCACACACAGCACTTGCATCTGATACATATATTAAGTCTTATTCCTTAATGCAAGCTGTAGAAATTGCACCAAAAAACTGTCATCCCTTTATTATCCTCTTTGTAAAATTGTATCAATCAGGGCATTCTGACTTTTGAAACCAAAATTACCCACAGGATGGAAGACAGGAAAATGTCTTCCAAGAAATATGTTGAAATAAAAGTTTTACCTGATGGATTATAGTCCAATATTGGCAACTGACATGTTCAGGTATGGACAAATACATAATTCTCCTAAGGGAAATAATTAGAAAGTTCAAAATACATTGAAAACTGTTTTTAGAGAGAGGCAAGAAAAAGAAACAGAGAGTAAAAGTATGTGCACCAGTAAGATATAATAAGTAATCAGAGCATGTGCTCTCCAGTGGGCTGTTTTGGTCAAAATAGTCACAATAGCTGAATGTGTGTAACAACTAACTGTTATGATCAATAAGTACTTAATCATTAATTTCTACAAAGACACATGCCCAGAATAGGGCTGAAAATACATCCTCTAATTTTTTCATCTGCCATCGGTATAACACCCAAAATAATTTTTGGTCCAAAGAAGAAAACATTAATAACTTTAATGGGTGAATATGTATACCTTGCTGTGTGGCTATGTAAACAATCCCTACAATTAATTGGTTAGAAAAGTTTCACCTTGATTCATTTTTCCTCTTAAAGCTATTAATATCAGAAAACAGTTACAAGATTAACTCTCCTATTTTTCCCCAACTTGATGATAGAGTTAGTAAGATAACTGTGTTACATATAATTCATCATAGAATATACTAGTCTAATACTGCCACTACAAAAATAACAAAAAGTTATTTGAAAAACAAGGAAAGTACTGTAGGAAGTTCAAAAACATTTTCCCCTTCTTGAGATTTTTAGTAATTTTTGATTCCTAAGAATTTTCAATACTGTCTCCTGACATTCCCAAAAACTGTTTCAGCATAATGAATACTGTTTTGTTGTTGTTGTTTTTAATATTTTGGTGAATTTGCATGTTTTGTTTGTTTGTTTGTTTGTTTGTTTAATCTGTCCTTCAAAAACCTTCAGTCATCTCTATTTGTGAGCTCCCTGAATTGGAGACTAGTTCTGTGAATGTAAACTGCTTAGCATGCCATCCCACTTCTATTAGTACTTTTGCAACTAAAATACTAAACAATTCACCAAAATTAAATTAAACAATCATCAATGGGGGTGGAGAGCAGGGAAAATCTGCGTTATCTACTGGAAAATCATTCTAAAAATGTTGGGGGATTGGGGAAGGAGGGGCAGCACAAGGCAGGATTGAGGATTTACTCTCACATTACCTAGCTGGGCAGCTCTTAAAAATGATCCTGGCACTGGTGGTGCTTAACACTGGGAAAAGGACCTCAGATTTTCTGTTTTGTTGTTGTTGTTTGTTTGATTGATTTTATTATTATTATTTATTATTTTTATGTGATCAATTTAACCACCTTTTCTAAAATTTATGAATGCCACAGGAAAATATTATCTTATTAGTTTGAGGGACAAATTCCTGCTCTAATTTACAGTACTTCTAAGAAATTAATAAACAGGAATGTTAGCTGCATTCTTTTGGCATTTTCCAGGAAGAAGTGAGAGATCATATTTGTCCGAGAAATTTATTCAAAATATACATGGTGATAAAAGAACAGGAGATTGCATAAGTCCTGACAAACTATGTTGTAAGTTCCAGTTAAAGAATCTCTCCAGAGCAAGGCCATTAACAAAGGACAAGGGCTCTTTCCAGCCCTTTTCAGAATCAATTTCATGATACTTCAGCTTGATTGTTTAGCTCCATATGCTTGTAGCAAAATATATGAAAGACTGTAATGTTTCAAAGAATTTCCAAGAATAGGAATAACAGAGACATTTCTCTTAAAAATCAATTAGCATTTTGTAAAATGTTAGATAACATACCTCAATATCATATATAAACCTTTTAAAAATCATGTGATTGTATGTCTTTTTAAAAAAGATAAGACTTGAGCCCCACGTTGCCTAAGAACACTATAGTAAATAAACTGCTAAATATTGATCATATTTTATGTAAACTTTAAGATAGGATAAATAAGCATATTTCTGGACAGGAAACACTGCTAAACAGCAATATAATGAAGTTGGAACCAATGAGGCATCATGATTCATTATTACTTTAGTGTATGTTACTATAATTTCTCTTCTATAACATAGATATTTGACCTGTTCTGCGTTTTGGCTACAAATTTTCATTGATACCTCAGCTGCAAACATATGCTGTAGAGTAAAAATACTACATAAATAATTGTTAAGATCCCCTGTGTTTTCCTTGTGTGAAATTTTAAATGAGCATGCTTGAATGCTTGAGCATCTCAGTAATTAAATACAAACATGTTTAATTTTTGAAATGGTAACTTTTCCTACTTTCAGTAACTATCAATAATAAAATGATAATATAAGAACATACATAAAAAGCTCTCCTTTGTCAAATATTATTGTCTGCATTGTTAGTGCGTAAAGTTCTTCTACACCAGTCTCTATATAAAAACACGGTCCTCATCTTCAAATATCTTTCACTTTCAGCATTACATATTTAGGCCTACATGAAAGAAACTTAAGTTCTAGTGAATTTTAATTAAATCATTTTGGGAACTCAGCCACAATTAAAATAATAATAATAATAACAATGACAATAATAAGTAGAACTCTTCCACACTGCTACATTAATGTTTGCATCCCAGATGAAATAAATCATTGGAAGGAAGGAACAGCTATCTTTCTTTTGTTTTGTTTTTGTTTTCCTTTTTCTTTCTCTCTCTTTTTTTTTTTTTTTTTTTTTTTTTTTTTTTTTTTAAATATTGATGCAGGCTAAACAGAAGCTCACTGAATACAAAAGCCCAATATTGTACTCCTGCTGATTTGTATTTCATGAAAATAAAAAACAATTTTTCATTTATTAAATGCCATCGATTATTAAATATCTTCAGCCAGTAAATAGGTAACCACTAAAGCACTCAGACTGGAGGTATTGTGTCTGTTAGTCAAGCGATTTAATTCCTTTAGGAAGGCCTTAGATGTTTGTAAAAATAGTAGGCCTTGGCCCTACAACCACTTATCCACATGAAAAAGTTCAGTTACATCAGAGAACCTGATGAATTTGGCAACTTCATTAAAAACTCATAAAATTGGCTCCAAGCCAACACAGTAAAGTTAAGCTGATATACATATGTTAGGAGCAATGGTCTTCACTGTTTTTCAAGTGTTTTTAAAAAAGATGTACATATTTTCCTAAACTATAAATAGACTACATGTAACAGATACTGTCATTCCTTTAATTAGAATATCTCTTATCTGTTTCCAAAATCGCCTGCCATGCTAAGAAAGAACTCCAAGGAATTCCTATGGATGCTTCTGCTGGGGTAGGAGGAAGAGTGAGCCTGGTGTTCCTCCAGCTCAGACAGCTGCATTGTTTGTGGCTACCATTTTCTCTACCTCATGGTCTTCATCCAACTCTCCTATTGTCCCTGAATTCTTCACCTTCAATTTTGACCTCATTTGCTTTGTTTTGATGCCTCACTATCTCTATGTAAAGAAATATATCTACATAGAAAATGCAATAGCAAATACAGGTACGTCTCGAAGATGTGAGTGTATTGCAAACTGTTGTAATACAACCAGCACAAAGAATGAATTGCAACTGTCCTTACAGATTTCAATGCCACTCATATGACGGTATCTGCAACTGAAAATAAACTTTCTACCATATAAAATAAATAAAAAGAAGGATTCCAGTGGTATTTAAATAAAGGCATCCTGTTCATGTCTTAAAGGACATGGAACAAAATAAATTTTCTTAAAGGGTCCAGCAGAGGCAAAATAAAGTCATTTGCCCTATTTGTAAATTTAACATGGATTATTCACAATTGAGAAATTTTCAAATAAAGCCAAACTGTTCAGGTTTCTTAGTTCATAACCAGTATTACCCTTCACTACTGTTCAAAAGTCTGATACACTCACATACCATAAATTAGTATAAGAAGCAAAACCAGGCTCTCTTTCCCATCTAAAACCTTCAGCCACAGTTTGAGTGAACACAGATTGTGCCAGAAGAGTATGCTCTCACATTACCATTTTGTGTAGAATTGACTAACTACAACACTGTGTATTGTTCTTTCATGTTAGATGTTGTTTCTTTATCACCAGAATCATCTTAGTATCTAATGAAATTAAACAAAAACTAAGGTTAAAAAAAAAATCAGTCTTAAAAAAAAATCCTAATTGAACACAAATGTAAAAAGTATTAAGACACACATAATTTCTTTGCCTGTGAATACATCAGACACGAAAGTATTCATTTACTATATTCTCAAATAGTACATCTTGAAGTTAATTTCACTGGCCATTTTCCATTCAAATAAACCATTAAATTTGTAAGATAACATATATTGAAACATTTTCTGCAAAAGACTATAGATAAATAGCAGGTAGACCCAAGTATCTTCAGCCTAACATACATCTTCAATATAAAACGAGAACTACTTAAGAAAGAATCTTTTACAATGTATTTCCAGCCTGAACCCTGACAAAAAAAAAAAAAAAAAAAAAAAAAAAAAAGTGGTCTCCAGAGTCAGATATTGCAAGACACTTGCTCTGCTTTGTGTTAGTAACTGGGAATCACCAATTAGTCAAGTCCATCCTTGACTAATTGAAGTTGAATAAGCTAAAGTTATTCCATCAAGCATCCTAAGGCAGTGAAGTAAATGAAACAAGCTTATTCTAGTATACTAACTTTACAAAGAAATGTTAGTGCTATGATTTTTAGAGAACTTTATTCATATCTCTCTCCAACAAAATTCTTCTTCATCTGCTTAATTCCCAACACAAAGACCACCTGACAGCTTGATGGAACACATTCAAAGACCAAAGCATGTGCTTTGTGGTGTGAAAGCTAAAGAGCACTTGGCAACTTGTAGAATCACTCTTTCACATTTAAGAACAACAGCAAAATTCCCTTTTCTGCTCAATAGTTACAATCAATGTCAGTTAAAAAACAAAAACTGTTAACCAAAAAACCTTAACCAAGACATGCAGGCTGAGTTCAGAGCATTACAGTATCATTTTTTGTTTCATGACTGCAAACTCTTCATCACCTCTTTCTAGATTGGTCATTTTCAAGTGTAATGAATATTCATCACCCTTCTTCAAGAATATTGATCAAGTACTGCATCGCTTTCTCTGAATGACTGTTAAGTACATAAGCACAGCTTGTATATTTTTCATTTGTGAAGCAAAGTGAAGAAATAATTCATGAGAACAATTTTGAATATTTTGTGCAATACACTGTTTTCACTTTTATACTACACAAGCTACACAAAATTCAGTGTTTTCCATATTTTTTTTCTAAAATATTATTTTAAAAACAACACACACATATATATGCATATATATATATATATATATATAACCACAAATCATCATTTTTAATCTCATTAGAATGGCTGTTGTGGTTAAGTTTCCTGGTTGGAAATGTATCATAATGGAAGTCCCAAGACCCTGATAAGTGCTAAACAATATACCAACACATTACGAAAAGTCTGAAGAACTTATGATTCTGGTAAAGGTATATAGTTTTGACCAAGGTGAATACAATGTAACTAATGCAAAATCTTCCTTATAAGATAAACAAAAAGAAATAGAAAAATTGATCTTGCAGATTTTTTAGCTTCTGGAGCTAAGCACAAATGTGATTGACAGCAAGAGGCACTAGGGTCTGCAGTGGTAAACCCCAGCCTGCTCACATAAGCTCGTCTGTTCCTGCGATGAGACGAGTACGCCCCTTTCCTGTTGAGCTGCATGGGAATTAAGGTTGCTTAGTACTGGCAGGATTGGGCCATAGAATCTGGATTTTTTTTTATTATTTTTTTTTTTTTTTTTAGGAAGGGTTTCATGGTGGTTGCTTAGAAATTTGTTCTGTCAGACTGTAGTCTGGTTGGAAAGTAATGAAAAATGGGCTGGAGAAATCAAGTATAACTGAGCAGACCACTTAACGGGAGAATCGGATGTTCCATGCACGCAGCGTGCGAGGTGCCAAGAAGCTACTATGTACTCAGGGCTCAATAGCTTTTATTAAGGCAATAATAAAGTAAGCCTTGTTTGTCTCTGCAGCTGGCGAAGTCTCCTCAAGTTGCCGTCTTCCAGTTTCTACTCTAACCTCTCTTCCCCGAACTTCCCTTCACTGAGGGAATGACCGTCAACTAACCTTATTAAGACAAATGGCATTTTAGATTTCAGTAGTGAACTGAATTTATGTTAATAAATTCGTATGCATAAAACACCATTAGGTTAATCTAACTGCATCTGGACTCTACTTATGACATTCAATAACATAATTATTGCAATTGAAACAACAGTGACAAACGCCATTTGACAAAATCATGTATATATAATATACACTTACTAGAGAAAGTTAAAATTTAATGCATGCCTTGTACTTTTACTATTAATACAGAATTTGCTGATAAGACAGCATTGACTACTGAGTAATTCTTAAACTCACGTGGACATAATCTACACACCATTATAGGAATCCAGGCTTAAATATGGATATGAAATGTATAATGCAAATAAATGCAACCTTATCACTGCATATGCATCTCCAAAAATTCATAATTTATTTGCAGATTCTAATAAGTGGTGCTACTTGAAAAACATTAAGAAATGAAAACAAGCAGATGCGATTTTGTAACATATTAATTGCAAATATCATAGTTCAGCTGTACTCAGTTTACAGCTGCCAAAATCTGTTGTCTTTGTAATACTGTTATTCTAATGTTGTGGGTCAAAACCAGCAGACAGCTGTTCAATATCTGAGGATTTTACTAAATAATGCAAGACTACACAAACAATGGGATATGTACCGAACCAGCCTCGGTGAAAAGCATAAAATAGGAAAATAATTATTTTTAATCCTGTTATGGATTAAAGGGACATATTAAATAATGAGTTTCTTAAGAAACGTTACAAAATAGTGCTATGAAATATGTAAATCTACTGTTCCTTTTTTTTTTTTTTCCTCTTTTTTTTTTTTTTTTTCCCCTTTTTGTGCTGAGGTGTGATTTCAGCTGTATTTGCAAAACTGGGTCAAATTCAATAACTAACTTCTACTTAAAAATAAATAAATAAATAAAATGCTTGTCAGATTTACAAACCAGCAGAAGTGGAAACATTCTTTGGGCTAAGAGGGCAGGAGGGGGAGGCTGGAACATACATGCACAGAGTTTATGTTCCAGTTTTAACAGGAGCAATGGGAGCTTTAGAAACAAACTTCAGGCAGAACACCAGAGCTTTAAAAAGACTAGCCCACATGGCAGCACTCTGTTATATTTTTATTTAATTTGTTGACAGATGGTTTTGCAGGGTTATGTAAATGGTAAAAGCATTTATTAATTATTACCTTTTTTTTTTTTTTTTTTTTTTAATAGGAAGCTCATTTCTTCTGTAAAGGTAATGGTGGTTTTTCATTCAACTCACTTCACTTTACCAGCACACAATGCCCTTCATACATTTGCCACAATCCCCACAACTTGCCTTCTTTTAGCTCACTATGGTTTTCTATCAGTGTTTTTTTTTTTCCCACTTAAAGCCCCAGTTTCTACATTCTGTGTTATTGTTGCATTTCCAAATAGATACAACCTGGTCTATGAAACCAGCTTGAGTCTGTGCAGAGGTTCAGCCATAGGCTCTGATCCATGTGTGCCTGATGGGGATCAGACCTCTCCTGGTGCAGAGGTGAGAGGAGTGCTGGCGCTCCATCCTGCAAAGGAACCTGCTTTACATGCTCCAAAATCTGCTCTGGAAACCAAACCATAGAAGTGGGAACCGCCAGGGATTTGCTTCAAGACTGTTACTGCTTCAGCACAAAATACTAATGTAGGTAGAGCCCAATGCAACTGATGTAACTGAGAACTCTTTTGTGACATCAGCCTAATTACTATTCAGTCCATAGCTACATTCATCCTGACCTAGCACACGCATAGGTTGTCAGTTTTGCTGTTGTTGTTGCTTTGTTATTATCATTTGTTCTTCAGATTACTCTGTTCTTTGTTTTTTAGGATTTTTGAAGAAATTACTTCTGAGTGAGAAGTGCACTATTTTTTTTTAGAATCTCACTTAGAGAAACATGGTATTTCATCCATGATACAACAATTCATTTTGTCTTGCATAAAAAAGTGGTTTAAACTTTATTTTATTGAGCAATATAAATCCTCTTATCTTTGCAAACTGGAAAATAAATAGCGTGAAATTAGTACTTGGGGAAACACTCATATCCTGTTTTCTCTGTGTAGCTTGTTTCCTCTGGTAACAGGAAAATGTGTATGTTGTTTACCTCAAAATAGTCAAAATGATGTGCAAGTGTCATGAATATGAGAACTTTTATTAACTTGACTGAATGAACAATGTTAATTTCAGCACAGAAAGTAAAATCAAATGAAAATAAAAATTAACAAAATTCATTCTCTAGTTTTTCTTTATTTTTTCTTCAGGTGATATGTAGGACTGCATAGGTGACTGTATTACTAGTGAGTGACAAAATATTTTTACTTAAGGGGAAGGATAGAAGACATAAGCCTGAAAAATTACAGGCCCTCCACTTCTGGAAACACTATTTCACCCCTGGCTAGCTTCTCTACACTCCTGCAGTAGCAGCCTTAGAGCAAGCCTTCCTCCCCCCACTGATTCCTCAGGCAATTATTATTGCTTGCAGCAGAATGAATATAGCTTTGGCTAGTTGATTAAATATGCATGAAATTAATAAGAAAAGCAATTTTTTCTGCATGCCCAGTATTGAGACAAAAAGGTCTGAAGGATCTGTGAAGGTGCTTCCATCTTGAGATGTGCCTTATTTAACTCTCCTCTGCCTGATGCAGGTAAGAACATGCTGTTTCTGGATTGCTTTTTCCTATCTGCCCTTTCCTATCTTATACAATAACGAAGAAAAATGATACTATTTTATGCAACTTGGGACTTGTTCCTGTATTATATCTTTAGTAATTTTTTCTTTAAAACTTCCCAATTTACTTTAATAAAGAATATTACATCAGCATTCTCACTGCTGCACCATATATATTATTAGGACAACCTTGATTTCTCCTGCTCTCTTTCTGTGGTACATTGTAATTTCTGAGGCTTTTTTTATTCTAATTAATTATAGGATGTTGGGAGTTATTAGCTTGGGGCTTGTGACTTATAAGTGATATGGGATTGGTGTTCTGTAGTCCTGTTTAAACTAACTGTGCATTTTTGCATTCAGACACAGCCAGCTAGACTCCCTGGCTGCACCAGTGCTAAACAAAATAAAGGCAGGAGGAAAGCTCAAGCACAGGATCTGCAGCCATCCCCACTGCTTCCCTGCTCACACACTCCCAGCCATGCATTCACTTTGGGCAACCTGAGGCTACCAGTGCTAATATCCAACCATGGTGCAGGAGGCAGCACCAGCTGGGTAGCAAAGGGGGTGCAATTACATGTCCTTTGCCCTACAGACTCCCCAGAAAGCATCCCACAAAGTTCACAACTGAATGTCTGTACGTGTCATCCCTGTTACGCAGCACAATCCTTTCATTTCTGCTGTAAGAACTCCAGTCTGAAGGGACACAACAATGCCCTCGTGTGATGTCCAACATCTTGGACTGGGGATGGGGGGAAGCAACAAAAGTAATAATGATGTCTTAGACAACAGGAGCCTCACAGGATTACCCCTTTGGGCCATAAGTTACATAGCGTAATATAGTTTAGTGTACGTACTTGGCCTGAGAGAATGGCATGCGGCTATGTGTTTCACTTAGCAGTACAAGCACAGACCCTTCTCCAGATGGTTTCTGACATCTTCCTATAATGCAAAATTATATTTGCCCCTCCTAGTCTTATTCCTGCACTTAAATGCCATATTGAAACATTAAAAACCTAACATAACTGGAAATTTTTAAACACAGGTTACGCACATTTGAGATAAAGCAATCAAAGTGGGTTGGGTGGATCCTAAAGTAATTACACTCCTATGACAGATTCTTGTCACTGTCACTGATGATCTACTTCACAATGGCTATTCTTTAATTTTACATCCTCAATAATGGTTATTTTTTAAGATGGAGAAGTTTTGGATGAGAATGTGGTGCATTATAAGGCCATAGGGCTGAGGAACTGTCCATGAAACTAGGAGTTAAAAATTAAAAAAAAAAAAAAAATATAATTATAAAATTATAAAAAGTTAAAAACCATACAGAATTTTCACCACAAATAACCTATAAAAGCTAATTTACATTACTACTAGCTAAAATTAACCAAAACCTTTTTTTGTTTGTTTATACTTAAAATCAGGCTGATATTAATCCCTAATATCTCATGATGACTTCCTTTGAACTTCTTTTGGAAATTTATTCTCTTCCTATGCCAGTAGCATTATTGCTCCACTTCTTGACTTTTTAATAACAAGGTATTAGAGAATTGCCTGTCCTAAGCATATGTCATGTGAAGTGTCTAAAAGTCTGAAAGAAAAAAAAATCTAATTTTTTTTAAGCTGCATTTGCAACTTGTGTTGGAATGCCAGATTTGCTGGCACGGTTTTACAGCTGAGAGGAGGGGATTTTAAAATAGTATTGGATAACCATAGGAACAAATGAGAAATATAGTGTCTTGTTATGGTAAGATAAGACATGATCTATGAGGCCTCTGCCTCATGCATATCACTATTTCTGGTGATACTGGAATGTGCTCCCAGTCAGTGAGCAAAACTGACATGCTCAGTCTTACGTACCTCTATATTAGTAACTACTGTGACATCCTGCATAATACAGCTAGGAAACAGCACCAGAACCTCAATCCTTCTGGTATCAGGATGATTTTTTAAGCAGGCTTAAGCTATGAACAATTAGTGTTAAAAGAAAGATTGCTGTTAAGGACCCTTACAAGAACAGAAAGAGCAACACTTTTGGCTACTGTTCAAACACAAGGCAGATTCTCAGCATTAAAGGCATACTTAATTTAGAGTGATAAAGCGTTATAGATCAACCAGGGCAGCCAGAGACAACCTGTAAAGCTGAACACTGTTATATGTCAGATATTAGGAAAGCATATGGGATGAGTACAGTCTTCAGAATGACAAATCACTGAATAACTGCAAATTCAGCATCTGGATTTTAACACAGGTATGTGGGGGAGCTACTGCATATGGCACTAGGAGTCCTTCTATGGCATAATGTGGAAGGCTTTGGTCAACACGCTACAAAAGGTGAATCTGGATGAACGAGTGCAAAGAAGACTGCTAAATACATAGGAATAGGAAGTCTAACTAGACTAGAAAACTGTAGCTTGTTTACTGTAATAAAAATCAGAGAAGTTATGACTGTTTTCTTGTATTCTCTCTGGGAATAAGCATGAGTCAGAAGAAAAGTAATTTTAGTTATAGGACACTAAATCCAAGCTGTCCAGAAATTGTTTTGGTCTTGAAAGCAGAAAACTGAGTAGATGGACAAACCTAAAAGAAAACTGTTATGAGAGGGAGTGGGTATTACATAACAATAAGGCCCTATCCCTAAGAACAAGCACATATATTCGGACTTATAATACATCCTGCATGGCAAGGTAGAGGATTTAGGAAACAAGTCACAATTAAAGTTTAGGAATCAGGAATCTCTCTAAAATGGATATATATATATATAATAATAAAAAAAAAAAAAAAAAAAAAAAAAAAAGATAAGAATTTTGGGAAAAAAATTAATGTAGCACCAGGAACACATATCTATAAATTCATGTGGTAGTTAGTATATGTTTCATCAGTGTCCTGTTTCACATGGAAGTAACTAGGCAGAAAGAAAAAGAAAATAAGTATATCTTATATGTGAATTATGTTACTTCACAGTAGGTCATGTAATGTGTTTTTGTTTTTTAAAAGATTTAACAACAACAAAAAGAACTCTATAAAAGAGGCTTTAAATAGCCTTTTTCTGACTCACCTTTACTATGCAAACACCCATAATTCAGAAGACATTTTTCTACAAATTTCTGTTAGTATCTCTTGTGTAGTCTGAGGCTGGCTGTTGGAGGACAATTTAAAAGTCAATGCATTTTTCAGAAGTAGACATCATGATCTATGAGCAATACTCACAATTCAATTAATTCTTTCAGACTGATAAAGGTAATAATGGAGATACACTCAATTTAAATTGTCATAAGGTGTTTCACTTGATACCAAATGACCTTCTGATTATTAAGAAGGCAAAATGACACAAAATCTGTATTAAAAATTAAACATCATTCAAATTCAAATGAATTAAAACATGCTTATTAAGAAAAGGTCAAAAGTCTAAATTCAAACTAAGAGCCCAAATATTTTATTTAAATATGCACAATACTGTGTAATAAGAAATACTGCTTACCTTCCCTCAAAGACAGTTTATTTTTCTATTTTTTGAAGTTAAAATGCTGGAATTTCACTGATGGGTAAAGATTTTTTCCACAGAGTTGTGAAAGGCTCACTGGAATTTGTGCAGAAATTTCTTCGTCCATAGGTAAAATCACCTTACAGAACTGATATGATTTGAGCAAATTAATTGTTTGGATAGCCCAGTGAAAACACGGCTTCTGATTGCATTCTCTTAGGTGGAATCTGTAGGTGGTCTGGAATCACAGAAGCTGTGTGCTCTTCATGCAGAGGGTCCTCACTGTTTGTGAGAATTGGCTTCTACAAGATTAAGCCTGAGGTGGCTTTTTATAGCCTTCCTCAATCATTCAAGCAGACTAAAAAGGCGGTGAACTCCAACCTCTGTTTCTTCAAATCCCCTCTCTGCTGTGATGCCTACGAAAAATTGAGAAGGAAGTGGTAGCTGACGGCTTCTGTCAATAGTGTTGCCAATGTGGTTTTGTTATTACTTGTGTTCCCCAGCTGTCTCTATCCAATTTCTGTCTCCTGTAAGCTGTATGCAATGGGTCCTGAATGCGTGCAATTTGGAGGAAAATGGAAACTTGGTGATTATGTACAATCTTGTAATAGAAAGAAATAATAATTCCTCCAACAACATTTAAATCCCAATTCTCATCCAAACACTAACCACAATGCCTGCCTCCCCCATAACACACACAATTGCTAATTCAACCAGGGCAAGGTAAAAGCTTTTTTTTTTTCCTCCCACACCTTCATCGTAAAATCTTTCTAAGGATATAGGCAGATGCACATTTTGTCTGCATAAAGTCATTGCATGAACTTATGGACAGAGAGGATATAAAAACATCTCTCATGGAAAAAGTCCAGCTTGGCCTTTAAAAGCAATAAAGCCCTTAATTGAAATCTGCTGAACAAACATTATCTGCTGGAGTGCTAAGTGCATTTAGGTTTTCCTGTAAATGGGAAATATGACCATAGCGAATTCTGTTTTCAGTGGAATTGTTTCACCAAACCTTTGCTTGCCCAGGCCTTTTTTTGGCAGAACAACTGGGAGGAAAGAACATAAAAGACCAAGGAGGCTTGTAGCCTACTCCTGAAGTTCAGCTGCAACATAGAGTGATGCCCTGGACAGTAGCTATGCTGGAAGCACATTTGCCTCTCCAGGCCTGAACATGAGCACTCCTAGTGCAGGACCGCACCTCTCCATCACAATGGGAGTGAGGGAGGCAAGAGGAAGGGGAGCCCTGCAAGATCTGCTCTGACCTGTATCAACAGCATGCTATTGATGGGCATAGTGGTTCTGGGGCATTTCAAAGGGCAACAGCAAAGGTGTGAGCGTTTTCTGAACACAGATACAGAAAGACACAGATCCAAATCATAAGGCTAAGAGTGAGCTAATATATTCCAAAGACTTAAATATCTGTTTATAAACATGATTTTCATATTTAGTCAGATTACCTCTTTCCATTTCACTCCTACATTTCACATGTACCTTTTACAATGTAATAATTAAGAAAGTACCATCTGTATAACAAAAACCCCAGAAACAACTGCAGAGCCTCTGATTATTAGCTCACATTCCCGAGGAGGAGGAGTACAGTACACATAAATGTTTTCCTGAAGGAAACCCATCCGTCTTCTTTGATAGGATTCTTTCTTTTGTGCTGCCCTAACCCCGCAAAACACCATCTTACCCTATCTTAACATCTCACAGTCTTTAATGTATTTATTCCCACAGGAGGCCTGTAAAGTGAGAGTCGCTGTCACCCTGTTTGACTCATGGGAACTGAAACTGGAAGACACATCTGCACAGTCAAGCAAGGCAATGCTCAAGTCACCTCCCTCCCCAGCTCCCACATCATCTGCACTGCCTAACGTTAATTCAGTGCTGGTTTCTGATTTGAATTAGTGGGCAAGGGAAGATAATTCATGCCACGGGCCACTGCTAATGCCAAGGTTAGCAGTGCTTGCTTGTGTCTATGCTAAACTATCCTCAGCTTCCCAGTAAGCCATGTATTCCTAAACTATGTATTCCTAGAGGTAGTCTAAGATATGCAACACCTACCATCAGTTTTGTGTGTGAAAAAAATATCTCCTTTGTAAACTAGAGCTTAACTATCACTTCACATAACCTGAACTAACATTACCCCCAAATCCTACAGAAAACAACAATAACTAAGTTTTGGGACCACCACAGGTGGCTGATAAGAGACCCAAGGCAAGGTCCTGGCCCACCTACTTGAGAGGTGGTGGAATCTGAACCACTTGGCTGTCATGGCACTCCAGAATGCGGTCCCTCTTCCTGGCATGTGGCCAGATGGCCCTCAAGAGCTGCCAGGGAGGAACAACACCCCCCAGCCAACCCCACTCCTTCACCTGGGAAACGATGTTACACCAAGTCTTAACATTGACCTAGGAGGCAGGGGTTTCTCTCTAGAGATGATGTATATTATATAACTGAAAAGATTACATGATCAACCTAAAGTCATGCCAGAGGCTTCTGACGGACACCTAGGACTTCTCAGTTCCTTAATTATTAAAAGTTAATGTTCACCCCAGAGCAGCCCTGCCAGCTGTTACAAAGCACACATGGCTGAAGACTACAAGGAGGAAGTGCTTCCTGACTACTGGGAAATTGTGGCTTTCCAAGCACCAACACTCATCATCTGCAAGCCATGTGGCTATGCATGGGGGCACCTGGTGTCCTCCCTGCCAGCCAAGTGCTGCCAGTGCTCAGTTGGCATTGAAAAGGAGGTTGCGCTTCATCAAAGTCACCCATGTTGATCTAACGGCAGAGCTCCCCTTACTTCATCTGGCAGGTATACAACTAATTTTCTGTCTGTCTCATGAGATCGCAGGAACATGTGACATATGACATAACAACTGTATCTCTTTATAATATAAGTGATGTGCTCAAAAGTGAGTCACAATCATTGCTAATGACTGATGATGGCTACAACGTCTCAGCTGATATAATTGAATAAATTCCACATAGCTAAACATAACTGATATATTTCTATATCACAACACTTCAAATAAGGGGCTGTTTAAGGATATTTACTCTGCCTTTTATTTTTTTTTAATTTATTGTTTACTGAAAGTGAGGTGTGGACAGCCACAGAAGGTGAAGTGAATGTGAACTTCATTTGTTCATGAAGCTGATAAAATTGTTCTTGTTTTATCCACACATTGTAGACAATGGTTATCTTAAAAGCCGTACACTATACACATAATGTAACACAAAAAGTGGGCTATATTGCCAGACACCAAGAAAACACAACCTCCAACACCAACCAGTATGTTACAGAACTTCTATCTGAGTTCAGCAAACTAAAGTTGATGAAACCCCATAGAAGTTACACTAGTTTCATACTGAACACTGTAATGAACACCCTTTTCTATTTTAAATATTTCTAAACATTGAAAAGAAAGTGCGTTTTGATAGACAGCATAGTTTAATTTCATTCTTTAATAACAAGTAAGCAAAAATTGGGGCACTTCACACTGAAGATATTTTAAATATAAGCTTTTTATAGTAAGAGGGTAGATTTTCCCTCTAAAATAGAGAAAGATCATTTGCATTTGAAAACAAGTCATAAAGATATGTGCGTCCAGACTTAATTCCAAATCTACTTACTAACCACAGAATCACAGAATTTCTAGGTTGGAAGAGACCTCAAGATCATCGAGTCCAACCTCTGACCTAACGCTAACAGTCCCCACTAAACCATATCTCTAAGCTCTACATCTAAACGTCTTTTAAAGACCTCCAGGGATGGTGACTCCACCACTTCCCTGGGCAGCCTGTTCCAATGTCTAACAACCCTTTCAGTAAAGTTCTTCCTAACATCCAGCCTAAAACTCCCCTGGCACAACTTAAGCCCATTCCCCCTCGTCCTGTCACCAGGCACGTGGGAGAATAGACCAACCCCCACCTCGCTACAGCCTCCTTTAAGGTATCTGTAAAGAGCAATAAGGTCACCCCTGAGCCTCCTTTTCTCCAGGCTGAACAAGCCCAGCTCCCTCAGCCGCTCCTCGTAGGACTTGTTCTCCAGGCCCCTCACCAGCTTCGTCGCCCTTCTCTGGACCCGCTCAAGCACCTCCATGTCCTTCTTGTAGCGAGGGGCCCAAAACTGAACACAGTACTCAAGGTGCATCCTCACCAGAGCCAAGTACAGGGGGACGATCACCTCCCTAGCCCTGCTGGCCACACTGTTTCTTACGCAAGCTTTTTTCTTTTTTTTTTTTTTTTTTTTTTTCTTTTTGATGTTTCAGCTTTTATTTGCAAATTCATCTGTACATTCTCACTTGGTCGTTGAGACCCTTTCCATTGTCTTCAGGGTTGGTTTGGGTTTTTTTGGTTTGGTTTGGCTTTGGTTTAATAGATAATCCTTAAACCAAAATCAAAAACCCATGGAGGAAAAATGTGTTATTGGAACATAAGCTTATCTAGTATTTCTTCTCTTTCTGTGATGTCCTTTAGTTTTCAGTTAAAAAAAAATATATATATATATATATATATATATATAAAACTACTTCTAATTGCAAATTCAGTCATCTTCATTCATCAGAATTAAGCATAGGCTTTGAAGTTAATTTGGGAGCACACTGCCGGGTTAACACCACAGAAACAAAAGTAATAATAAAAGCAAGGATTGTAAAACTACAGTTCCTACCTTCCTACCAAACAAACAATATATTTATTTATTTCCATGTTTCAGGCAGCACTGATACAGCCTGATACATTTTGTACTGCTTTTTATATACATGCACATTTAAGTTTTTATATTAAGGTTTTGTTATTAGATAGATCTCAGTCTGACCATATATTATAGATATTTCAAGCAATGTTTTTTGTAGTCTGTGTCAGTGTGGGACTAAGCACAACAAAATACGCATTAAAATCTTGACTACTACTGTAACAAACTCATTTACACTGCAAGTAGTTCCTGCCAATCTCTGAGATATACTGGCCACAAATTCCCGTATTTTATGAAACAGAGACTCCCTTTGAGTTATGAATTCAGGACTAATACAAAGCCAACAGCCTATCCTGCACATGTCAAGATACTGTCATTCAGGTGACTGCTGGCCTCTTGACTCCTTGACTTCTAGAAACTTTGAACCAGTTCATTTAGTAGTGCACAAAAGAACTCAGATAGAAAAACATATGTAGGTCTGGACTAGACATGCAGGCAAGACTTTGTGTACTAGGTCTTGGTCAAGTATTGTAATTTTCAATTTAGGGCTCTTGAATGCTATGAGTACATGTAGTTAAATACCCCCTAACAGTATAAATAAACAAATAAAAGTAAGGGTCATGAAAAATGACATTATGGCTGTATTTTTCAATATTAAAACCCATGATTTCATTAATAAAAGATGTGTATGTGCATGTATATTTCTATTTCTATATATGCATGGATAGTGCATGCATCAGTATTAGCCAAAAGACATCAAAATAAATACAGATTAAAGCTAAAAGATTCATTTTGATAGGAGGCAATTAAGATGGCTGGCAAGCCTTATTTACACATTTCCTGTGTTTTTATATATTTAAAGAAACATCAAAGGCTTTTAACAAGAAAATTATATTCTCACAGCCATGAAGTATACTCTTTTGATTACATTACAGTGGCTGTACAATACAACTTCTTTGCTTGCTGACAATGGGTTTTGCTATGTTAATTAAATAAGTAATGTGTCTGTGATCTTTATTCATTAAAATTAATGCAATAATATCTATGCTGTAGGCTCATATTGCACTCAATCTGGCAAGCTGAATGAAATGGCTTCACTGGAGTTACCCTAAGCTTATTCTTGATGTAACACAGAGCTCTGACAGGAGTTTCTGTGAGAAATTGGTTTACCCTTGCATCTCTTGATATTATTCCCTGTCAGCAGCTTGAATGTCTTTGGAGGAGATGAACATGCCCCATATTAGCTGACGCTACAAAGTGCAAGTCACCACTTGTTGTAAGGCACAGGGCAAAAGACAGTGGGGCCCGCGTGTGATGGAGGACATGCAGCATCACCGCCAAGATCTGTAGTCCAGCCAGGGGCGAAAGCTGTTGGCTGGAAAAAGCCCAAAGGGTGGCACTGAGTACAGCTTGTTCTTTCTAGTAACAGGGCTTAAACCAAACGGTAGAAATTTTCTGCATGAAAGTGGAGATTTGCCAGCCTCTGGGATTATCTCCCAGAGAAGTAGGAACTGCCATGCTCTGGCTTTCCCTTCTGAAAAGCTGATCTTCATGATCTACCATGAGTGTACAACAGGTGACAATCCTTCACCGGCAGTCAAACACACTGCATGAAATTCAAGAAACTTGCTGCTATGGTTTTAAGATTGCCTAGTCCAATTCACCTTATACTGCCACCAAAAGTAGTCTTTTCAGCAACTCCCTGGGCACTGGATGAGAATTTCCTGAATAGGACCAAACAGCAGAAAGACATATGATTATTAATATTATTGTCCTGTTAACTAGGTTACCATGTTACTGCTGAAACATGGGAAAAAGGAAAAACACAAACTACTTTTGATTTATCGATATATCCATATTTTATATAAAATCAGTTCAAACATGGTGGAAAAAGAAAATGAACCTTAAAGTAAAAAGACTAATTACTATTTAGGAAACAGGCAGATGACCCAGACATCTCTAGTAGTATGACTCAGAGCACTATTTTTATATTTGTATTATTTAGCATCTAAAGACCATAACTGAGAGTCCTTTTCTGCTAAGAACTCACATTAAGTACTCAGAAATTATCTTACCTTCCATGATCAATTTTCTATTAAAAAAAAAATCATTACATTTTTACTTGTAAATTGCCATCTTTTTATTCAATATAACCCTCCCAAAATCCAAATACCTAATACAAAAAATATGAATAGAAACTCTTTAACCAACATGGATTTTTTTGGAGGAGAGCAAATACTTTCCATGATTTTCAAGGACTGGCAGATAAACGAATTTCTCCTGGTGTGTAGGGAAGAAAATGACATTAACTTTTCCTCTAACTTTTTCCTCCATATATATTAAAATAGAAATCTTTTAAGAGATTAAACAGACAAGAAGGCAGGTATTTTTATCTTCCAGAATTTAGAGACAGGAAACCAAGGCATGGGCAGATTTAGTAGTTTCTTACAGAGAAGAAATATTTGCAAATTAAATGGGACTGAGGTCCTGTAGTGGGTTTACGTGGCAAGGTTTTGGTAGCAGGGGGCTATAGGGGTGGTTTCTGTGAGAAAGATCTAGAAGTTGCCCCATGTTTGGGAAGGGCCCCATTGTTTTCCAGATCTGAGCCAATAAGCAATGTTGTTTGCGCCTCTGTGAGAGCATATTTAAGACAGGGAAAAAAACGCTGCGCCAGACAGCAGCCAGGAGAGTCAAGGGAGTGAGAAACAGCCTGCAGGTGCCAAGGTCAGTGTAGAGGGAGGGGGAGAGGTGCTCCAGGTGCCGGAGCAGAAGTCCCCTGCGGCCTGTGGTGAGGACCATGGTGAAGCAGGATGTCCCCCTGCAGCCCATGGAGTACCACGGTGGAGCAGGGTTCCACGCTGCAGCCTGTGGAGGAGACCACGGTGGAGCAGGTGGCCCTGCACCGACGGAGGCTGCCGCCTGTGGAAGACCCCTGCTGGAGCAGATTCCGGGCCGGACCTGTAGCCCGTGGAGAGGAGACCACGCAGGAGCAGGTGACCTGGCAGGAGCTGCTGCCCGTAGGGGAGCCAGGTTGGAGCAGTTTGCTCCTGAGGGATGGACCCCGTGGTACGGACCCATATCTGGAGCAGTTCTGGAAGAGCTGCAGCCTGTGGGAAGCCCACGCTGGATCAGTTCATCAAGGACTGCATCCCGTGGGTGGGACCCCACAGCACAGGGGACGAGAGTGACAGAGAAGGAGCGGCAGAGAAGAAGTGCTGTAGACTGACCATAACCCCCATTCCCCCGTTCCCCTGCGCTGCTCGGGGGGAGGAGGTGGAAGAGGGTGGATGGGGGGAAGGTGCTTTTGGTTTGCTTTTTCCTTTGTTTTCTCACTTCTCTCGCTTGTTAGTTGTAGGCAATAAATCTTACTATCTCCTTATGCCGTCTGTTTTGCCCGTTACAATAATTATTGTGTGATTTTCTCGTCCTTATCTCAATCCTTGAGCCCTTTTCACATATTTTCTCCCCATTCCTCTTTGAGGAGGGGGAGTGAGAGAGCAGCTGTGGTGGAGCTCAGCTGCCCACTCGAGCAGAACCACGACAGGTCCCCGGGCTTTAGAGGTCCAAAGTCTTCAAGTGAATTTTGTTAAAGAACAACAGCCCCAAAAAACTCATATTGTAAAGCAGTAACTGAAATTAAATGTCATTCATCTATAATTGTATTTATATTTGCCTTATGTTGAAGTATTTACAATTCATTGCTAAGGACTTGTTTCTTTCTTCCTACACTCAGTAAGGGAAAAAGTTTATAGTCACACCACAGACCGTAAAGTTAGCTTCCTGCTCTAAGTCACCTCTGGAGGTAAATATCCCTTCAAGAACTGTAGAGGGGCACTCAAGTTTTGTGAGCTTTTGTGAAAACTCACCTTTGCTACCTAACCTAATTATTTCTACTATTTTCATACCAAACATGTAAAACTAATTTTAGGATGCCCAAGAAATAAAGGCCATACAAGACATTAACTATTACGGAAGTCTTAAGCATTAAGTACTATTACAAACAGATGCAATCCAGACAAAACACTAATTAAGGAAGGTCCCTTGAAAGCAAACAGCCAGCAGTAGATATATAGTGTCTGTCCATTGAGCCATGTGATTACTCTTTAATAGAAAGTTTATAAAGCACTAAAGAGGCAATAGGAAAGAGGATATATTAATCTAACCAAAGATTAAAAGATATTTATATTGTGATTAATCTGCATTATTTTTAGGACAAACTAGCCTAGGCTATATACTAATACTGCATATATATTTAGTGATTATTTTTAAAGGGTTTTATTAGTTTTTCCTCATCAAAGTAATTGAAAGCATCAGAGATAACCTAACAATCTTTCAAGAATACAGACTTTCATTTCTACAAAGAAACAAAATATGAAGGATGTATATTTTAACTGATGGGAATTGATGATACTGACGACAAATGTCAACAACATTTATGGATTTCTGTTAAAGTTTACATGATTTTCTTTTTCTAATCAATGTTAACCCACTGAAGATAAGAAATAGCATGAGTTTTCTCACAGAAAATAACAAAAATGAAGAAATTGGATGATAAAGCTGTGCAAAACTCTTGGAGATTGATCCAACCCTACTGAATGCAGTAGATATTTTTCCATTTCCTTCAATGGGTTTTAGATTAAGACCTTAGTACTGAGGACTCAAAAGAGACAAATTAGATTGTCCAGTAAGCATTAGTAAAACCTTCATTAAGCAGTACTCTAATTGCCAGATCTGTAAATGGAATAGGTAGTAAAGAATACTGGTTACAGGATCATACTTACAGTTCGTCTAATTAGTGGACACCAATAACAAATCCTTTGGAAGAATCATCCTTTATAAATCTCAGATGCGTGCATCCATTGATTGCACTGTAACTGGAATTCAGCAGGTGATCTTTTGGTACACAAGCTGATAGCCATCTTATTCAACTATCTATTAGGCTGATAACCTTTTTATCTGTCTATTACAATATAAAATTTATTTATTTTTTTCTTATTCCTGGACTTACTCAACATATTTTATCCTACTAGACCTCTTTCTTTGCTGTATCCTTACCAATAAGAACCAAAGGATTTGAATGAGCTAAAGCAAGGAGTAGAGTTTTCCTTTACTCATTTTAGATTTGTCACAATTTAATTTTATTGGTCATCAGGGAAACAATATGTAAGAGAATCCAAAATATTTTTCAATAGCCTTCAGTATTCCCTATTTCATCCTCTGTTCTCCCATATAATTTCTTGTTCTTTTTTTTTCTAAATAATAAAAATCTTTCTTCTCTTCTTCAGATAGGAATCTTTTCATGTAGAGATCTTTCCTTTTTTCCTGTCATTCTCTTTCTTCTTTCCTTAATAGCTTGCTGGATCAGGAGTGACCAAAAGCAGACACATTATTCATACTCAATATGAGAGTTATCAGTAGTAAAGCAAGTGTTACACAAGAAATGCTAAACAATGTTTTGCATTCCTTTTACAATATGCATTTCAGCTTTCTTCTGCTGTGCACTGAGCGAATACTTTGATTGAGCTTTTCCGTAATAATAGGCAAGAGATTTGTGATAGTAGCTGCTGCTCTGTTGGAAACATATAGGAAACATTCAGATTTTATCTTCCAAAGTGTTACCACATATTTTTCTAAAATTACAGATGATACCATATAACCCTGACTGGTGATCTTTGATGGTCCTTTTAAAGTATATTTCAGTTTGGGTATTCCAAAATAAATCTGTGTTATCTTCAAGTAAGCAGCATTTACAGATCATTAAAAAATATATTAATATTAAAAACAAACAAACAAACAAACAAACAAAAAAACAACACCTTTGAAAACATCTACCATCTCATATTATGTTTGAATCACATTATGTTTTCTATGTTTAGCATTAGAAATAACTGGAATATTTTCTCTTGATAGCTGCATATGTATGTGAGTAAAAGCATATATATGTAGAGGCAGACATATGCAATGTACACAAACACATGCACAAATACTAAATATGACATATATGCAGAGAAAAGGAGAGACTGCCAGTGAACTTGATTTAACATTAGTGCTAGCACACTGACTTCAGCTATGGAACCCCACAAATAACATCTAATAGAAAGTTGACAGCCAAACCTTCTCTGTTTTGTTAGAGGAGATTAGATGTTGAGTAAAATAAACTCTATGTGTAGAAAATATGCAGATCTTATTGACAGATTGATACACAGACATCTCTTTACACACACAACTTGCAGAAAAGGAAATGTCATGTATTTCCAGTTATGTCATTCTAAGATGAGCAAAGGTGAAACTTCCTGGGGGGTGGGGATGGGGAAATTTAAACTTGGGAGAAGACAGCCATAAGGCATTGAAGAGAAGTTGAGGATACAGGAATGCCAAGGTGCTATACAGTGACAGCCGTGCTCTGCTCCCATCCTGAAATTCTGTGCACCGAACTGTAATCTGACAGACACAGGGCTAAAACTGTTGCCAGGGACCAGTGCCACACAAAAGCATCTAGGCTAAACACATCCCTCTTCTGACACAGTGGCTCCATCCCAAGGTTTTCATCATACTGAGAGATCTTCTTGGTGTAGAAATTATCCTTGTGACGTATGATCCACTAAGCTCAGAGTCAAATCCAGCAGAAGTACACTGCCAAATAGATGTAGGCATGGACAAAAGTAGATGTGAGCCCCTTACACCATTCAGGTACAGTAATTCAGTTTGAGGCAATTGGTCTGGGAATCCCAACAGGTCACTAGCATTTAAACTCACTCCTAGCATCACCTGGAGTAGTCTTTCCATGTGTATTATAAAGATGTATGTTACTATGACTTCATTTTCCTTGAAACAGTCTAAACTTTTGGCTGGGACTGAGTTTGCTGAAATTGTTACTGACTGTTCAAGCACACACTATCAGGAGGAACTTAATAGGTGAAACAGAGATATTGAGGTTCTACACAGCAGTTGCACTATCATTGTAAGAGGAATCCTTACAAAAGGATTTTGTCTGCCTTTTCTAAAATTACCAATGGGAGACATTCTTTCTCTCATGTTCCTACCCACTTATTTTATGAAGAAGTACCTCAGTATACCTCAAGTGAGAGGTCAGGTCTTGCTGTGCAACTAAAAACAGGCTTGTAGATGTAAAGATGACAGGCCTTGCTCTGAAGACAGTAAGCATGTTAAAAAAAAATAAATAGAGCAGTAGAGTTAGGAACTGGAATAACTTGGAATGTCTCAGTCTTGCCAGTGAAAAACACAGAAAAGTAATATATAAATATACCCCATCTCATGAAAAACAGGAGCTACATCACCAATGACTATATACTTAAACACTTTCTCAACCCTTGTTTTAACCCATTTTGCTAGTCTTCATCTTCTTGCTCTTTCATAATGTACCATTCCTCAAGGCTAAATGAAGGTCCTAGAGCACAATGGACCAGGGAACAGAAAAACTTCCTGATGCCTCTGGCCATCCAGTTAGCAAGTATTACTACCCCTTGTTTGCTTGCTAGCTGTATAGACTGTGTAGGTCTTCTTGTTGCATTAATTAGGTTTCTGTCTTTCTTTTTAGAAGCTATGCTGGCCACTTCCTAAATTACACAGAAAACTAAAAATAAAATCTAGCACATTAGCAGAAATGTGAATGTTTCATTTTCTCCTTTTCTCCCTTTACATCCCTAATCATAATCTATGTGGGGAATTACTTAAGTTGATGCTATGACTATGGTAGGACATGCCTATGTGCTGTTCTTATAAACATGAAATTTATAAGCACAGAAGACAGTAAAACTGATGCCCTTGATTCATTTGTTCAGACCTAGTTATTGAAGCATAAATAGCATGCTATATAACACCATTAAATGGCCCAGAACTACCTGTAATGCACAGGTACTGTGAGACCTAGAAAAACAAGACTACCCACCATTAAAACAGCTAGATCTTCTTGGTCTTATACAGCTCTTACAAATAACACAGGATTTTCCGCTTTTGCAATAGGACAGAGCTCCATATGCAAATCCCTCAGGGGAACATGCAAAGTTTGAATATTGTAATTAATAAAACACAACCTTTCATCTTCATTCTTTTCCCCTCCTCCCCCTCAAAAGAGCTTTCTTACAAATATTAATTAATTTTAAGCTATCACAAGTAAAATTATTTGCTGCGTTTTAGCTGTTTTTCTTTTAAGAATATGAAAACAAAATAACAGTATATGAAAAATAATAGGTTAAATGATCCTTCCTGAGTCACTGTGGTCCATCATATCATATTTAATTACAATTTAAAATAAAAAAAGCATACTCTTTAACTGATAGAACATAATAGCTGCTTTGGTGCTGCTGTAGATGTGCATGGTAAGGACTTAAAGAAACATGCGGATTACTGACCTGACAGGACATAGCTATAATCCAAAACAGCCATTATGGTCTCTATTGTAAATTCTTCTTATTTCATGGAGCCTTGACACAACGGATGGCAACAAGATAGAGGTTTATAATAGAAATGCTGATACAACCTTATCTATAGCTGTGCAAATGGTGACGCTATAATTAAACTTTACAATTTGAGCACCACTAGATAAGTTGCTAGTTTTTAATCATATTAATCAGATCTGGGATGTCTCAATTGTCATATATTATCATGCTGCATGCACTAAAAACAATAAGATTCCCAGCCACTAAAGATCATAGCTATTATGAAACACAAAAGTATATCCTAACACTTCTCTGTAAGTGCAAAAAATACCGAATGAGAACCTCAGTCAATTACCCATTTTTTTGTTTTGTTTTCTAATGCATGGATTTGACATAATGGCCACAGAAAGTACTCTGAATACATTACAAGAATATCACTGAATAGGAAAAAAAAAAAAATGCTTCATTAAGTTCTGCTGTGTGCTTCAATTTTTCCTGTCAGCAGTAAAACAAGTCTACTGTCTTCAGTGACAGCAGCAGTCAGAAGCCCGCTCTTTCAGAGGGAGGCACCGAGATTATTCTCCATGTGCTGCTGCTGCTGTGGTAAAAGAAGCTGACTTCCCAGAGCTACCAAAGAGTAGGTGACCAAACCCTCATTGCTTCAGTGGTCTGAGATTTGGAGTCTGGGAAAGTTTAATGTAAATATTTCTCTTCATCTATCCAAGTGATTTACAGTTTTATTTCAGCAAGGAAAGTTTCCTCTTAAAGAAGCTATATTGGCTGCAAAAGGAATGGATATTGCATTGGAGCTGAAACCTATTTTTACTGAGTGGTTGTCGCTAACTACAGCAATGAAATTAAACTATAAATAAAGCTTGGTGCTTATCATTCTGTACTACTCTAAATTTGCAAATCCTTGCAGCCAGCATGCCAGTTTACACGTATCCAATGATATATTCCCACACTGTTAATGCCTACACTTTTGCAGAATGGGTTTTATAACACTTTCTCTGGACAGTATTGGTCTCCTTGAGATAGGTAGCACAGGTATGCAGCATGTGTGCCACAAGAAATGTGTGTCAGGAATTAAAGGGAAAGAATGTGCCTGTAATCATGTGTGACAGAGCAGAGCATGCCATGGACATTTCTGAAAATTACAAGAGCTGTAGCAATGCATAGGAGTTGCCGTAGTGTTATTCTGACCCCTGAAGGATGGAAACAGAGTTAACTGCATAGCTGTTTTTTTCCAATTTACTCACTATACTCCATGAATGTCAAACTCTAAACTGCATTAGCTGGATTTATTTATTTATTGGGTTTGCCCAGACTTATCCTCAAGAAATATGAAAATATTCATGAACTAACGCTAAAGGAACTTTAAAATACTGATGTTTTCAGGGAAGCAGAAGAAAAAGAAATATTTTTCAGGGCAGTGTTAAAAACACTGAGATAGTACATTAAATGTGATAAAGAGTAGGTATGAAGAGATCATGTTTATCAAGAGATGTAAAAGCCACTCTGCCCTAGCCTCTTTGAAAGTGTAAAGGTGTTTAGTGAAATTCTGCTAGAATGAATCCAGAGTGAAATGGGGTAGGACATAGGCCAGCGATGATAAGATCACTCATTTCAGCTGCGTTAAGATTTCAGCAGGCTTACACTTTTCAGAAAATGTATCCATGGGGCCTCAGCAGTGCTTTTGAGAGCTTATCTGTCTTCAAGGAGTCTTATTTTTTTTCTTTCCTCAGAACAGATGAAAATAGTGATTTATGACTCTAAAGTGGGTATTAGAATAAAGGCTACCCGGATCCTGCTCTCTTTGCGGACAATTCAGGAAGAAAGTCCACCTGAGTTGAACCTATGAGACTCCTGGCACACCTTTGCCTTCACCTACTTGCTTCTGAGATGCTTGCAACGTCTTAACGGGCTACCGTTCCCCCAGCTTTAATGCTAGGTCCTCCCTTTAGATCCTTTTGTGAACATAACAGGTCGATTAGGCCGCTGTATCTGGCAACACTTGGGGTTTTTTGCTGTTGTTTTTGAGCGGGATGGGAAGAAAAAACCCGTCCCCGTCTCGGCCTCGCGGACAGGACGAGGGGCCAGCGGTGTTCCTCTCGGATGCAGGCGAGGGAGGGAGGGGGATCAGCCTAAATTTCGGCCGCCTTCCTGCCCCGTTCTGCTGCCGCCTCGCACCGCAGGCCCGGGGTGCCGGTGACCTTGCCGGGGATCAGGCAGCCGGCTCTGCCCTTGCGGGAGCTTTTCGGGAGCCCCCTCGTAGGGAGAGGGCGGCTGCCCCCAAGCTCCCCGTCCCGGGCAAGCCCGGCAGCATCACGCCGGTGCTGGAGGCGGCCCGCAAGAGGCAAGCCCCTGCCGGCACCGAGCGGGGATCTCCCCTCCTCTGCCCGGGTCTCCGCCGCCAGCGTGCCAAAGTTGAGCCAGGTGATCGATGCGCCGTGTGAGCACCTCGTTACACGATCGGCGACTGATGCCACTGATGTAATCAAGTTACATAATCACCGTCTTTTTTTTTTTTTTTTTTTTTCAAATACATCCATCTTCCTACAGAAAGATCTGCATATCTTCTGCCATCCATTATGCATGAAGCCACCAGCAGCACAGAAGGGTATATATTTTCGCATACACTACAGAACTTTAGCATTGCAGTGCCTTGCACTGTACAACGTCATCACTATCGATTCCCTCAACCTTCCCCCATTCCCTCTATCAGAATTGATTTTGCAGAAAAAGATTAGCAAGGTGCACTGCTTGGATCCCTCTAAATCTCTAAAGGCTGAAGTGCTTTCCCTGTGTTTTTAAAAAGACGGTCTTTTCTCTCCTTTTCCTTTCTCGCTTCACACCACAACTAACAGAGGAATTAATTCACACACAGCCCTCAGCCAGATGAATATATGTATGAAATACCGAAGATAGGATCTCTGTTTGCAAATCTTCAACTCCCATGCACGTGGTCTGAGGTTCCAGCAGGTAAGTTGATGGGTGTAAAAAAATATCTTATGGGAGCAGGTGGATGAGAGATTTCTAGGCTAGCAACATATATAATATTTTTCTTCTGTCAGAAAGGGATTTTTTTTCCTTACCGTCTCTCAGTGTAATTTCCTCGCAGGATTTGCAGGAGCAGTTGTAATCCCAAATCACCAGGGGCATTTAACCCCCTTAGCACCAGGACACCATTCCACGATTAATAAGGACTGCCACCTTGAAGTTTAACAACTTGAAAAATGGGATTTGTCTACCTCCATTGCAGCTCTGAAATGCAGCAGAATGCTGCACGGAGTTGAAAACATTTGTTTTAGACGGCGGATGGGATCCGGTCTAATATTTAACAGATTCCATCACGGAGAGCTTCCTTACTATCGCATGCCCTTCTCAGCCAAAATTATTAAGAGAAGAGGGGGGAGGGGTCAAAGAAAAAGAGAAAGAGGAGAAATTAAAGCCTCCTTGCCCGGCACGCTCTCACGGTACTCTCCCAGATACAGAGGGAGCAGAGAAGAGGATTTTTTTTTTTTTTTTTCTGATTTCTGATTTATCACAAGCAGCAGCCGCCGGAATACCTTCTGCAGTTATTTCACTCAAGTGCCAGCAGCGGCCGGATCCCCTCGCACCGGGGCAATGCAGCAAGCACCCAAGTGCCCACCTCAATCACCCGCCACCAAGTTTAGCCACGCCGGGACTCCCGCCCGGATAAAATGACCTTACCCGCGGGAGTCTTCCGAAATATCCCTCCGGTGCGATCCGTCCAGCGAGGCGAGCACCGCTCACTACCACCACCACCACCGCCACCGCCGCCACACTGCGCACTCGGCCGGAGGAGCCCCGCGTTCACTCCCGGGGCTGCTGCTGCGCTGGCCGCGAGTGCCGGGGACGTGGCGCCCATCCATCCGCCGCGGCCGCAGGTAATTCCATACGGACTTCGGCGGCGCCCCCCCGGTCCCCCCGAGTCGCCCCTTCCTTCCTAGTTCAGAAAGTGCCCGCGCCGCCGGCGGGAGGTACCATCCAGGTGCGGCGGCGGGGGGGAGAGGGGGCAGGGGGGTGACCGGCCTGGGGGCCCCCCGCGGGCAGCTCCGCGTCCAGCGCCGCCACCGCCGCCGCCGAGGGCCGGATCCGGGCTGCCGGGCACAAGTATCCGGAGAGCGGCGGTCCGGAGGGGTTTCCTGGTGCCGTGCCGAGCGGGGGGGGAAGCCGGGGGGAGGATGCTTCCCGGGTCCTAGCACCCTCGCCGCCGCGGCAAAAGGGGGGCGGGGGTGATATTGGAGGAAAAAAAAAAAATCTCCAAAGGGAAAGGAAGAAGAAAAAATCGGTTGTCCACTTGCCCCGAATGATGCGAATCCCCAGTGGAAATGACAAGTGATCAGCAAAGAACAGGAGGTCTTGATTGAAAACCACAATCCACCCAAAATATCCTAAGGAGCAAAGGAAGAGAGAGAGAGAGAGGCGAGAGAAACTGCAATGCATAAATGATTCCAGTGTTTCTACAAGACCGGCTCATTTGATTGAATGCATTCTCCGCTCTGCTGCGAGTCATAAAGAAGATACTATTACTGCCACCCCATGGATGCTTCGGTACTCGCCACCGGCGGCTTTGCAAGCATGACTTTGGGAGGCTGATTTTTTTTTTATTTTTTTATTTTTTTAATTTATTGAGGGGGGGAGGAGAGGTGGGGGAGGGCCCTTCGCGGGGATCCACCAGAAACTCCCCGGCAGCGGGGATCTCTCCGCCCGGCGCATCCCGCTGCACCCCCGCAGCGCCGGGGCGCGCTGCGCTTTCCCAGGGACGGGGAGAGCGCCCGGGCAGCGGGGCACGGCTTCGCCTCTGCCCCCTGCCCCTCCCGCTCCCGAAGCCGAGTGTTGTTTCAAAAGAGATGATACATTATCTATTCTTGGATTTTTATAAGGCAAACTGTGGGCCTCGCTGTTGCCATGGGATCTTCTTTGTGCGAACTCTCTGAACTGTGTGGGAACAGTTTTATTTCCTTCCCTTCAGATTCTTCGGTTTTTTTCCTTTTTTTTTTTTTTTTCTTCCCTTCTTCTCTGCTGTAACTCTTCTGAAGATATGCATCAAAATGTAACTGCGTTGTTGCCAATTAAGATTAACAGCAGCTGCAAGGTGCATCTGATTAGGAATGTTAATTACTTCATGAAATAAAGTCATTTGCAGATGTTTATAATACTAAACAAATGTTCTATAAAGTGTAACATACCAGTAGTCCCACAATAAATTTGGCCAAATTCATGCACAAATGTGCGGGGAATTATGCATCCCCTCTTCCATAGCACTAACCTTGCAAATGCACACTCACAGGAAGAGATGCAGAATGTTGCCCTACGTACAGAGAGATGGTTGGGTCTGAGGCATTTCATCCTCTAACAACCTAGCGTGCAGGCTGGAAGCGTGGAGGGGAGGTAGATATCTGAGCAATATGAGCTAAACATGTACTTTTATATGTACACATACATATATATATAATATGCATAAGTGGTATTCTTCCAAGCTGTGACAAAGTACTAGGTATCATTTGGCTATCACAAAGTCAAACCTGTAGGCATAGAGAAGAATCCAAAATACTACGTTTTTTAAAACCCTAACATTTTACAAGACAAGGGAGAAAGAGAAGAAAACCATCCTTTGGGACAGTGTGAATTTATTAAGTCTCATGTTAGAGGATGCAGGATTACTGATAGGCAGATAAAGTGCTGAGCAGAGTCAGAGGGTTGCCAGAGAGCTGGGAGCTGTTGTAGAATAAGTGAGATCATGCACACCCCCACCTCACCTCTCCTTGTTACAACAGAATGGCATTCTTCATTTTGTATTAAAAAAAAAATAAATGAATGCAAAAAAAAAAAAAAAAAAAAAAAAAAAGGTAGTCAAAATTCTATCTTAAAACACAAATATTAATGTGACTGGTTAAACCAAGCATTTAGATACTACTGTGATGAGTGATCTGCATGTGTGGGTAGGTAAAAGAGACATGAAAAACTTTATGGGATTCTCTTTGTGGATCAGCACAGGGCATTTTAAGTCAGCTAAATGACTCATAGTATATACTTTAAAAATCTGATTTGTGTGCCTGATTTAGAAGCTTAGGCATCCTACCTGGTTAAGAGAGGGGGAAAGAGAGACGTGCTCCCAACTTTGATACTCAATTTTTTCCTTCGGGAGAGCTGTTTTGTCACCACAGGTGAGTGATCCCACACTCCCAGCAAAAGCACCTCCATTACATGTGTCTTATTTGCACCCAACAGACCGATGAATGCTCTAGGCTGACTGGCAGAGAGTAGGAAGGACAGGCTTGGGGTTGAAACATTGGCCAGGCACCCAGAACATTTGGGCTTAGTTCCTGATTTTTTGCAGATTTCTCTTCCATTGACAGGCAAGTCATTTAATCTCTGTGCTTTTGTTCCTCCTTTTTATAATGTGAGTTAACACTGTTCTTATTCACAAGGGTGCAGTGAAGATAAAAAGGTATTACTGTTTGTGAGGTGTTCATATACAGTGGTTGTGGGAGCTATGTAAGTTCCCAGAGAGGCTGGTTAAGGGACCAGAAGGACAAAGGGAAGATGAAAATAGTGGAAGCCAAAAGATGTGAACAAAATACAATGTAATTGCTAAAATCACTGAAACCAGACTAATAACACAGAAAACTTGTACACCATTTGTATGTGCAGAATACACTACTTGCATTGTCGGGTTAAATTCATCCTTTGGCTAGGGAATCATAGAATCACAGAATAATGGTTTGGATTGGAAAGGACCTTAAAGACCATCCAGTTCCACCTCCCTGCCATGGTGGGGGGAAATGGATTCAATTCATGTCTCAGTTACTGAATTACTATGAATAGCAGTGTAGTTGTATGGATACTTATGAAAAAGATTTTAGGTGCTTTTTTTGGGGGGGGCGAGGGGGGCTGGGGTGGTCAGGTACATACTGTATCTTTATTTGGATTTGTCTGCCCATTAATAAGTATGGGATGTATATAAAGCAGGGAATCTCTGTCCTCATTACAACCTCGTCATTTTACACCTAAGAAGCAAAATCTTACCAGTTTTCTAAACATTATTTTAATTCCATGTTATTCAATATATACTGAAAGAGTTAATGAGTAGCATACCTGCATTATGTGAATGATCTTGAGAATCATGTCTTTTGAACTAAGGAGTCATGCACCATGTCTTCATCGAAATTTTAGCAAGTGATTGAAAGGATTATCACACTTAATGTTTATTATGGAAAGCTAAACAGTTCAGTCAAAGTAAACTTCCTTTTCTGAAAGTAATATGCTTAAAATGAAAGTCTGACAGAGTATATGGCTCTGTTGGGTGCTAATAACATGCAGAATGTTTAAGGTTAGTAAATTCAATCTGCTTGAATGAGCAGTACTCAAGAGCTAATACCGCTTCTTAGCTGCATGGTGTCCTTCAGAACTTTCTGACCTCATGCTCACCTTGCTAGAAAGTCTGTCCAGAGAGTCTGAAGACTGGTGGAGCCTGATTTCTCACAAATAATCTGTGGATTTCAGGGATTAAAAAATATTTCTATCTTTATATTCATTTCCCACTTTTTAACAAATGCAATGAGAGAAAGTAAAACAAAACATCAACATTTGCACATTCTGTTGCTTAGTATGTATGCATAATAGTGATATGACATGATATAAATCTAACATCATGGAAAACAAGAATTGAATTTTTAGATGAATAAATAAAGCAATAAATATTATTTTCTGAAAGACACCTTCACTGGCCCGCTAAGAACACCAAATACAAACCCTGGTCATGTAAAAATCTACACTGAAGTTTGTAAATTGGTCTCAACCTAATTACTAAAGACTTTCAGTAAAGCAAAAGGGACAGCATATCCTTTTTTTTTTTTTTTTTTTTTCTTTCTTCCTCTTCTCAAAGCACAGTTATATTGATCTTAGAAAAAAAAAAAAAAAAAAAAAAAAGCTTTTTTCTTCTTTTTTTTAATGATTTAGTAGTCCAGATTTCTACAGAGTGAGAAAGATTACTGTGGCAAACTGTTATTTTATTAACTGCTCTGAATCTCCTTAAATTCCTGTGTATTTAAAATATTATATTAGACATAATACAATATAATATATTTATGCCATGCGTTTTTATTATATATTATATATTTTTTATTATATATTATATATTACACATTTTAATGAGTCCAAGCAAGAGTGTTCAATAGAGCAGATACTTTTAAGTGACTAGCACATGTCATGTGAAAATTTCAAGACTGATTTCTTTTACAGAAAAGCCTGATTCTAAAGAGTACATATCTAATCAGGGAATACTACTCATCTTTTAACTAAGACAAACAAACAAATAATTTTTGTTTATAGTCCTAGTTGCTAATTTTTTTCTCTGTCTGAACTGCATATACATTTCTGTAAATATAAGCATGCTGTAGTCACTGCTGAGCTACGTTTTCCCAGCTACTATAATTTTACCATGCTTTTCTTGTTGATACCATTTTTGTGTGAGTAATCCAGAACCTTTGTGAAGATCACGTCAGACAGCTCAGGCTATTTGATACACAGCTTTGCTGGGGCACTGCTATCTATATATGCAGCTGAGATAAGCCCTTCCTATGCCTGTTAGGCATCAGTTGTAGGTGGCCTGAACAAGGCACTACAACACCTATAGATTAAAAGTGACATTGCATAAAAGCTAAGTATCTTGTTACTACTTGTGTGGGAGGATACTTTCATTCAGAGACGTTCCTTCAAAACATGAATTTCATTGATTTTTAATGCTTAAAGAAGGTAGAATTAAATATATTTTGTTAAATATATATTGTTCTCTGGATATCACCCTGAGCTGGTGGAAGCGAATGGGGAGCAGAATGTGGCCCTCATAATCCACAAGGAAATGTTTGGCGACCTGCTACAGCACTTGGATATACGCAAGTCAATTGGGCCGGATGGGATCCACCCGAGGGTACTGAGAGAACTGGCAAAGGAGCTGGCCAAGCCCCTTTCCATCATTTATCGGCAGTCCTGGCTATCAGGGGAGGTCCCAGTCAACTGTCTGCTAGCAAACATGATGCCCATCTACAAGAAGGACCAGAGGGTAGACCTGGGGAACTATAGGCCTGTCAGTTTGACCTCAGTGCCAGGGAAGCTCATGGAGCAGATTATCTTGAGTGTCATCACACGGCACTTGCTGGGCAACCAGGTGATCAGGCCCAGTCAGCATGGGTTTATGAAAGGCAGGTCCTGCTTGACAAACCTGATCTCCTTCTATGATAAAGTGACATGCTTAGTGGATGAGGATAAGGCTGTGGATATGGTCTACCATGACTTCAGTAAGGCCTTTGATACCATTCCCCACAGCATTCTCCTCAAGAAACCATGGCTTGGACTGACATACACTTCATTGGGTTAAAAACTGGCTGGGTAGCCAGGCCCAAAGAGTTGTGATAAATGGAGTCAATTCCAGCTGGAGGCCAGTCACTAGTGGAGTCCCCCAGGGCTCGGTGCTGGGGCTGGTCCTCTTTAATATCTTCATCGATGATCTGGATGAGGGCATTGAGTGCACCCTCAGTAAGTTCGCAGGTGACACCAAATTAGGGGAGTGTGTCAATCTGCTTGAGGGTAGGAAGGCTCTGCAGGAGGATCTGGATAGGATGGACCAATGGGCTGAGGTCAACTGTATGAAGTTCAAAAAGGCCAAGTGCCGGGTCCTGCACCTGGGGCACAACAATCCCAAGCAGAGCTACAGGAGATGAGTGGTTGGAAAGCTGCCTGGCAGAGAAGGACCTGGGAGTATTGATAGTCGAGGTTGATAGTCAACATTGATAGTCGGCTGAATATGAGCCAGCAGTGTGCTCAGGTGGCCAAAAAGGCCAACAGCATCCTGGCTTGTATAAGAAGCAGTGTGGCCAGGAGGGCTAGGGAGGTGATTGTCCCCCTGTACTCGGCTCTGGTGAGGCCGCACCTCGAGTACTGTGTTCAGTTTTGGGCCCCTCACTACAAGAAGGACATGGAGGTACTCGAGAGAGTCCAGAGAAAGGCAACGAAGCTGGTGAGGGGTCTGGAGAACAAGTCTTATGAGGACCAGCTGAGGGAGCTGGGTTTGTTCAGCCTGGAGAAAAGGAGGCTCAGGGGAGACTTTATTGCTCTCTATAGGTACATTAAAGGAGGCTATAGCAAGGTGAGGATTGGTCTATTCTTCCATGTGCCTGGTGACAGGACAAGGGGGAATGGGCTAAAGATGCGCCAGGGGTGTTTTAGGTTGGATGGGCTGCCCAGAGAAGTGGTTGAGTCACCATCCCTGGAAGTCTTTAAAAGACGTTTAGATGTAGAGCTTAGTGGAGGACTGGTTAGTGTTAGATCAGAGGATGGATTAGGTGATCTTGGAGGTCTCTTCCAACCGAGACGATTCTGTGATTCTGTGATATATATATACACACGCATATACATCTTGGTATATACATATATATACCAAGAATTATATATATTTATATATATATAAATAACTCTTGGTTGTCCTGAAACTTACTGCTTTGACCAGCAAAGGATAATGTCAAGACAATTAAATGCTCATTTACTGCACATTTTTAAATGTGTTAAAATAAATGGTTATTTTCCATTCCTTTTTTTTTTCTCTCATTAAAACATTTTAAATGAAGATAATATCCATGCATATACTATTTAGAACATATAGTGTACCTCATCTATTTAATTAAATACTCTATTGCAAGACAAGAAAAATAAAAAGATAGGGTGCATTCATTTACTATAAAAAGATTTGTATTCTTCTCTTCAGAATTGCTTTTTGTATGTTTGTTTGTTTGTTTGTTTTCTCCTCAGACTTAACAGAAGGTAGCAATGAGAGATTCTTTTTTCTGTGAGGATCTGTTTACTTTTACAATATTCAGCAATATAAATCTCATCCAGTTCCCAAAAAGTCAACAGAAATATTCTTATTCCTTCAGTAGGAGTAATGCAGAATTTGCATTATTGTCATCCATTCCAATATCATAAATTACAGATTTAAAATATAAACATTATTGAAAAAAAATAAAAAGCATAGGAACAATGGACTTGAGTTCATTGTATTAGAGCACTTATCTATCAAGGCCAGCAAAGAATAACCAAAAATGGTCAGAACTGAGACAAATGGGGTAAGAAAGAAAGGGCAAATGAAAAGCAAGAAGTGATACTGGCATAATATACTTTCCAGCTTGTGACAACCAGCAATTCAGGGTTTTATTTTCTGAGAAAATGCCAGTCATCAAAATACAAAATGTTAGAAATTAAGAGACAAATCTGATCTCAGCTCCTTAGTTGAAAACAAAAGAAGGGGGAATAAGGGAAAAAGAAAGAAAGAAAAACCCCGTTGAGTTATCCAGCTGTTTTGTGAAAAAAAAAAAAAAAAAAAAAAAAAAAGGCCTTCAGCCTTTCTATTATATTTTAAAGGCTGCACTTGTCACAGAGTTATGCTGTACCATGGCAGGCTCCCAGCTGCCCAGGAGCCAGGCCACTGTGGGGGGGCTGCCTGGCCTGGCCACAGTCTGCCTTGCCTGCTCCAGGGCCTGTTAAAACTTTAAATCACAGAAGGACTTTCTCAAGAAGAAAGTTTTTTTTTTTTTGTGTGTGTGTGTGTGGTTTTTTTTTTGTGTGTGTGTGTTTTTTTTTTTTTTTTCTTTTTCATGTCCTTGTTTAAAAGTGGCAGATGTGCAAGCTTAAGAAAATAAATGTGTATATTTAAATCTAATGAATTCCAGTGCTGCAGCTCCCTTGGTGGCCCAGCTCCCACCAGGGCACAGCAGCTCTGGGCCATGCAGCCATGGAGCAGAGACTTTCCCCAGTTACCTGGTCCCACCATGCTCATAGGATGCAAGCAGAGCCAGTCTGAGCCAGCAGCCATGTCTACTTTACCTGGCGAATGTCAGGCAAAGGCAAGGCCAAGAGTCAGGCCCAAGGTCAGTCTGAGAGTCTGGGTGGTAAGCATGGGGCCTGCAGGTCACCACAGAGCCCAGTGTCCTAGATGCCTGGGTATACACAGAGGATAGTAGACACAGTTTAGTAAATACTCATTACAATCCTGAATGTCTATCAAAAACTGCCCATTGTCATTCTTAGATGCACTATTGACATTGTTTGCATGAATGAGGTTCAGGTGCTCATAATGTAGTTAATGTAGCATAATACACATTTTCTTTCTTTGGCAACGGGTCTTTTATTGAAGCATTCACTTAGCACTAAAATGACTTCTCAAACTTAAAAGCAGGTAGAGCAACCTAATATGAAGTCATGTAGGTTAGAGTAGCAGTAGGACTATCAAACTAAGTAGTAAGGTGTTCTTTCAGAGTATGTGAATGAATTTAAAATTAGGTCCATTTAATTCCATCCTGAAGTATATTAAGTACTAAAATTGATTGATAAAAAATAAAACCAAATCCAGAAACCATTTCTGTAGATGTAAATCACTTTAGCAGGTCCAGAGTAACATTTAACTGGTTTAAAGTTTCTGGGTGAAAAAGTCTCTTGGAACGTTCTGAAGCAGAGTAAGAGATTCCTGAAGTTAAAGCTGTGTCAATTACCTACCTCACAAAGCTCATGAATCAATTAAAGTTATACATGTTATAATTAATTAACCTAAAAAATGTTTGGTTTTCAATGTTGCTGATTTTCTGTCTTCCTTCTATACATGCACATATGTATGCACACACACCTAAGCAGAGATACTTGATTTTGTGCTTAACGATGCACCCAGTTTAGTAACTGAAAAGGTTTATCCCAGTTGTTAACATAAATTATTAGTGTTCATCTGCATTTAATCTGTTTTGTAGCTTCATTTTACCATTTGGATGCCACAGGGAAATTTAGGCTTCTACTTCCGGGTGTGACCTATGTGTGTAGGAATAATTTACTTGAGGACAAGATGGGGACAGCAAGCACAATGGAAAAAGGGAGGGGAAAAGCAAATTCTTCATTAGAAGTATCACAGATCAAGATTAAAATACCTGAAGAGGAAGAACGCATTAGTACAACTTCACTATGGACCACCTATCTAAGATATTCAACCTCTCTTCTCTGGAGAAGAAAAGGCGCCAGGGAGACCTCACCTTAAGGTCTTTCAGTACTTAAAGGGGTCTTATATAAAGGATGGAGAAGGACTCTTTACTCAGGTAGATAATGATAGGACAAGGGGTCTTAGATTAAAAGAGGATAGGTTTAGATTAGAGGTTAGGAGAAAATTCTTCACTGTAAGGGTAGTGAAGGCACTGGAACAGGTTGCCAAGAGAAGTTGTAGATGCCCCATACCCTACAGGTTTTCAAGGCCAGGCTGGATGGGGCCTTGGCCAACCTGATCTAGTGGGTGGCATCCCTGTCTATGGCGGGGGGGTGGAATTAGACAATCTTAATGTCCTTTCCAACCTGAGCCATTCTATGATTCTATGTTTCTATGGTGACAATGACTGTAAGGGATATTAGAAAGATTCTGAAGGAAAACAAACAAACACACTCAGTTACTACATATAGATTAGGTGTGTGTTATGGTGGAACATGGCAGATATTAAAGTTTAGAACATAGTAAGTAGATGTTCTTTGTAACAACTAAGGAGAAAACTCAGACAAATAGAAGCAGCACTTTAGTTTTGAACAGTACACAGGACCCAGTTCAAAAGCCATTTGACTTGGAAAAATCAATACAACAGCAATACACATAAGATCTGTAAAGCTACAAATAATGTTAGGAGCAATATTTTCATTATACAAGATGAAGGAGGCATCCAGTGAAACTATGACGTGGCATGTCCAAAACAGATGCATAACAAAACAGAGAATTGTCTAAGTCATTTACTGCCTTGGGATATTTTGATGGCTGAACTATATATCAGTTCTGAAAGATTCAAATACATTCACAGTGGAGATGCCCCTCTCTTGTATTAAGCATGGTAATCTGATTACACCTTCCAAATCAAAAAATAACCTTTACTATGTATGGCCAAGGTAGAGATATATGAGAGAAAGATTACAGTCTACTTCATGTGTTTCTTATACCCTTCTCTTAGGCACCTTCTACTAGTCATTGTTAGAGACAAGACTTGTTGGATCTTTGTGCTGACTTATGTGGATGTATTTTGGCTTTTATATTATACGGACTGTGAAGTTTTGCATTATTGAAAGTGTTAATGCACATTATGCAGGGTTAATGCAGCACAGAATCTGGAAACAAATGCCAAAGGATGTAGCTTGCCTGGGTTTAATATACAGGATTTTTTTTTCCCATTGACATTTCATTCCAGCTAAAATAAGAGCAAAAAACTGCTACCAGGTGAGAATCCAAGTATTGTTTCAATGCCCATTTTTACAGGTGTATGTAAATATGTGCTATGAAGGCAATAAGTAAAAAAAAGAGCAAGAGCAACAACAACAAAAAACAACAACAACAACAACAACGAAATTCAGGCTGAATTTCAGTTCTACCTGTCAGGTAGAGATTGTGAGCTGAATTAGGTACAACTGCCAGGTCAAAACACTGCAAGTTACAATTTTACATTTTTTTTGGACCATTTATGGCTGCTATATAATCTGTAACCTTATTAGCAGAACTGCCAGTATTTCAGAAAGATTAAAAATGATGCTCCTATGACAGAAATCTTCCCAATATTCTCTCAGGTTCAGAATGACCTTGTGAGTGATGGCAGTGTGGTGGGGGCTCTGTGGTGTATGCAACAATAGGGTTAAAGAAAGTTGTTTTTAACATGGCTGGGGGGGGGGTTCTTTTGCTGTCTGAATCTTTCTTCAAGTCTATACAGAAACATGAGAGCCTTGGTGGGAGGGTATTGTGTGCTACTGAAATGCTATGTGGCTAAAGAACAACTTTACAGCATAAACAAATTTGAGGTTTCACACAGCTTAATATGGATGCCGGCTTTTCCTGAGCTGAATCTATAAATAATTTTGTCAAACTTTTGTTATCCATGTTTTGAAATTAAAATTTCCCAGATCCAACATTTTCTGTCCTCTATCTTTCTTTCTTATTTTAAATATTCTCTTGAAATAAGTAGCAGCATAAAACACCACTACAATTTTATCATGTTTTTTACAGAAGATCTGTGACAGCACAGAAAGCAAGCTGCAGAAAATGAGAAACAGAGGATCAGCAATTACAAAGATTTGCAAGAACACTCCTGTATAATTTTGTTATACAGATCTGGAAGAAATGTAGCTTCTATTTGAATATGTAGTTTTGTCTTTCTTCATTTTAAAAATGTCCATTGGTTTCAAATACCAGGGTTCATTCTTCTTACAGAGGGCACCAAGCTGTTCCTTCCAGGAGCAACGGTGATCGTGTAGCATTTCCTGAAAAGAAGAGAGTTGACTGTCAATGCAAAGGAGAAAGTTTTGTTTTTGGCAATGCAGATAGATGAATCAGAACAAGGGAGGGAAGAAGAAGAATAATAAAGGCAGAGGAGTGTCGGGATCTGAAATGAAGGCAATGTGATCAGAATTTTGATGAAGAGGCATCGACAAAATGAAAGATCTTTCTCCCATGCTCTTGTCCTCTCATTTCCAGTGTGTAAAATCTGTCCTGTTGACACATTCTTGCTATCTTTTTATATCACAACACTGGAGGAAACAGGATTCACAGTCAGTGATGGCACAGCCCATGTGACAGATATTTGCTGAGGGGAAGGGCTCAACAGCTGCTTCCTATTCTGCCTCATTTTTGAGACACGTCAGTCAATGGAACTGTATTTTATCGAGAGTTTAGAATTCTTCACTGTGTAGTTTAACCTGATTATAAGCAAGGGAGGTCTGTGAGGCTATGTCCTGACAATTTGCGTCCCCTCTCCAAGCAAACATAGAGTACAGTACAGTTGAAATATATTAGGCATTTTTCTTATTTGCTATTTAGGTTTATTGATAAGGTAATAGAGTTTTCTGTTAGATATCTGTTCTCAAAGAAAATGCAGTTTTGGAGAAAAAAAAAAAGCAAATTTTATATTTGAAAATATATCAAAACCTTTTGATAACTGCATCTAGTTTGAGGGTTTGGAACAAAAAAAGCAGTCTACTGTCATTGCATTTTCTCAGAACATTGTGGTTTGGAATTCCTCTGTGTATCTTCAATAATTTTACTGTCTCTGGTCAGTATATTTACAGTACATCAGCCACATAGTCTCCTATTATGTAGTAGGGATCTCACCTTGCTAATACACAGATATACAATAGAGAAGACTTAGCATTAATGATAAATTGAAATAATATAAATTATAAAATTTTTAAGTCATTTGTTTCCTCTCTTTTCTTTCATTTTCCTGCAGTTCTCTCCCACAATGCCTTATCTTTCACATATTTATTTTATGTGGTTTGACATTACATTACAAATAAAGCCACTGAAATAAATGAAAAAGATGTTACTGTCAGCTTGTTTTTGATCTATGACTTCAGTTTGGCCACAATTTTATGATTTATTTTTTTTTTAAACAGAAATATTTATATTAAAAACACCACCATTAGCAAACAAACAAACAAACTAACAAAAAACCTCCACAAATCAAAATCTTTGTGCTATAATGAATGATGGAAACAACATCAGATGTTTCCACAACAGTTTATGGTGTAACTCTCTCTCTCTCTCTCTGTCTCCCTCTCCCCCTCCTCTCCTTTGCCTCTGTCTAAATTCTAAGGCTGTTCTGTTTCTTAAGGGAGAATGTAAAACATTCTTAAACCAATCCTCAGTTCTACACTATTAATAGGTGAGAATATTAATTTTTTTTGTAAGAAAACCACAAATTGAATAGTTACTTAAACTGGTTTTAAAATAAAAACATTTGTAAAAATGAATCCCAGGACAATTTTGCAATGTATTTTAACAAATTAAACCAAATTCTCTGACACCACAATTTGTGATGTTAACTTAGTAATTATGGCAGAACAGATCTTATATAACTTTAGGCACTCAAAGGATCATGACCATCTTGAGCTCTTCATCCAGACTACCTCTGTAGACACTGGGGAGAAATGGGAGCCATTTGAAAATGATGCAGTTCATCATAGTGTAGACACCTTGAGCGTATCTCAACTTTGCAAGACTTATTTCACCGTCTTTCTGGAAAGGAATCTGGATGAAAATCCCTGCTTCCACACACAATCTGATCAAAACAGAACAGCATTATATAGGCAATTGCCATCTATATGTGCAATTTTAGTTCAACCTTTGTTAGAGTATGATCCTAAACCATTTTTAGTGTGAATATATTTAGGCAATGACCACAGATTCCACCGATTTTTCTCATTTACTACAGTTGTCTCATATGTAATGAATCTGAAATGCCTCTGAGACAAAGGAACAAACAAAAAAAAAAAAACAAAACAATGGCAAGAATTAGTGGTAAAAATATGGAGATTATTAAATATATATAATTTGTCCTATCTATTTAGAATGTGCAATACATTTTTCTGTCGGATTCCAAAGTGTTACTAAAAACTACTCTCTTGTAGAAATACTTTCTACTATGCCTACAAGCATAGAAGTTAAACATTTTTTGAGGTTGTTTTTATGATCATTTATAATAGCATCCTTATACAGACATTCAATGACTTTTGCAAAATGGCAAGTCAATACTGATATCCTGAAATCTATAAACACCTGAAGAGCAAATAGAGAATTATGACTAATGCCCATTAGGTCCAAAAATAAACCTTAAGCACTTTTTTTAATCCACAAATAGATCTCTCCCTCCACCTTCTGTTTATATCTGACATGATGCTCACAGCCGTGGGATAAATCTATGTAGTTCTTAAAGGAGACGATGACAAAGATTATAAACTCTTTCTAAGGAGTCTTATTGTTCAGGTGTGCTCCAACATCTACTGTGCTGTCAGTGGTCGTTAGCAACATTTAGGGAAGCATTTTCACTTATTTCAGTGCCTACTGCATTTCCAAATGAGAAACAAACGAAGTCACTGTCTTCTCAGGAACAAACTGCTTGATTCACATTCCTTGATTTCTTTTGTTTTAATTAATTATAACCAGGGAATGTCATTAATTCCACCCTCAGCTCCTGGACCGATATTCCACTCATGGGAACTCCCTTAACAGTTTGTCTACAGAGAGAATGCAAGAAGGTTAAGACAAACCAGCTTAAGACATATGTTTTAAAATATATTTATGTTAAAGCACACTGTATGGATGTTTTCCATAAAAAAGTAGATATTAAACATGACATAATTCTGGTTTTGTATAGGATTTTTCCTCACAGATTTTAAATATTTTCCTTCAAATTCACAACTTAGATTACTTTAACTTTTACCAGTGATTCTAAATATTCATTTAAGACAATAGACCAAAACTGGAAACTTTTAATGCTAAGGAATATTTATCAAGACACATTTTCTTTTCCTTCTTTTCCAAACTAAACTTGTGTTTTCCCTCAAAACATACATGTATATCTAGCTTCAGAGATGATCACTGCTTGAGGTTAACATGCAATATTAATATTGTGATGGTCTGATAGGAATCTGTCTCTATAAACAAGGTATGATACTGGAGACTACACTTCCATATGCCAAAATACTGATATCTAACGGCATCTATGACTATTATATTGTGAAGAAGTTAGCAATCTTTAAAGCTATTTTACTACTTGAGATTATTAATTTTGACACTTGTCACTGCAATTTTTCCCAGCAGCCATATTCGCAAGTGTTCTTAGAGGTAATTATGAGAAAAAAGATCTTACTCCTCTGAGGGGATATTGTATTTGTCCATAAAAGCCAAGATGAAAGAAGAAATCTAATTAAAAAATCTTTTCCAAAATTTCCCTTTTCACCAAAAGAATAACCAAACATAGCAGGCAAAATTGCTAACTAGGATATAGTCTGTCAATAAATTTCCAATTTCATGGATATTGAAGAAAAAAAGACTAACTCAAAGCTAAAATTGTAATTCATTTGTTGTTGTCAAGAAGTGGCTGAGAGAGCTTAAATTATCTTTGAGTTGTAAACAGTCACCCTTTCTCTCACAACTACCTTGATAAGCTAGAAAAGTGTGCCCCTGTGAACCTAATGAGGTTCAACATGGCCAAGTGCAAGGTGTTGCACCTGGGTTGGGACAATTCCAGACAGGAGTACAGGCTGGGAGAAAATCTCATTGAGAGCAGCCCTGCAGAGAAGGACTTGGGAGTTCTGGTGGACAAAAAGCTCAACACGAGCCAGCGCTGTGTGCTTGAAGGCCAGAAGGCCAACTGCATCCTGGGCTTCATCAACAGAGGTGGAGGGAGGTGACTGTCCCCCTATGCTCTGCCCTTGTGAGGCCCCACCTGGAGTGCTGCGTCCAGGTCTGGGGCCCCCAGCCCAAGAAGGATGTGGGGCTGTTAGAACAGGTCCAGAGGAGGGCCACAAAGATAATCAGTGGTCTGGAGCACCTCTCCTATGAAGAAAAGCTGAGAGAGCTGGGGATGTTCAGCCTGGAGAAGAAGCTGGGTGACCTCACTGGAGCTCTTCGATGCTTAAAGGGGGCTTATAAAAAAGATAGAAAGCAACTTTTTGCTTAATCAGACAATGACAGGACAAAGGGGAATGGTTTTAAAGTAAAAAAGGGGAGATTTAGATGAGATAAAAGGAGGAAAGTGTTCACTCAGAGGGTGGTGAAGCACTGGAACAGGTTGCCTAGAGAAGTTTTAGATGCCCCATCCCTGGAGGTGTTCAAGCCCAGGTTGGATGAGGCCCTGAGAAACCTGATCTAGTGGGCAGCATCCCTGCCTATGGCAGGGGGGTTGAAACTAGATGATCATTTTGGTCCTTTCCAATCTAAGCCATTCTATGATTTTAGGAGCTACACTTTATTTCTTGTGATTACACAGGTTTGGTTATTTATGTATTTATGTATGTATGTATGTATTTATTTATTAAAACTTGGTTAATTATAATTTGCCTCTAAGAGTAAGAAGTTCAGACCAAGATAGAGAGGGGTTTTATTAAACTGAAGGCAAGGAAAAAGAAAAAAAAAAAAAGAAAAAAAGAAAAAAGATATTTGCTGAAAAGGAGTGTATCCTTGTCATCAGGAACAGAGATCTGGAAAGAGAGAAATAAATTAAGGAAATTCCCCATTCATGCTTCAGATTTTTAGAAGTTAGGCCTCCACCTTTACTTTTTGATCTCTGAACACAAGCATACATGCTTAGTTATTAAACTAATTTAAAACCAGGGGTGAAGAGGGAGAGAAAGGACACTTTCAGGAAGACATTTCACATTACTTTGTGAGAGAAGCTGAAAATGACAGGTGAAACATGACTATGAGGTAATGTTACGGTACAGGCCATCTGTTAGCAATAGCTAACAAATTATTTAAGTTTCTGATCACCTGGCCAAAAAAAAAAAAAAAAAAAAAAAGGGTAAATTGGGTACATGGAAAATAAAGTACAGGGCCTTACTTCAGCAAATGTTGTATAAGGTATTGCAAATCATTCAAAGCTGAAGTGGCATGGTAACTGAATTAATGTGACAATTTTGCAGTTTGGCCTTCCCTTTTAACTGCATGTAAAACAGACATATTTGTGTACCTTGATTGCTCTCAGGTTGCTGAACCTTCATATTTATATAATTTCTATAAAATTTAAATTTCCAGCAAACTATTGGAGCCCTATAGTTAGTAAGTGCTAACACTTTTGATTCATATACCTAAGTATGATTTGTGTACATAGATTTATGTACAGTTCAGAAACTCCAAGCCCAGGCAGGACATGCAGCTCTCTCTAACACCACCATGCTAAGTATTGAGTCTGTTTCTGACAGTATTGAACGTTAGAAAGTGCTAAATGGTTTTTCAGTCTCTTCTCCATTTTGAAAGGGAATCTAGGACTTCAGTTCTGGAAATAGCACCCTCATAGGCTCATGAGAGACTACTGTCTGGCTCTGGGCTAAATGAGCTCTGGGGAAATGGGAAGTCACACTTAATTCAGCGTCAGAAAAAAATAGGAAAAGAGTAAGACCACTTAAACTGCAAATACAAGTTGTTTCAGCAGGGATTCCAGCATACAGCCTATGGTCATGCATGCATACATCAGGGTGGATTAGAGAAAGCAATTGCTTAGAAAACAGAGGAGACAAGCAGTGGCTGCTAGCCACTGGGCCCATCCTAAGGCTGAAAAGTGGCTGCTCCATGGCTGGAGTTCAGGCTGGTGTACCTGACCAGCTCTGGAGAAAAGTAAGCAGGAGACTCAGTGGCAATGCTGCATCTTTACCCAGCACAAGCATTATAAGCTCTGCCTGGATAAGCCTGCAGAGGCTTGTCCTTGTCTGTCCTTTTGCAATTTCCCAAACCACAGTCTGTTACAAAAAGGATGTGCAGCAAATTCTGTGATGGCACTGACTGGAGAATGCTTACTGTATAGATGAATATCTGAGAATAGGAATGGAGTTAACATGGAATATGTTGTAAATGCTTATTGGACTTCTTGATAGAGCCACAAAAGCTTGTGTAGTGTGTAATGTACCAGGAGGGGCTACACATGGTAATTTCATAATTACTTCTGGAATATGTAATACTGATGCAATTGGAAAGGCGCTGACAGGGACAACTATTACTGTCTTTGGGAATATCTTTAATCCCTTGTTCAGCTCTCCACGCCTAAAAAAGAGCTGAGATTATTTCAGAGGCCTCTTATGATTCATTGCACTTACCTGCAAGCCCTTTGAGAGGTTCTGAAAGGGAAAGGGGCTAGGGACCCACATCAATATTGCTCTTTGAACACACAAGAATGTAAAAAAAAATGATGGCAGCTCCAGAAAGCACAATGTGAATCAAGATGTTCTTAGTCTTATTAAGTAGTCATGCCTACCCTTTAACGTTCTGGCTGAAGCCAGAATGGGTCCTCTCATTTTTATATTTTAAAAAGCTACATTTTGAAAAGAGGGCTTGTGGCATTTATTAAAAGGCTGCATTTGAACCGTATAGCAAAGGACTTTTAATCCTTTTTCTCCTCATCTTTCCTTTGGAATTTTTAGTTGGGAACACAAAATAAAGAAAAGAAATAAAGCATCCTTCAACTTCTCTGTCAAGCAGCATGGTTGCCAAAAATTTATGCTCAATCCACCTTCAAATAATCCTCACTAGAGCAGTTTTATTATTACCCATCCCTGAGGACAAGGTAGTTGAGAGTAAAGTAGCTATATAGTAGCTCTTCCTCCCTTAAGGTGTATTTATAAATTTCTCACTCAAGAGAACTAGGCCTGTGTGACTGAGGGATCAAGACAAAAATGCGTGGTTTCTTTTGGCTCCACGCTACAGATTTTCATAGCCCCGGGATTTTTTCCACAGCAATTTAAATTAACATAGCATTAAAATATGACAGGATTGTGTTCTATGGACTCATTAACACATTTCTCTGGTGCAATGGGAGACAAGGAGTGCTTGAACATTCAACCACCCGAGGCATGTATTAATGTGACTGACACCCCCTGCAATGTCTCAATACATTAAAATGACTCCTATTGAATACAGCTTTGCAATTTACATGCATTTCTTTTAAAATGTACTGTAAAAGTATTTATCTTTTCATTCCATCATGTAATTCTCAGTTTCATGGTAGAGGAAGAAGGACTTTTCTCTATGGAGCTACTTTTAAAATGTAGTATTTTCCTCTTGAACACACCCAATCCTTTTTTTTTTTTTTTTTTTTTTTTAAACCTAAATCCCATGAATTTAGCAAAGCAAACTGTAATACTTCAGGACTTCCATTTTTTCCCCTTGATGCCTTTTCCTGGCTGCTGCTCTTATCAGCCTTTGAAAGGCAGGCTGAGATGCTTTCAAGCTTTTGTAGTTAAGAAGTTAAGCAGAAAGCTGATCACTGTTCCCCATTTGGCTTTTAAATACAAACAACTCTGTTTGAGTTTGTAAATACAAACAACTGTGAAATCAGCTAGCCACCTCTGAATTTCTATTGAGCCTACAGGCAGTGGAGGATGCTAAAACTCATAGGAACCAAAAGATACAAACTGCAACCTGAACTTACCTACAGATCCTTAGGCAGCACTCTTCCCTCTGGCTTAGTGCTAAATACAGAAGAGTGAAAAATGCAGACTGGTTTCGGAGTAGCCATTGTTTTAAAAATGACAAGATAGAGATATACTAAGGCATGCAGTCCTTAAAGATGTCTAAGCACTTGTGAACTAGTAAGGTTGTTGGGCACAATATCTTGGCCATTCTCCATTAGAAAGTTCTTCTATACTTGGACAAAATATTTTCACTTTATCTCTAGTGGATTCTACTACAAGTGATCATGTAACAAATAAGAAAACAGTGTATAAAAAATGCAAATGCATGACTATAACTTAAACCTTAAGTATTATTTGTTACATATACTTACTATGAGATTACTGTTCAATTTATATTGCTGTAGACAAGCATGAATCCTCTCCAAAGAGAAAATGTTCTCTCTAAAACACCCAAAACATCTGAATACATAAAATCAGATAAATATGTATCAGTGAACAGTTTAGCACACTTGTGCACACCTTTTTCTTTACACATGTGTACACACAGAGCAAATCAATTACTAAATCTCATGTTTTTCCCCCAGTATGGCATATATGAAGTTTAAGGAGTGTACGAACCTATCTTCTTATAGTCCCTAAGAGATAAGATGGATTATCCCTATTTCATAGAACCAAAGCAAGGAAAGTTTAAACATTTTGCCAGTGGTTAATCAGATAGCTCCTAGCAAGGCCAGAAGTTGAAGCAGGTCCAGCTGGTCAGGTCTCTCCTTATCTGTTACTCCTTGCAAGAAGGAAGCCTGAAGTGCCCTCTGTAAGATGTTATCCAAGTAGAACTTGATATTTCTAGGGCTTTAAGTCTATGTTGGAGCCCCTGGGTCTCTGCTAAGCTGTTTTATCCAAGATTTAGAAGGGTAGTTCTCTTGCAGACTTTTGCTATATATGTTGTCATTTACAACCATGTTTTAAGTCTAAAATTTATCAGTGGAAGCTGGAAAATGTTGATATTGTTGGACTAAACCTTTTCCTGCACCATTACTTGTGATTACAAAAGGCAGTGGACCTTGATCCTTCTGGTCCACTTTGACCTTCTTCACCTCTGACGCTATAAATTACACTGGAGGGTTTGTGACTTGAGGGCTGTTGCCTGATAGAGACAAGGTACCTACCCTCTTGCCATCAACAGGTGCACATTTTGCAAATGCATGCTTCAGTTAAAGTTTTTAAAATTCATACACCTATATCCAGCTGTCATAGGAGAAGAATCATGTGAGTGGTCTGTAAATTCATTTGTATGAAGTCAGCCAGTTAAGTTTATATACCAAAGAGCTAATTTGACTAATTAATCTGACTTTGTTTGTCTGACCTACTCACGAAAGAGTTTTTGATAGCAAAGGTATGGATGTGTAACATCCTATAGTGAATGATGTTAAAAAGTAGAAGTAATATCTTCAGTCAGCTTTGCTATATCTTCAAAAACGTATTTGTCTGCAGATATCCATCTGTTGCCATTTATCTTCCAGTAAATTGGAAAAGTAAAAACTTATCCTGCCTGAAAATTAAAGTTTTCACTTCAAGGTTGAGGTATTAAGTAAATGTTAAAAAAAAAATACAAATACAACACTTTAATCCTTATGATGTTTTAAGAGAATAATTTTGATTGGCTTCTGATTCATTACTCCATAAAATAAAGATATATATTCTTTTTCTAATGAGGAAGCTCTATTAATTTAAAATTTAATCTCATATAAGCCTTTGTGTAACAGTGAAAATTCAGAAATCTTGATTGCCAACACATTAAATCAGAGAGCTTTTCTTTGATACCCTACCACCCCTACCAAATTTGTAAAAGTATGCATAGTAAGGCAAACTTAAAAAAAAATAACTAAAAAAAAAAAAGGCTGTTGGTTATTTTTAAAATGTCTTTTTAGATTGTCGATTTTTTTCCCACTATTCATGCAGCTGTCCTATAAATTTATCTGGCATCTGTAGGCACAAAGATCATCGAGGGTATATGAAGTAATTTTATGGCTGTCCTAAATGTTGATACATTTAAATTCTAATTATTATTATTTATGTTGGTGGATTTTTGGTGCTTTTTGCAGAATGGAAACCTTGGAGCAGGTGCTGAATCCTTAATGATGTTGGTGACAAAAGTTCAAGGTGCTTCTGCTTTTTTGTTTGGCACATAGATAATACATATAGGTGTATCAAATTTGGTATCTTACATTGATACATATTGTACAGTTATTCCTTATACAATTGTATTATGCCCAATATCCAAGGGTAAAAACACTCCATTGATTCTAATGTTTCTTGAAAACAAGTGACATAGACTTATGTTAAAAGGATGAAATAAAGCCTGAAAAGATGAAAAGCCTGAAAAAGCGATACAAAACTATACATACGATGGAATACTGAATGCCTTCTCTTTTTACTTTGTCTGTATTTAGGCCTCAAGCCATTATCCCTATATTCAATGATTAGTAGCTTTGGAAGTCAGTTGTACGTCCTGTTGGCAACATAACACAGTAAGCAGGAAATATTTTTTCTAATTAGTTGAATTAAATAGAATTAGCCCGATTAAAATGTCTGGCATCACAGATGCATACACAGCTTGTAAAGTTCAGTTTGGGAAATGGATACATCATGCATGTGGTTCCTTTTTGCATTCAATACCATAAGACCCTTGTCACTCAGTGCACACCGTCAGTTTTAGTGGGATGCCCTTTCCAAGCGATGTGAGCTTATTTGTGAAGAAGCAAGAAGTGCTGAGGAAAAAAAACAACAACAACAACAACAACAACAAAAACACCTGCTTGTGTTGTGCTTTGTCTGCTGCAAATCACAAGTTGTTACAGAATCTGTAAAAATTAGAGGTTGCTGAATTATTCCCTCCTTCCAGCCCCACCACATTTGAACTAATCTCAATATTGACTGTTTCAACAGACCTTTCTTAACTCTTATGCTACTGTCCTATGTAGAAAAAAGGAACAGTTACAATGAAAAAAATTAGAAAATTGGGTCATACAAATTATAGTTAAAAAAATTTATATCTTTCATTTTTTCAGTAAACAAGTTGTCATAGATCACACACATATATTTCTGGATCAAATTGAATACTGTTTACTTTTTTTTTTTTTTTTTTTTTTTTTTTTTTTGAGGGATGGGAAAGAGCAGCCAGACAGAAAATTCTAGTTGGAGCCTATGGTAAATTTTTCACATCACATTTTTTATTTATTTCTTTAGGAACATACTAAAATATTTCCACATTTCTGCCATATTTCTGCAGTCTCTTTTCATAAAGAGACCTGAAGATGCATTCTGAATCAAATTAGGCTGCAGGGTACTTTAAATATTCTCTCTAATCCGAGTGGAGATACCATATCCATGATGTTTGATGCTTGACCCATTGCCTTTTCCACATTTACATTAGAAAGGAAAATATTAGAAAAAAGGATGCAAGGTTTTCACAAGTATTTACAAAGAATGATTCCTTACTGCAGTCCCATTGCAAACAAAGACTTGTAGTCTAATGTATCATCAATGTGTTTCTACTATTTATCTTATTTATACATCTTTACTTTTTAAGATTTTTGCAAAATATTTATAGTAGAAAAATTAAACAGTTTTTACATTCTACCTCAATGTAAAATATTAGCTATATATCGATCTTCAAGTCATATTATATAAATGTCCAACAATGCTTGTCATCTAATATCACCTTTTCTTTACAGTTCATATCCTATGTTAGTTATTCCTAAAAGACTTCTATCAGATTTTTATGAAACTGAAAAGAAAAAAAGACAAATGTATTTAACTATCTGACAAAATACAGGAATTCTTGCAGCTAGTGAACTGTGAAATGTTAGCAAGGAAACTGCTCTGTTGCTTTTCTGAATGAATTTTTATTAGAATACTGATTTATGGTTTTTTTTATTACTTACTTTTTTGTGGAAATGAGGAAAAAATGTTATGATAGTTGTTAAATACACAAAGAACATAAAATTTCATATCAGGTTAGTACATACATGTACATACATGTATTTTGGATGCATAATTGTGAATGTATAAATGCTTTTTTTTTGATACTATTATTTTCTTCTCATTAAAAATGTTCAAATAAAAAAAAAAAAAAAAAGACACTAAAGACACTTTCACTCCCAAATATCTTACTGATTAACCCAAATCACTGAAAGTCCATCTCTGGACAAAAAAAAAAAAATAATAAAAAAAATAAAAGGTTGATTCTGAGACCACATTTCTAGTCTGACTGGTAGATTTCTTTAATTTTAGACCATCATTTCAGAAACTGCGTACTTAAATTTAATTTTTGAATTCAAAAGCCATCAGATGTTACTCGATTGGTTGATTACTAGGCATGCACTTAACGTGTATCTTTAAAGGCTAAGTCAGTAATTCAGACTTTGCTTTGGTATTCAGAAGTTAGAACAGATGAATATTAGACTAGATAGCTATTTTGCATCATTCTAATAAAGGAAATAGCAATACTAGTTTGAATTTGTTTAGGATTCGAAAATATTACTGTGGTTCCTACATTCCCAGGAACATTTAACCAAGCTTAATTTCTGCCTTCATGAATTGCTTTTCACTTTGTTTCATGGAAAATTGTAACCATAACTGAGCAAAAGAAATAGTAATGCCATTTTAGAAGAACTGTAAAATTGGTCACCCTAGTCTAAGCAATTCCAGACCTATTACAGAAATGTTATTTTGGATACACAGTATGCATCTGTGCTTCTTCATGAGGGTGAACACTCCATAAATAACTTTGCCTTCATCATTTTTCTTCCCAGTTTTATCATGTGTACCGTATCTACCCTGCTCATTTTCTCCCATTTTTCCATTTATCTCCAGAGACAGGTGTATAGATTTCACTAAAAAAATAAAAATAAATACATGCATATGTATATATATATATATATATATATATATATATATGAACAAAAAGGAGCAAAAAATGCACTAGTACAGAACTCCATCCTCTAGTTTGGACTTAATCCAAACTAACTTATTATTAACTTATTCTGATTGCATTAGCCATCCCTAATTCCCACAGGTCAAATATACAAACTACAAATTCTTAGACTGTTAAGAAAAAAAACAAATTGGTTAAATACCTAATATAATAACTCCTGTGGAGGTCTTACCCAGCTGGGCAGCTGAACTCCACCACAACCACTCTCTCAAGAAAAAACCCTCTTCAAAGGAAAAGGGTGAGAAAATACAATGAAAAGGGCTCAAGGGTTGAGATAAGGACAGGGAGATCACTCCACAATTGTCATCATGGGCAAAACAGACTCAGCATAGACAGATTAATGTAATTTATTACGTATCACTAGTGGACTAGAACAGTGAGAAACTAAAAGCAAACTAAAAACACCTTCCCCTCATCCAACCTCTTCTAGGTCCTCCCCCCAGGCAGCACAGGGGAATGGGGGAATGGGGGTTGTGGTCAGTCTATGGCGCTTCTCCACCGCCGCTTCTTCATGGTCACTCCCTGCCCCTGCTCCCCATGGGGTCCCTCCCACAGGATGCCATCCTTCCCGAACTGAGCCCGTGGGGGCTGCCCACAAGCAGTAGCTCTTCAAGAACTGCTCCCTCATGGCTCCGTACCACAGGGTCCATCCCCCAGGAGAAAACTACTCCAGCACGGGTCCCTTATGGGAGGCTACTTCCCCCAGAACCCCTGCTCCTGCGTGGGCTCCTCTCCACGGGCTGCAGCTCCGGCCCGGGGCCTGCTCCTGCGGGGTCTCTCCATGGGCCACAGCCTCCTCCAGGCCACATCCACCTGCTCCACATGGGCTCCTTCACAGGCTACAGCGTGGAGATCTGCTCCATGTGGGACCCATGGGCTGCCGGGGGACAGCCTGCTCCACCAGGGGCCGCTCCACAGGCTGCAGGGCAGCTTCTGCTGTGTGCCTGGAGCACCTCCTGCCCTCCTTCTGCACTTACCTTGGGGGCTGCAGGGCTGTTTCTCATTGCTCTCTTCCAGCTGCTGTTGTGCAGCAGTACTTTCCCTTTTTTAAATATGCTCTCTCCATAAAGAAGCACAGACAACATCACTCCTTTGGCTCAGCTCTGGTTAGCAGCAGGTCCCTTTTTTAGATGGCTGGAACTGTTTTTTGTTTGTTTTTGTTTGTTTTGTTTGTTTGTTTTAATGTTTTTTTTTTAATGTTTTTGTTTGTTTTGTTTTGTTTTGTTTTGTTTTTCTCTCCGTTTCTTAAATATGCTTTCTCAGTGGTGCAACCAGTGTCACTCCCTGGCTCAGCTCTGGCCAGCAGTGGGTCCCTTTTGGAGTTGGATTTGGTCTTATATGGGGCAGCTGCTGGGCTCTGTTACAGAGGCCACCCCAGCAGCCCCCTGTTACCAAACCCTTGCCACGTAAACACAATACAGAGCTTTACAGTGAGTGACTCCATCACCTCATAAGTCCCAGGTTCCATAATTTGTAACCCAACAAGAAGCAAGGTGTAGGTGTTTGCTCTAACAATAAGTATAGTATCTCTACAGATCAATTTTTCATGGTTGGAATCATCCCTGATTCAGTGTAAGGTATCAAGCTTCAAAGGCTTCAGTTACTTTTAGTGTAATAGGTAAATTCAATCATTTTACATTAGATACAACTGCCAAGTTCACTCTTAAGAGGCTATGTATCTTCCAGATAAAATCTGATAAAAATAACCTTTTCTCTTTGGTGTTGTACTCATTTTAGAATCTTAAGTAAACCAACAGAAATGGCAAAAGATTGTTCAATCAGCATCAGCACACATACCCAATGCACTTGAAAGGCAGTAAGTTAATTTCTAGAATCCTATTCAAAAGTCAAAAATAGTTAAAATGATCTTTGAAATTTGATATGTTCACAGAGTCTTCTTTATAACAGATGCCCATAGGGAGGAGGGTTTTCATGCCTCAGCCACTACCTCAGCTGGTGAAGGGAAAAGGAATAGCTGACATGAACTACAGTCTTTCAGAGACAGCATTCAGTGGAGTTGCTGCTCTGCCATTACTAGTAAACGTAACTTAAAGTGCCATCCAAAGTGATTGATGACATAAACACAGAGTAATAAATTGAACAACAACAACAAAAAAGAGGCAGTACAAAACCTCATCCATTTTACATGAAACTTACATTTCTGATTCCTAGGGATCAATTCTTCATTGTCACATGCATGAAAAAAGAGTACTTGGTTCCCATTAGCTAAGTGTGTGAGAGCAGTAGAGGGATAAATTCTAGCTAGGGTGAACTCATCATGGCTCTTCAAAGAACGGAGATTTACAATGCATCAGGCTCTGGGATAGGGATGAGGACTAGACAGCCTAGATGGTAGACATGCTTAGTTTTGCAAAGTGAATGCAAAATTAAGGATAAATCATTAATATCCCCTTTTCATTGCTCTGTAATGATCCTGCTCTGCTCTGCTCTCCCCTCTTCTTCCTTCCCTTCTCCTTTTCCCTCCCCTCCTCCCTCTCCCCTCCACTCTGCTCCTTCTCTTTTTGTAATCTTTATGCACTTAAAGATGTGTTCAAACATCACGTTGACTTGAATTATATGGTAATCATGTATGTATGTGTATATTTATATGTACAAGAACCATGCATCTATACATATATCAGCTGGCTCATTTCTAGCCTTCTGCTATTAAAAAGAAGTTATACTTTCCCTAGAATATATTAGTAAATTTGGCCTCAAGGTGCCATGAAGATTAATCTGAAAAACTATATTGGGATTAGATTTTTGAAACTGTGGGACAAAAAGGTATTCTCTTCCTCTTGAATTCCCAGTTTAATTACATTATGCTATGCGTGCTGACAAAAGAAAAAGCATCTCTTCAGTAAATACTTTTAATCTGAACAAAACAAAATAGTAAGCAATGGAGAGCTCTGTGGTGCCAGTCTTTTACACTGTGGCTTGTGGTTACTCCTGTTCAATAGGAAAACACACAATAATTAAGCAAAAATTAGAAGAGAGTCTAACACTTCTGTACTCTAGATGAATCTACTAATGCTTTTTGTTGGCATGGAGTAAGCACTGCCTACTGCAATGGATATTTTGGAATTCTGAGTATATACTCTTATCGTTCTTTGAATCAGCCAGAATAGATTTTCGGGTTTAGTTTTAACAAAAAGAATAACTTCATCTTTATCTCAACAAGTAAGCATTACACTTCGGAAAAAAAAATAAAAAAAAATAAATAAAACAAAACAGAACAAAATAAAATAAGGAAGTTTTTGTTTTGTTTTGTTTTGTTTTGCTTTTTTTTAGGTAATAGCATCTCTTCAATACTAGTCAGCCAGAGTTCCTGATGAATGCAGGCAACAGGGAGTTTTCCGACTTTCACCCTTTAAGTGGTGAATTGACTTAAATCCAGCTCCACTGAGGCAGACCAGAACAGCCCATATTAGGAAAGGAATCACCCAAAAGGTAAAATATGTTGCCCAAAGCACTTAGTTTTGCTTGCAAAAGGATCAAATTAGCTAGTAGGAATTAATCACTCTGGTGACAGAAGCCATTGGAAAAATGTGCATCTTCAACTTAGGCTGAGTTTACAGACTCTGCACCTGGAGAACAGAAACCCACCATCTGTGACATCAACAGGCCTCAAGCGTGACACATGATGCTTTCTATCACACAGAAGTAAGAGACTTTGAGGAGTCATCCTGACATGTTCAGGTTTTCTGTAGAATTTCCAGACACTTTAATTCTGCATAAGCCCAGAAACATGATTCAGCCTTCACAGATGCTGACATCTTGCAGTCTAGTTCATTCTCAATTAATTCTGGGTTTGCTAAATTAGCTTTCCCTTTCCAGCCCTTTCAGATCTCAATACAGAAGGATTTTTCTGCCTGTTTCTCTTACAACATCAAGAAAAGCAGAAAGTATTTGTTTTACCTAGCAGTTGAGCTTTATTTGATCACCTCTCTGTCTAAGTGGCAACAGTTATGATTTACCTGAATTTTATCAGGTAAAATAAGAAAATGACACAGGATGAGTGCTCTTAATACTGGAGATAAAGTCGTGACGATGTCTCCTTCTGGTTGCTTTGATGTAAGTACCTATTATTAGATAAAAAGTTTACTGAAACTGGGGATTTTTTGAATATTTTTGTTGTTGTCTATTAGAGAAAGGAAATACTTTATTTATGTGCTAATGGCAGAACCGCTAGTGATGTGAGAGAGGAATGGAGGATGGAAATCTTTTTCTCTAATTTTCTGTATGTATTTTTTTCCTACTTGAATAATCTTTAATATTCAATCAAAACCTTTTTTGTTCTGGCAGATGGACCTGTTTGTTCCCCAGTTGCCAGCAGGTTAAATCAGGTGATAAAAACCTACTATACACTGAGTGACAAGAGTGCAGATTAGACTAAAAGGAGACTTAATCACATAATTTTTGAAGATGTATTTCCTTTGATGTAATATCTGTGGGGGATTCCTCACCTCTTAATTTTCATTTTTAGGTTTCTTCAGATTCTTTTCCTATAGCTTTAACATTAATCTTTTAAAATCATAAGTAATTTGAGGGTTTTATTCCTCTTCTTTTGGACATCTGTTTCTTCTCAATAACAAAGACTTTGCATGATTTACCCTCACTGAGTAGTAGTTTAGATTTTCTTAAAGTAGTAAGTACTGCATATAGAGGTGTGCATTCAGCTTTGTGTAGAAAGGTATGTGGAATACTTCCTTGCCCTATGGAGATGGAAAAAAAAAAAAGAAAAAAAAAAAAAGATTAATGCATCCTACTGTGATGCTGAAATGAAAGTCTGCTTTGATGCAGGATACTAGAATACATATGAGAGAGCACTGTTCTTGTCATAAAAGCTGGCAGCTGAGCTTTCATTACCTAATCACCAAAAATGACATATGAACAGAGACAAAGTCAGAAGCTTAAATGAAGAGGAGATAAAAATCACTAAATCAAAGATAAAAATTGAGGTAAACCTGTGACCAAGAGGTGACAAATGCTGAAGACAAGGGGAGTAAATTTTCCTGCTAAGAGATATAACCCTGAAGAACAAAAAGTGTTGCTGAAGAATTCAGGTCTCTAAGGCCTACAGATAAGCTGTTTTCTGCACGAGACTAATCATAAATTTATCTGTGTCAAATGGATAAGAATGTGTGTATCCTGAGCTCCTGTAACAATGCAATGGAGCTCTGCAGTGCCCTGGGCTAACTTTCAGGCCAATATTGCTCTAGGCTAAAGTAAAATAAGCAGCATGGTCTTGACGCATCTCCTGCTGAAATAAGGTGGAATTTTTCCATTCACATTTATGAGAGCTAGATTGGGCCTGATATTTATTGCTGATATATAATACACTAAACATATTCAGTATTGACCTTTTGGTACAATACTACTTCATACCTAAGCTTTCAATTTACAAGAGGTATGACTCCAAAAGCAACCATGATGAAAGGTTCTCTACTCCTGCCTCTCCATCGCACTTCATGGGACCCAATTGTTCTGAAATTTCTTTGTACTGCTGTCCATCACATATTGGAGAAATTTTCTTTACAAAGAGGAAAGATGCACAGTAAACAGCTGAACCATAGCACCTCACAAACTGAACTACGCTAAATGAATAGTGTGTTTTGAGATAAAATACTGGTGACACTGTGGACCAGAGGGGATGATTTTGGATTTACAAGTCAATTTTTAGCATGTAACCATAAGAAACAGCCCAGTTAATTATTAATGGATTTTGTCAATCTGTAAAAGAGAGTAATGTTAACCCTTTATGAAGGGAACAGGCTGCTGTACTTGCCAAGATGCTGCATGAATTTTTAATATCTGAGATGGGAGGTAGTTTTTGAAGACCTTGCATGTGTCATTTCTGCTCATACTGATGATCATTTTGCTTTAAAAACAGCCTCTTAACATATATCCAAATGAACACTGGAGTGGGAGTAGTCTTGGGTTCTGTGTTACATTTTAAGGACTAGCAAAATATTTCTACTTTATTTGTAACACTTACTGGGATTCTTCTCTTCACATTCAGTGAAACAGTTCATTGCTCATGTGGAATTAAGTATTGTTTTACCTACAAAGAAGATGTTATTGGTTTAAACAGACTTCACAAAATCAATGGCTTAAATCTTAGCTGTGTTAGGCAAAAGGCTGAAAGATAGTTTATCACTGTCTGTAACAGGCGCACTAACAGCCCATTTAATTCTTGTTGAACTGTCACTCAAGAAATAACTACAATAATGGAAAAAGATTATTTTTTAATTTGAAGTCCAACTAATTGCTTCAAGGTTTATGAGTTCAATGTTTCAACAAACAGGAACATAGCCAAATTCTTTTTAGAAATTACCTGTCTAAAACTAAATGTTGTAAGGACTTCACAATTTAGTTTTTTGATCTGTTAACTAAAGTTAGATTTTGTATTTTCAAAATTTTAATGACAACTTTTAGTGCCTTAAAATCTTAACATAGAAAAAAAGAAAAAAAGATAATGTTTCAGAAATATTAACAGCTGAATGCAAATTTTAGTTTGCAAATGCCTGCTTTCTAAAAAGAACTACAGACCACGTGTTGTATGTTTGGGAATGGGGGAAGAGATGTTCTTAAAATAAAAATGGTCCAGTTTCAATAACTTACTCAACTATGGTCTAAATATGCATCTGAAGACTTCAGTGATTATTCAAAATAGCACAAAACCTGAGTATCATGTTGCAATGTCTTTCATTTGCCAGTGAATGTGATGTTGCAATCACTGTACTTCATGTTGACTCAAATGCAGTAGTCATGGTCCCCATGAAAGATATACATATATATATTAATTTAATATATATATATTATATTTAAGATATATTAATATATTAATATATCTTAATATATATTAAGATATATTAATATATATTTAAGATATACATATATATATTTAACAAACAATAATCATAGCGGCTATTTCTCTTCATTTCTTGTCCAGAAATGCAAACATAAAAAGAATCATAAAGTGATCAGGATTTAAATATGTGGCTGGAATGACCCAGTTTATCTGTTCTAGGAAGAACACATCAGGGAGAGTTCTATGCATTTTCTTTTGAAAATTTCTGAGGAAGGAGAGTCCATGGCTCAGCTGTAAGGAAAGGAATGCACAGTTGTGGCTGCCATTTGTACTGGTACTAGTCAAGGATTCACTTAGCAATGCCGGTGTAGAGGGAGAAGAGAAAACTTATGGATATGGCTGTAGCCCTAAAATTCAGACCTTCACCAAGATCCAAGTACATAGGACTATAATGGGTAAAATAGACTTCTTAATGATGACTACATCATAAAGATGTGTTACGTGTTCCCACCATGTGAAAAACCTTAAAAAGGCAGTAAATACAGGGTTATTAAAAAGGTCCTTGGGGATAAAGGAGGAGAGCCAGAATTTTTCCAGAACAAGAAATTCTTGTTTCATGGAATAGAATGAATGTTTTGGAACAAGATTACTGTTCTGAAGGCAGAAGTGTTCTGTGACAAAACTTGTCTTCATGTGAAGTTTTTGGCAACTGTTGCTTAGACTGGACTTAGATTGTTCTTTGAAATGTTAGCTTGTGCATTCCTTGCATTTCTGCAATGTGGAGCAATACATGACTTTTAGTACAAGTGTAGAATTTAAATAACAAAGTCATATTTCAATATTGCAAATGTGTTCAGATTAATGACATTTAGAATTAATATACTGTTTCTGAGTTTAGGAAATGAAGGCACAAGTGGCTTGCTTATTTGCAAGCCACTTTTTTTTTTTTTCCTAAAAAGACAATTTGTGCTCCACTAGAAGACTGAAGATTCAACATCAGCAAGATGCTTTATGCTCAGAATTAATTCAGGACTCTTGTCTCAAAATATTGACTTCGGATGTCCGCATACACCAATGACCATCCTTTGCTGATTAAGTCTCACAAAAGTAGGTGAGAAAAACTGAAATACAGGCAGACTTCTCTGTGTAAGGATAAATAATATGAATTTGGAGAGTGTCTGTATTAAATAAGAGCTCTAAATTTAAGCTCTAAAAACTGATCACACAAAATTGAATTAATGTGGCTCTCAAATGGCATTTAATCTGGAAGTCAGCCAATGGCAATAGTAAATGTCTACACACCTATGTCTGCTTCTAGTGGGTGCGTAACACATTTAGATGTCACTGTATGCCTGCATATACAGTTCAGCAGAGATACAGCAGTCTGAGTCCATGAACATAACCTGACATAATTTCAGAAGTTATAATATTTCAATTAGAATTAACAAAAAACTGGCCTTCATATGTTTGAATTTGTTGCATATAAAATTAAAAGTTAATTTGTCTTGAAATCAGGCAGATCATTTTCCAAACTGTCTTAAGAAAATTGTCTGCATTAACATAATTATTGCAGAGATCAAAGCTCTATACTTAAAATGATTTGTTTCAATCAAGTTATTTGAAGTCTTGTTGCATAGTTTTCATAGCTTTGCTGTAACAATACGTTCAAACAGACATACCAGTATTAGTAATAACATCCAGTTGCAGACAGTATTGCATGGATTAAAAGAAGCATTTGTAATCTTTCCCACTCGTGATCACAATTTACCAATGTATTTTCAATTGTAAGCAGAATACTATTTCAAAAAGAATTTTTTTTAATTTAATTTTATTTATTTTTTTTTAGTTTTCAGTGCTTTCTCACCCCACATGTGAATGTTTCCTTTTATACATCTCACTTCCAATTGTTTTTTCATCATTCTGATCCATTCCCAGTCTCACATTCTTTATCCCTAGTAGATTTAAACACTGGACTGACAAAGATCTCTCTGAGCAGTGGAGAAGTTTTCCTCAAATCTGAAATCTTTTAAAAAAACAATTAAATTTCAAATTGATTTAAGTGGTTAGAGTCCAGGGAGATTGGTTCCTCAAAGTAGCCAAAAGTTTACCTCTTCATATTAATCATTTCTGTTCTCCTGCAGAGAAATTGAAATGGCTTTTTAAAATACCTTTGAACGTGCTATTTTTTTTTTAGCTGACCCTTACATGCATATTAGGTCATAATCTAACAAATATTTAAGGCATGTTCCTACCCTGATTAACTGTCCATAGTGTCATGGTAACACTTCAAGCTAAATGCTGAAATGTTAGTAAAGAAGTAACGTCTTTTAAAAGTTCAGCTAAGGTAATTGGAAAACAAGAAAACAAACAAAACCTCTTGTGCAGAAAGCCTTCTGTTCAGGTCTGCTGAACATGTTTGCAAATCTTTTTCAGCACTAGAATTACTTGGCATTTGGTCAATTCTCACTCTTCTTTCAGTAGGTTTTTTTTGTTTTTGTTTTTGTTTTTGTTTTTGTTTTTGTTTTTGTTTTTGTTTTTGTTTTGTATGTAGTAATCAAGTACCTTACTGACTTGAACTCAATCTTCAGTTTTATTTGCATCTCCCATTTAAAACAGGTATTTCAGATTGTTTGATATACTGAGAAGTTTTCTGCTTTGTTTTTCATTCATGTTTCCAGTGCTTTTTGGTTGGTTGGTTGCTTGCTTTTTTTTTTTTTTTTTTAATATTATCTCATTGTCCTTCCTGTCACTTTCAAAATTTTTCAATATACTATTGCAAAGGTAAATGGAATGCGGTATGGTCCTAATATTTTTCTTGCAAATATTAATACTACATTGCTTCTCTTACACAAAATAACCTACACAATTGCTCCCTTCAAAAATAATATCTAAAACTTATTAAAACATATTCAAAACTTCTAAAACTTATTAAAACTTATTAAACATATTCAAGTAGAGTAAGTATGATTAATCATTTTATTTTTCCACTACTGTTTAAGGGACTTGAAAGCTCTTGATTACAATGAAAAGTTAGGATGAAAAGTTGAATGCTTTTATAAAAAACATGTTCTTTTTAAAATATATATATAAACACGTGCACATTAATATCAGTGCAAACTACAGTTCAGGTTCAGTGAAGATGCAAAATGTATTGGCAAATGTTACAGCTAATTAAAACTATTTGGGGGGGGGAGGAGAGGAGGGGAGAGGAGGGGGGAGTATAAACTGGTTACAACTTATGCCCCATATATGGAATGCTGAATAAAAACTTGTATCAGTACACAAATAATATGAACATTCAAATAACCAACCTGATCACCTTTAAAATACTAACATCCTATGGGAGAATAGTTTTTAGAGGATCAATGTACAATAAAGTCAGTAGGTAATGTAGGACATTTCCAATTTATATATATAAATTATACATATATAACATATATATATATATTCTAGTTAGGAGTGAAACCCCTAAGCATATTTAATTTAAAAACAGAAAGTTGTTGGTGAGAAGTCTTTCACAGACTTTGATTATTCTACCTGTTTGATGTCTCCTAGCCACAGTGTAGTAGTTCTTGGGACTTCCTTCTGGGTGTGAGACAGCAGCCTTTCTTTAAAATTCAAAAATACTTCTATTATCATATCAATATTCACATTTTAGTTTTCTCATTATCTGTGATAAAAAAATGAATTAGTTTATGTACATTCACATACAGTTACAATAACTGTTGGTTTTATGGAGAAATTTAGGTAGAAATCTACATATTTATTTAAATATTTATTTGTAATAATGTAAAATATGAGAACACATAAGCCTCCTACTTCTTTTAGAAAGAATTTAGTAACCTCTACATAATGTGAAGAATATTTAAAAATAAGAAAATATTTTAAGTTTTGCATTCTCCTTAACTCTCAAGGACTTTTTCCCTGAAGATAAAATACTATATATAAAAGTGTGAATGTTTGGACTCATTGGAAAAAGATTTTTAATTCCTACTGAAGTCTGGGGAGTAAAAAATGGCTTAGAAATATTTTTTCTTTCATTCCTTTCACTTTTGAGAATACCCTGAAAACAACCCTGCAAGAGCAATGCCTATTAAAAATCAACTAAAGCATCATTAAGCAACCTATACATTCATTCATGTGCTGGGGATCTTATTAGAAATAAAGAGAACAATTTTTTTCCTCTTTTTTTTTTTTTTTTTTTTTTTCTCGCATCTTTCTACTATAGTTGTACATTTTCCTGAAAATATGCATGTGCTGCTAAAAACCCTAAGAAGGTTCTGAGCTGATAAGAGAGCAAAAAAGCTAATTCAGAAGCTAGCTGAGTATGAAACAAGTATACATTTTCTTTTTTTTTCCTTTTCCTTTTCCTTTTCCTTTTCCTTTTCCTTTTCCTTTTCCTTTTCCTTTTCCTTTTCCTTTTCCTTTTCCTTTTCCTTTTTTTCCTTTTCCTTTTCCTTTTCCCTTTCCTTTTCCTCTTTCACTTTTTTTTTCTTATCCTCTGCAAAGATATACGGGTTGGGAAGAAGCTATGAAAACTGAATTCAACAAGAAGTCTTCCCTCCCTACTTTATACGTTTAGCAAAACTCATCATATTCACTGCTCAGCAAGTAGCAATGCAAAAGGTAAAAGCAGAAAGAATAAGAAAAGTTACATTTCAAGATCAAGGGGGAGCAACCTTCTCATTCAGAGCACTGTTGGGACTTCAACAGTGCTGCTTAAGACGAGGCTGCAGTGTACTTCCATAGCACTGATTTTTTTCTTGCCTGTAATAATCAATTAAATACAGAAATGTAATGTAATAGAGAAAACTTTAATATTTTAAACACAAGATTACTTTAAATTTTTTACTCCTGCAGAAGGTATATGAAGTTATTTTAAGAGAAAGAAGTGGTAAGATTTTAATTCGAAATAGTTTATTTTATTTCCCTCTATATATTCAAGAAAATGGTGTGTGATTATTTATTTATTTATTTTTACACCTCTATTTATACACTCTTAATGGTTTTATAAAATTGAATTGAATGTCATTGCTCACAGATTATAGGTTTATATACGTTATATACTTCAGATAGACAGAACAATTTTTCAGTAGAGACACATTCAAACTTGATATTTGAAAACTGGTTCATTTCCATGTATTATGATTTGAATTACAGTCCACTGAGTTTGACAGCTAGGCAGACATATGCTAACAGTTTCTCTGGAAACGAGAATCAAAGTAACTTGATTATAATTTCTTGCTTTTGTTATTTCTATGATTTTTTTTCCCCTTGAGTTATGAAAATGAATAGGGTAAACTTGATTATTTTTCTGGAGTGTTATTTATGGCATTTAATAACCCTATGTGACCATACAGATGATTGCCCATCAATAAACTTTAATTTATTAAAGAAGTTTCGGGATTAGCATGTCCTGCCTTTTTATTCCAATCTATATATTTGTATTAATTGCTTACATCCAAGCATTCACAATTGACTACTAAACAGTTAGTAGTCAGCCTGTCAAATTTTGAAGGTGACAGAGAACTGGCACAGGTTGCCCAGAGAGGTTGTGGAGTCTCCCTCCTTGGAAATCTTCAAAAGCTGTCTGGACATAGTCATAGGAAACCTGATACAAGTGGCTCTGCTTGAGAAGGCAGGTTAGACGAGATAACCTAAGAGCCCATTTTTTACTTAGGTTTGTTCAGGAGTCTATTGGGTTTATGTTGCCAGGTTTTGGGGCTGCTGTTTTTGGGGTTTGCCAGCAAGAGGCTGCAGGAGTGGCCTTTGTGAGAAGAGTCCAGAAGGTGCCCCATGTCAGACCATAGCCACTTCCGGCCATATAAAAAAGGGACCTGCTGCTAGCCAGAGCTGAGCCAAAGGAGTGATGTTGTCTGTGCTTCTTTATGGAGAGAGCATATTTAAAAAAGGGAAAGTACTGCTGCACAACAGCAGCTGGAAGAGAGCAATGAGAAACAGCCCTGCAGCCCCCAAGGTAAGTGCAGAAGGAGGGCAGGAGGTGCTCCAGGCACACAGCAGAAGCTGCCCTGCAGCCTGTGGAGCGGCCCCTGGTGGAGCAGGCTGTCCCCCGGCAGCCCATGGGTCCCACATGGAGCAGATCTCCACGCTGTAGCCTGTGAAGGAGCCCATGTGGAGCAGGTGGATGTGGCCTGGAGGAGGCTGTGGCCCATGGAGAGACCCCGCAGGAGCAGGCCCCGGGCCGGAGCTGCAGCCCGTGGAGAGGAGCCCACGCAGGAGCAGGGGTTCTGGGGGAAGTAGCCTCCCATAAGGGACCCGTGCTGGAGTAGTTTGCTCCTGGGGGATGGACCCTGTGGTACGGAGCCATGAGGGAGCAGTTCTTGAAGAGCTACTGCTTGTGGGCAGCCCCCACGGGCTCAGTTCGGGAAGGATGGCATCCTGTGGGAGGGACCCCATGGGGAGCAGGGGCAGGGAGTGACCATGAAGAAGCGGCGGTGGAGAAGCGCCATAGACTGACCACAACCCCCATTCCCCCATTCCCCTGTGCTGCCTGGGGGGAGGACCTAGAAGAGGTTGGATGAGGGGAAGGTGTTTTTAGTTTGCTTTTAGTTTCTCACTGTTCTAGTCCACTAGTGATACGTAATAAATTACATTAATCTGTCTATGCTGAGTCTGTTTTGCCCATGATGACAATTGTGGAGTGATCTCCCTGTCCTTATCTCAACCCTTGAGCCCTTTTCATTGTATTTTCTCACCCTTTTCCTTTGAAGAGGGTTTTTTCTTGAGAGAGTGGTTGTGGTGGAGTTCAGCTGCCCAACAGCGTAAAATCACCACAAGCTCTGACTGAAAAAAAGAGAGTATTATTTACTTTTAGTGGTAAATGCAGTTTTTCCAAACTAAGCAGCATAAGTATACAACATAGAGAATATTTTTGATTTTACAATCTATTACATTAATAATCAAAACATACACATTACATTACTTAATACAAGGACAAAATATCAGCAAATATTCATTTTTTTTTCCTGCTAACATTCCAATGCAAGTAATAATTACATTCTAGGATGGGTTTTAACAGCTTAAAATACGTCTCAGCAAGCACAAGTCAGTTGTTTCCAGTGCTGTCCATTCAGATGTGCATTTTAAAGCAGCTGAAAACCTAGCTTTTGTGTGGATGAACATTTTACATTTACAAAGGTAAGCATGGCACTCTAATACTAGGAACCTCAAAGGAACATTATATGACAGAAAAGTTATCACACAGCTTGACACTGCACTGTCAACTGTTCTTCATCTCTGGTGTTATTGCTGACATTTCCCTAGTAGCTTTCAGATGCTCTTTGTATTACCAAAGCTGGTAATGATTCTGTTGCCTTAATTCGTCAAATGACTTCCTGTTACATTAGCAAGGTTCATCTACAGAAGAAAATAGTAGGCTCAGTAAAAGCCACCAAAGCAATATAGAATTTCATTAGTATCATAGTCTGTGAATTACAGGTTGTATTTAAAAAGTGCTTAAAAGCCACAATTTTCTTCTATGACTACATTCCGTGCTACCCTCCAACAAATTCCAGTTTCCAAAACCACTGACAGGGTCTTAGCCATGTAAATGATGACAATGCATACTCATTTTTTTGTTTATATGCTTATATAGTATATTCTTCTTCTTCAGGATGGGGAGATGGGGGACACACAAAACAAGCACCCACATACAATTAATAGAATATCTCTCAATTCTCTATAGAAGTAGAAATGGAAGCTTGAAAAAGGCATGTAGCTTTGTTTTATCTAGTGAAAAAAAAAAGTCCTTTTTACTTTCCTATCACAAAACAGGCATGTTCAATTACAGCCCTTACAGACTATTACAGATGGCTCTTTCACTGGTAGAAATGTGATTCTGCTACTATTTCAAAAGAAAAAATAAGGTATATTTTCTCTTCTCTACAGAACAACATCAAACACATCCATGAACGTGCAAAAGATGCATACTAATAACCCACATCTTGCTGTTTTTCCAGTAGTTGACTTAATTAGAAATTATTTCCAAATACAGTCGTCTTCACACTTTAGGTCAGTGAGAATCACATTGGTTTGTTTTCTGTAGTTGCAGCTTCAGCTAGTAGACTGCTGGGTGACAAAAGATATTGTCATTGTATGTGTTTGTTTTTTTTTTCTTTTTGTTTTTCCTTAGAATAAAATGTGTTCACTTTCCTTGGCTTCCTTAAATTATCAACAAAATATACTGTAAGGATTAGTATAACTTTTCTTCAAAGAGCCCATAAATCTCTGACCTAAATCCTCTTTTAAGTTCAGATGGGCTATTCACAATGAGTATGTCTACACGGGGAGTAAGTAGCAGATTTAACTGATGTCAGACATGAAACAAAATACCTGACTATATGCAAGAGCAGTAACTCAAAAGTTTCTATGGTACTATTTATATATGACTATTTGCCTGTAACACTAATATGCTTATAAACTTCTCTAACAATAGTTTATGAGTGTAGGGTAGCATATCTGTATTACTGTCTCTATTGTCTAGTCTAGCATAGATTACTAAAATATCACAGAATCACAGAATTGTAGGGGTTGGAAGGGACCTCAAGAGATCATTGGGTCCAACCCCCCTGCCAAAGCAGGTTCCTCAGAGCAGGCTGCCCAGGTAGGTGTACAGACAGGCCTTGAATATCTCCAGAGAAGGAGACTCCACAACCTCCCTGGGCAGCCTGTTCCAGTGATCCATCACCCTTACTGTGAAGAAGTTCTTTTGCATGTTGGTGCAGAACTTCCTGTGCTCCATCTTGTGGCCATTACCCCTTGTCCTGTCCCCACAGACCACTGAAAAGAGGTTGGCCAAATCCCTCTGTCTCCCATACCTCAGGAGATAGATAAGATAGAACATTGATAAGGTCCTCTCTCAGTCTTGTTTTCTCCAGGCTGAACAGACCCAGCTCTCTCAGCCTTTCCTCACAGGGGAGATGCTCCAGGCATCCAGGCATCCAGGCATCATCTTTGTGGCCCTCCGCTGGACTCTTTCCAGGGTATCCCTGTCTTTTTTGTACCAGGGAGCCCAGAATTGGATACACTACTCCAGGTGAGGCCTGACCAGGGCAGAGTAGAGGGGGAGGATCACCTCTCTTGACCTGCTCCTTTTAATGCACGCCAGGATCGCATTGGCCCTCTTGGCCACAAGGGCACACTGCTGGCTCATGGCCAACCTGTCGTCCACCAGGACCTTCAGGTCCTTCTCTGCAGAGCTCCTCTCCAGCAGGTCATCCCCCAGCCTTTACTGATCCTTGCAGTTGTTCCTTCCCATGTGCAGGATTCTACACTTGCTCTTATTAAACCTCATAAACAGGTTTATTCCTGTTCAAATACACCACATGTTCAGTGAACAAAGAGAAGTGCAATTCAACTACTGTACCGGGTCTGGCTGGGATGTTAACTTTACCTGCAGCAGCCCATACAGTGCTGTGCTCTGCACTTATAGGTAGAAGAGAAGTGCTATCACACCAGTGTTGTGTCTGCTGCTGAGCAGTGCTGGCACAACATCAGGACTCTCTCTAGCCCTCCTAGGGGGTGGGCAAAAAAGTGAGAAAAGAAACATCACCAGGGCAGCTGACCTAAACCAACTAAAGGGATATTCTATACCATATGATGTCACACTCAGCAATAAAAGGTGGAAACAGGAAGAAGAGGGAAGGGGTGGGCTCTCATTGTGAAAACATCTGTCCTCCTCCCGAACACCGGCTACATATGTTGAGGCCCTGCTTCAAGGACGTCGTGGTCAAGCATTGCTCATTTGTGGGAAGTAGAGAGTAATTTCTTTTCTCTGCACTTTCACGTAGCCTTTACTTTTATTTTTTTTTCTTTTTTTCTCTTTCCCCCTTCATTTTCCCCTTTCTTTTTTTTTTTTTTTCCCTTTAGTTAAATTGTTTAGTTAATAATAATATTTCCTTAATAATAATAATAATAATTATTATTATTATTATTATTTTCCATTTAATTAAAATATCCTTATCTCAACCCGTGAGTTGTTCTTTACTTTACTTCTTCCCCTCCTCATCTAATGAGGGGGAGTGAGAGAGCAGTTGTGGTGTTTAGCTGCCTAGCACAGTAAAACCACCACAACTACAGAAAGCAGAGCATGAATATCACATAACTGAAGGACCATCTTCATGCTTAAATAGTCTGAAGGCTTCTTCTGAAGATACCTCCTTCTGGTGACTCCATAGGATGACTAAGAAAATATAGCCCTGATTAAAAAACATGGGTGAAATCAGGAAGTGCAAATGTTTAACTGTGGTATAAGACTGCTTCCACCATTTTCTCCAATGATGAAGGAAAGGTGAAGAAAACTATGCAAGGAGCATAACCACTAGGTTATTTGATGAAAAGCCATGCAGATCACAGAGACCCTAGAAGCATCAGGGCAACAGGAGAATCTAGTAACCTCACCTGTGAAAATCTAATCAGTGAACATTGCAGAACACAGAATCAGCTGCTCCTAAAACTACCAGAGGATGAAGACTGGGCCATTGGCCCTTGTATGAAACCCACCAATGTGAATCAATGAAAGAAATAATCTCTGGAGTACCATGTGAACTAAAGCAGGTTGTTGCCTAAAGGGATATAGAATTTATGGGATGAAGGCTTGAAGAGTGCTTGGGGATTGTGTGAAAGTTATTATGAGATGACTTAAGGGGATTGTTTAGGGGAAGGATCAAAGTAGACAAGAGAAGATCAAGAATGGGAAAATGGAAGGCAGTTAAGAGGTGCTGGTGATACGCAGAGGGGATACTGGTGAGTGTACTTGTCTGGCTGATACGTGTACTTCACCACAGTTCACCTTCACCTAATGCCCCCTCATTAGAGCCCTCTTCTGTCTTCAGTGCAAGTGTGCTCTGTGGTACAGGTCTGTGTTCATGAGTGCCACTGAACATGGAGCCAACCTAGCAGCAAGGTCGGAGGGGATGCTCAGTGCCACCCCTGGAGTGCAGTATGGGAGTGGGCTGTGGGGAATTCCAGCTGCAGACACGTGGGTCTGGGGTCAGCTACTAGGTGTGCCACATGTCCAAGACAAGACAGTCCTGCAGTGTGCATGTGTGTTTATATCAGTGAATTGTCCTCAGCCTTATTGCTAGCTGGGCACTCCAATTCAGTGTGAAGTCAAACACTTCAAAGACTTTGGTTACTCTCACTGTAATAGTTAACTTCAATCATTGTACATTAGATGCATCTGCCAAGTTCACTCTTAAGAGGATATGCATCTCTCATATAAAAGGTCCTGAAAAGAACCTTTTCTCTCTGAATCTTAAATCAGGTGGGGGCAGGAAAAATTGCCTGTATCAAGTCCACTGGGTTTGGGTAATTCTAACAGAAACAATCCTGTGCAGTTACTTCAAGGGTGACACTGGGGAATACTGAACCAACTGATCCTCTGATTTGCACCATTACCCAGTATTTTTATATCTTTCTCTTTTGGAAGTGAGTGTCAAACTATATTTTGAAAGACTAGGTAAGTCCAATAGTCTAGTGTTCAGACAATGTAATATGTCTATTTACATAATAATAATAATAAATGACTAAAATACCTACACAGTTGACTGAGAAAACTTCAATCATTAGTTTTATTGTAATTGTTTAAACATTTAGACTTTTAACTTTTTTTTTTTTTTTTTCCACACCCTTGTCTTCAGACTTCCAGCTAAACTCAAATGCCTTCAGTGCAATTATCCTGATTAAGGCACTGATATTGCACTGTACTTAAATATACTGTAAAAAATAGGTAAAGGTTAAACTGTGATATTTATTGAGGAGGAAATTGTGTATAACAAGGAAATATTATAATAGCTTATATTTATATGTTAGATTAATATTCAGCTAGGCTACAGCAAAGCAGCCTCAAATAGAGTATCTATCCTTTTCCTGTGTTAAACCTGAGGTATTATTTGCAGCATAGTGGTCTCTGTTAATTGTATGAAAGAAGAGTGAATTTTAGGGACTACAGTTAAAATATTTGAGACAGTTCTCAGCTGCCAGATATACTGTTCTGTCTGTCTGCACTTTAGCATCTTGTTGACATCTTGTGCTTATATTTTTAAGGTTTTATTTGTTTGTTTTTAATCAAAAATTGCTATACTACAATGCAAGGTAAGATTTGGCATACAAGTTTTTCAAATATAAACTTGAAGTATTTACTTACATGTTGTTTTGGAGTGTTGAGTTTATATATGTAGGTCAAATGTGTAAATGCTTCCTCAAGGAAATAATTCTATTTCTCAAGAACCTTGGGGACCAAGTTACTGGAGTTGCTACGTTTATATATAAATATATTAAAATGCCTCACTGATGAGGGTGTTACCGAATTAGGAGAAAAAAATTGCAATTTAGAAATAATAACCAACGCTATCTAAAATTAGAAATAAGACCTGTGTCATTTTTCAGGGACCAGATTGAAAGTATAGATAGTACCCCTCTCCAAAAAATAAAATACTATGGCAAATGTTGTGTTGGGTCCTTTCTGGAGATATAGAGGTTAACTGCACTACTTTCACTCTTCCTTTCAACATGCATACAGACACAATCAGTCACTCACAAGGTGACTTAAAAACATACAAAAAAAAACAAAAAACAGCAACAACAAAACAATTATTAAATGCAGCCAAATAATATCTCTGCTTATGTCTCCACAGTATACTTACATAAAGTATAGAAATGTAATGTGTAGACTCTGTTCCTATTCTACTAAGATGACCTATAATTTTACAAAAAGTTAACAAACAGACACAGCTTGAAGAACAGAATAATAAAGAATGTCTTGTACACTGATTGCAAGATAAAATATTATCATTAGGAGGTGGGAGACCTGCACAGGAGTTGACTGATTAAAACCAACAGACAAAACAGTTCTAAGACATAATTGCTTTCAATTAATTTCCCCAAATGAGCAGAAGTCAGTAGAGGTGGCCAACTAATGGAAACAATCCAGTACCCTAGAGATTAGCCTTAATTAAATGATTTATTTTTTTTATTATTCAATATTTTGTCTTAGGGGGCAGGAGGAAAAATGCTATAAGATACTGCTTCTTATTCAACTTCAAATGATTTAGAAACATTTAATCTGTAGTAACATAAATTTTCAATTTGTGATTACGATGTGGCCTTGGCCTTTTGAAGTTACCTTATTTTTCAGGCATGATGAATGCCTACAGTGTTTCAGAAAAGGAAAACAAAAATAGAAAAAAGTCAAACTTGCAGGGGTATTTAACAGCATAATATCTTGATTAAGCAGTTAAACCCACTCACAGACATTTGGCCAGATTAGAAACAGTTTACTAGTATAGTTCCTGTAATGAAACTCAGGACGCTTATCCAAGGCATTCCTTAGCTGATGGATTGCAGGAGAGCAATAAATCTGACAAAAACATTAATAGCAGAATCCATCTATAACAAGGCAGTTCCTAAGAGAGTTATTGTAACAGCTTCTGCTGTCGCCTTCCACTCTTTTAAAACTACTTAGGGCAGAGTGGAAACACACAGATTCCTTACTTTAAAGCAGCATGATTTCAAGGGCAAATCAAAGTTAGGCTACTTATATTCTTGTACTTTCTCATTTAATAAAATATATCTGTTTACAGAGAAGAAGCAGGATGGAGATATATAAATGTCCCAGTGTAGAAACAGTAAAATAACAACCAAGAATAGAAGTTTTGCAGTTTTTTATTTTGCTCATTTGTTTTGTTTGTTTTTATTTATTTTTCCCTCTGAAATTGTAGTGACAGATGCACAATTCAATAACATTTTCCAGAGTGAAGACTTTAACACAGTATGTCTTAGCTGCTAAGGAGAAATAAAACAGGCACTGCCATAGTATTCTTAAAGTTCTGCTCTGTTTTCGGCATGACTGTTAATGTAGAAATAAGTAGGTCAAGTTTTCTCTTGCTTCATTTTCTTAATAGGAAAAAAAAAAAAGACAAGGAATTTGTTTTCTTTAAATACAGGTTCTGTCAAGATCTTATGTTGCCAAAAGGTGAAACAACTTTTATTATTTGAAATTACAGAATGGCCAAGGTTGGAAGGGACCCCTGAAGATCATCTAGTCCAACCCCTCTGCTGAGCAGGATCACCTAGAGCACACTGCACAGGATGGCATCCAGGTGGGTTTTGAATATCTCCAGACAAGAAGACTCCACAACCTCTCCGATCAACCTCTTCCAGTGCTGTCACCTTCACAGTAAAGAAATGTCCCCTCACATTCAGCTGGAACCTCCTGTGCTTCAGTTTATGCCTGTTGTCTCTCATCCTCTTTCTGGGCACAATTAAAAACAGATTGGCTTAATCCTTGCAACACCCTCCACTCAGATATTTATACGCATTAATGAGGTCTCTCCTCAGTCTTCTCTTTTCCAGGCTAAACAGGCCCAGCTCTCTCAGCCTGTCCTCATACAACAGGTGCTCCAGCCCTCTAATCATCTTCGTAGCCCTCCTCTGAACTCGCTCCAGTAGCTCCATGTCTCTCTGGTACTGGGGAGCCCAGAACTGCACACAATACTCCAGGTGCGGCCTCACCAGGGCTGAGTAGAGGGGTAGTATCACCTCCTTTGACCTGCTGGTAATACTCTTCTGGATGCACCCAGGATACTGTTGGCCTTCTTGGCCACAAGGGCACACTGCTGACACATGAACAGCCTGCTATCCACCAGGTCTCCCAGCTGTCTCTCTGCAGTGCTGCTCTCCAGCAGGTCCCCCCTCTCTCCCCCAGCCTGTACTGGGGCTTGGGGTTATTCCTCCCTAAGAGCAGGACCCTGCACTTGCCTTTGTTGAACTTCATGAGGCTCCTCTCGGCCCAACCCTCCAGCCAGTCAAGGTCCCTCTGAATGGCAGCATTGCCCTCTGGGGTATTAGCCACTCCTCCCAGCTTTGTGTCATCAGCAAACTTGCTGAGGGTCACTTTTCCATTGTCCAGGTCACTGATAAGTAGGTTGAACAACACTGGACCCAGTACTGACCCCTGGGGGACACCTCTAGCTACAGGCCTCCAATTCTCCAACTAGACTGCACCACTGAGTACAAGCCTCTGAACTCTGCCATCCAACCAATTACCAATTCACCTCACCGTCCACACATCTAGCCTGCAATTCCTGAGCTTGTCAATGAGGATGTTATGGGTGACAGTGTCAAAAGCCTTTCTGAAGTCAAGGTAGACCACATTTACTGTTCTCCCCTCATCTACCCAGCTAATCATCTCATCACAGTAGGCTATCTGATCGGTTAAGAATGATTTCCCCTTGGTGAATGCATGATGACTACTCCTTATCACCTTCTTACCCTCCACATACTTGGAGATGACCTTCATGATGAGATGTTCCATCACCTTTCCAAGGATGGAGGTGAGGCTGACTGGTCTGTAGTTGCCTGTATCCTCATTCTTGGAAATTGAAGACAGTCTTTGAGTTGAAGACAATCCTTGCCCCATAGATTAAAATGGACTCTAAATGGACTCACATCTTCCTCTGTTCCTCAGCTTTTTCTGTACATGTGAATGTTAAAAGCCAAAACTTGTTTTTGAACTTAATAAACATTGAGTGACTTACTCTGTGAAACACAGAACTCCCAAATTGTACGTTAGTTTATTTCACAGGTATTTACAAGGTAATTGGCATTGTATAATGCATGGAAAATCAATTCACTTAATTGAAATCTAGTTTTCAGTATGGCTATGACATATATTTTATTATTAAAATAATTTTGTAATGTCATTTGTGTATTTATGCAAGAGATGTTGTTACAGAAGTAATCTGAGTTTCTGTACTGAAATGGATCTTATGTCTTTGTGGTATCCTTCGTGACTTTTTTCCTCTTGTCCTTGTCTTTCCTCATAATGGTACTTATCCAGTACAGCAAAGGAGATACAGACCAAAATTTAAACACTGCATAGGACAGATTGTTTCTGTCCCCACAGGCCTTTCCTTTCCTCCTCAGAACTGAATATAGAGGAGCTATACAATGCCTGAATATTGAATGCATTGCATGGATGATTGACTTTTCTCTGTATTGGGATTTCAAAGGTGCAGTATAAAGACATAGGTATAATGTCAGGCTTCTGTGATTTTATTTATTTATTTATTTATTGTATGTTTTTAAATTATTCCAAGTGCTATAAATCAAGTAAGTGCTAAATGTTCTGAGTATCTTTTTCTGCAGTTAAAAATTCCATCTTTTCAAGTAAATTAATCAGTTTGTTTTCCCAGGCTTCTGTGTCAATATGAAAATGAACATGTTTCCTGTACTGCTTTTGGCTGGAATAGAGATAATTTTCTTCATTGTATAGTATGGTGCTGTGTTTTGGATTTATGTTGAAAACAGTCTTGATAACATATGAATGTTTAGTTGCTGATGAACAGTGATTACACTGAATCAAGGACTCTTCTGCTTTTTGTGCTATCCTGCCAGCAAGGAGGCTGAGGGTGCATGAGAAGCTGGGAGGGGACACAGCCAGAAAAGCTGACCCAGACTGGCCAAAGGCCTGTGCCATATGGCACTGTGCTGAAAAATAAAACCAGGAGAAAGAACAAGGAGGAGGGGACATTTGAAGTGTTGATGTTTATCTTCTCAATAAACCATTCTATGTGATGAGCCCTGCTTTCCTGGAGGTGGCTGAACATCTGCCTGCTAATGGGAAATAGTGAATCAGTTCCTTGCTTTGCTTTGCTTGCATGTACAGCTTTTACTTTACCTAGTAAAGTATCCTCATCTCAAGCTACAAGTTCTCACACTTTTACTTTTCTGATCCTCGTCCCATCCCACTGTGGGGGGAATGAGTGAGTGGCTCAGCGGTGCTGAGCTGCCTGCTAGAGTTAAACTGCAACAGTTCCCAATTTTTCTGGACATATACAGGGCAGTAAGAAAATAGACCCTGAGGATTTTGGGTGTAGTCAAGGAAGTGGCTTCTCAGACTTTACCTTACACCTTAGCCTGTCTTCCTGGGCCACTGCTTACAAAACATTAAAGATTGGATTTGAATATTTGAACAGTGAGAGGAAGTACCGACTTTGCACTTTCCCCTGCTATTGCTAACTGTGCTGGAAGAAAGAGGCACCTGTCCTTTGTACATCTGCCCTGACAAATACAAAGCTCTTACGTTGCAGAGCCTTAGTGCCTTTCCTTTGGAAATATTTTTAACCACGTTGTTGGAATATTGGAGCACTGGCCACTGCTGAGATCCCAGGCTCTTGAAAGAATTCTCTCAAAGTGGCGCTTCTAAAATTTATAGTGTTTTTCCATATATATTTCTTTCTTTCTGCCTTCTTCTCATTCTCCTCAAAGCCTATTCAGAGTTATTCAGGACTAGGAACTGAACTGAAAGTCTGCAGTCCTAGTAAAGGTGATGGATCTTCATCAAGCTGATGTACTGGAACTTCAAGTGCTGGATCTTTGTATGCATGCCTAGATTGGTAAGTAGTTAATCTGGCACTATTCCAAGGCATGAGCTTTGTTTTTTCCAGACCTGTATGAAAATGGTACTCTATAGCTGGCTCCTGAGGCCTTTGTGGAACATGCTGACTTGCTTTTCCCAGCTCACTGTAACTAATAGAGTTTATGTAGATTTTCTTCAGCAATTCCATCCATAAGAATATTCTGGATTTATAGTTTAGGAATGTGTTCATGACCTAAAAAGAATTCTCAAACATAACTACATTCCCAGCTTTGCCTTTACAGAGAGCTGTAAGAGTCTGAGTTATTGGCTGGAGTTGTGCTACTAAACACATGGATTCTTTGTTTCTGAGTTCAAGTGACAGAAGCTGACACATGTCCACAAAAATATAGCATTCAACTCTAATATGGGACCCCAGGTGCTGTACCAGGGCCCTAAGATATAAGTAATTTTTGAGGGTAGCTTTTTCAGTCTAAACTACCTGCAATGTGAGGACTGTTTCAGCTTAGTGGAGTTGTGTCTTGTAGAACGACACAAAAATTATGGCAGGAGTGGTGTGCTAAGGTACCAGGGTACTGTTAGAAGACTGTAGAGAGAGCAAAGGAAGCCAAACCTAGTTCACTCTTGTCCACTAGTTAGTGAGAACTGGTATCCTATTCACTGACCCCTACTGGTTTACATTATTCAGTGAATCATGTCCAGATAGTGTCTGGCAGAGAGATTTTTCTTCAAACACGCTTCTAGTTAGGAAGTGTGTTAGAAATTAAACTGTAAGAATGATCAGGTCTGTCTGTGTCCCGTCCCGTCCCCCCCCCCAGCATTCAGCACACTCCTGATTTACTCACTGGCTTAAATGTAGCCACTGAGCCCATCACTGGCTTAGTGCTGCAGCATCTTCTTTTGATGGCAGCTGGTTTGGATGGCAGGTGTCTGGTAATGTGTGCCACAGCTCATTCTGGGCTTCCCACTGTGTAGACTTTTTTCTTTCTCAGAGCTCTGTCTTAATCTATCAGCCCCTTGGGTTTATGTACTATTATGCACATTTATTTCCTTGCTTTACTTTTGAGCATTTTCCTTTCCCTGTATAGAAAGCAGGGGAACAGCATCATGCTAGGTTAATCTGACTCACTACACCAAGGTGTTTCTACTGAACAATGTTGCATTATTCTGTCTGACAGATAAATGACAGACCTGTGACACACAGACTGACAACCCTCTGATATTTTCCATGTTGTAGCATTATTTGTAGCATCAGTAAGTCTCTATAAGCTGCTAATAGCTGAGTTATAGCATTCAAGTTCTACAAATCATTCAATTTTTTCTCCACAGTTGTATTGGGTGCTTAGTACACCACAAAGTGCTACAGAAGATTTGACAGGATGGATCACTTTTGTTTTCTCTAATAATTTTTCAAGTTAAAATATTAAAACTTGCCACTTTTAAATCCACCCCTGTATTTCTGTCTCCTTCATGCTTGATCGAATCATTGTTTTGCTTTTGCAGAACAACAGGTAAGCATGATTCTGTGTCCCCTACCCCTGACAGCTCTACCAACATGTGACCTTCTCAGGGATACATCCTTATGGGACACCCCTTCTTGGCACCATATCAATTATTCTGGTGAATTGTCATCAATGATTAGCTGAAGGTGAATATTTCTTTAAAAAAGAAACCTTTCAGTAGGGCTCATTCACTAAAATTTTGGTCATTTTGAACCTGTCAGTTTCTCTACCATTTCATTCCAACAAAGTTAGTTTAAATATAATTTCTGATTGTCCGATCACTGAAAAAGAAATTATGGTTGAACATTTTATCTTTTCTTGTCACAAGGTTTGTTGTACTACTTGTCCTCTCCAGACTATGATTTGTCTTCATGACTTTTATTGTGAAAAATATTTTTGGATTGACTGAGAGTATTCTCTGCTTCAGAAGTCCTACAATGGCTCTCATTTCCTACTAACATAAGCCTCTTTCTCCCTCTAAAGATAAAAATGATATTCACGCAATATGAGAAAACCTAAAGGAATAAAAAAAGTCCTTACAATGTTTATTGATAACTAGCTATATATATATTCTGGAGTAGTGTATTTTTTTTTTTTTTTTTTTTTTTTATTTATCAGACAAAGGAAAATCTTCTGTAGAAATAACGTTCTCTACTATTAAAATAAAAGCAGTGACTACAGCAGCAGTAGCAGTATGAAGTCTTGAAACCAAGTAGTATAGGATATTCTGTAAAATGTATCCTTGATTGTAGAGTCCCTTTTACTTACTATTTTGGTGGTAAAGGAAAAGGAAAAATAAATAAAATAAAATAAAAAGGAAGGAAAAAATGTAATTCTAAACTTTTTTTTTTTTTTTCTGTTTGTCCCACATTTCTATTATATATTTTGCTGTACTAAAAATGATGTTTCACCAGCTACCCATCCAGCCAAAACAGTTTCCAATGTTTGACATACTTGCCTGAAAAAAAAAAAAAAAAAGAAAAGAAAAAAGAAAAAAGAAAAGACAGTATTTAGCTACATCTATTTATTCACATTAATCCAGAAAGTTTTTAGACATTCAGTTGTTTTGATAAATTGAGAACAAGGGAGTAGTAAGTCTTGCCTAGTATAATGAAAAGTTGCAATTTTTAGAAATAAACTCTGCCTATTATGGGTACTACTGTTAAATTCTTTGTCCAATGCTTGTATTTTGTAGTCAGCAAAACCTTGTTAAAATCTTTAATGTGTCTTACAGGCCAGATAAAGGGAGGCAGCAATAGACTAAGCAATTAAAAAAGTGAAAGTTATTAAAGTTCAGTGAGTGAATAGAAAATTATGACAAACCAAAATCAGAAGCAAAACTGTATAAACAATTTGTCAGTGCCTGCATTTGTCATTCCTAATGACATTTCTTAGTGTACTTTTAACAGTATTAGAATTGTTTTGAGAAAATGTTCAAAGAAAATAAAAAATCCAGAAACACCTGCAGAAAGCTGATGAAGACAGCAGCGGAACGAAGAGACTGTATGAGAACTTGAAAGACTTATGTTTTTCAAGGTTTAATGAGAAGCAGTTAAGATTTTTGAATTTGTAGCAGCTGTATAAGTAAACACTATTTTTGAGTCAGTTTTCAGGAAAGGAACCAGAATAACTGAATCACAGAATGGTTTGTGTTGGAAGGGGCCTAAAAGATCACCTAGTTCCAACCCCCTGCAGGGACACCTCCACAACTTCTCTGGGCAACCTGTTCCAGGGCCTCTCTACTCATCTATTCCTTAAGGAGTTTCTTCCTTATATCTAATCTGAATCTACCCTTTTTTAGTTTAAAGCCATTACTCCTTGTCCTATCGCTACATAAAGAGTCCCTCCCTGGCTTTTCTATAGGCCCCCTCTAGTTATAAGGTCTCCCTGGAGCCTTCGCTTCTCCAGGCTTGACAGCCCCAACAGTCTCAGCCTGTCTTCATAGTACAGGTGCAGCATAGTACAGTCCCTTGATCATCTTTGTGGCCTTCCTCTGGACTCATTTTAATACTTCCATGTCCTCCTTGTGCTGGGGGCCTCAGAGCTCAACACAGTGCTCCAGGTCTCAAATGCTCACAAGAACAGAGCAAAGAGGGAGAAGCACCTCCCTTGACCTGCTGACCACACTATTTTTGATGCAGCCCAAGATATGGTAGGCTTTCTGGGCTGCAAGAGCACATTGCTGGCTCATGTTGAGCTTCTCGTCAACTAACGTACAAAGGTCCTTCTCCTCAGGGCTGCTTTCAATCCATTCTCCACCCAGACTGTATTTGTGTTTGGGATTACCCTGGCCCAGGTGCAGAACCTTGCACTTGAAACTTGATCTTGTTGAACACCAATGAGGTTTGCACAGGCCTGTCTGTCCAGATCCCTCTGGATGGCAAACTGCATATTCAGCTGTGTGTATCAGCAAATATATATCCAGCAGTTGAACAAACAAACACCTAAGACAAGGCGACCTACGCGTCGCATTGCCACATCATCCTTCAAAAAAGAAAGAAGGGCTATTGTTATGGGGGGCTCCCTCCTGAAAGGGACAGAGGGACCGATATGCCAACCGGACCCAACCTGCAGAGAAGTCTGTTGCCTCCCTGGGGCTCGGGTGAGAGACTTTGCCAAGAAAGTCAAGCGCCTGGCACGGCCCACTGACTACTACCCGCTACTGGTCTTTCAGGCTGGTAGTGATGAAGTAGCAACGAGAAGTCCGAAGGCGATCAAGAGAGACTTTAGGGATTTGGGGCGACTACTTAGAGGATCAGGGGCGCAGGTTGTGTTTGCCTCTGTCCTTCCGATAGGGGGGATCGAAGCTGAAAGGCGTGCTGTTCACATAAACTCGTGGCTTCGAGACTGGTGTGACCGGCAGAATTTTGGTTTCTTTGATCACGGGAAGGTCTATGCTACACCGGGCCTGATGGCACTGGATGGGATGCGCCTCTCTCGGAGAGGGGTAAGGATCTTTGGTCAGGAGTTGGCAGGGCTGATAGATAGGGCTTTAAACTAGAGTCGAAGGGGGAAGGGGCTAAAACCAGGCGCGCCGGTGAAGACCTAAGGGATGGTACGCTAGAATCAGAGGGGCTGTGTGCCAGTGAGGTCCTTCGGTCAGGTGCTGAGTGTAAGGAGACGCACTTGAAGTGCTTTTACATGAACGCACACAGTATGAGGAATAAAATGGATGAGCTAGAAGTCCTGGCCCAGTCCCGCAACTACGACATCATCGGCATAAGCGAAACCTGGTGGGATGAGTCCTGTGACTGGGGTGTTGCGATAGATGGTTACAGGCTCTTCAGGAGGGACAGGCAGGGTAGGCGAGGTGGTGGGGTGGCGATGTATGTGAAGCAGGGGCTGGACTGTGTGGAACTTCAGGTCGGCGATGGCAAAGTTGAGAGCCTCTGGGTAAGGATCAAGGGACGAACGAATAAAGGGGATGTCGTTGTGGGAGTCTATTACAGACCGCCTGGCCAGGACGATAGCGCCGATAAATTATTCTTTACAGAACTAAGAGAGGCCTCGAGATTAACTCCCCTTGCCCTTATGGGGGACTTCAACTTGCCAGATGTTAACTGGGAGTGCCACACAGCTGACACGAGCAAGTCCAGGAGGTTCATGAAGCACCTAGATGATAACTTCTTGGTGCAGGTGCTAACGGAGCCAACTAGGAAAGGTGCCCTCCTAGACCTGTTGCTAGAAAACAGAGAGGGTCTGGTGGGAGATGTGGTGATTGGTGGCCGCCTCGGTCATAGCGACCATGAAGTGGTTGAGTTCAAAATTTATGGTGACAGAAGGAAAAGTGCCACCAAAACCTCATCCCTAGATATGGGGAAAGCGGACTTCAGGCTGCTCAGGGAACTAGTCAGCAAGGTCCCCTGGGAAACTGCTCTTGAAGGCCTCGATGTCCACCAGTGCTGGTCATTCTTTAAGCGATGCCTCCTAGAAGCACAAGATCAGGCAATTCCTAAATATCGCAAGTCAGGCAGGCGGGGCAGGAGGCCGGCATGGCTGACCAGGAACGTTCTAATGGAGATTAGGCGGAAACAGAGAGTGTTTCGCTACTGGAAGGAGGGCCAGGTGTCATGGAAAGAATACAGAGATGCTGTTCGTGTTTGTAGGGAGAAAGTTCGTGTGGCCAAAGCACACCTAGAGTTGAAGCTGGCTGTGTCTGTGAGAGAAAATAAAAAGGTTTTTTTTAGATATGTGAATGGAAAAAGGAGAACTAAAGAATACATAGGGCCGCTCCTTGATAGGGAAGGTCTCCTCACAGACAATGACATAGGCAAAGCAGAGACGCTTAACGCCTTCTTTGCCTCTGTCTTCAATGCCGATGATGGGCTTCGGGACCCAGGGTGCCCTGAGCTGGAGGACCGGGACGGTGGGGATGACAAACTCCCAACCGACCCTGAATGTGTGCAGGATTTGCTACTCCACCTGGATCCCTACAAGTCCATGGGTCCGGATGGGATTCATCCCTGGGTGCTGAAAGAGCTGGCGGACGTCATCGCGGAACCTCTCTCAATTATTTTTCAAGGATCCTGAGAATTTGGAGAGGTCCCGGTAGACTGGAAGCTGGCAAATGTTGTGCCGATTTTCAAGAAGGGTCAGAAAGAAGACCCTAGCAATTACAGGCCTGTCAGTCTCACGTCAGTGCCTGGTAAAATCATGGAGAAGTTGGTTCTCGAACTTATTGAGGCGCACCTGGGGGACAAAGCAGTCATTGGTCCCAGCCAGCATGGGTTTGTGAAGGGTAGGTCCTGCCTAACTAACCTGATTTCCTTTTATGATAAGATCACCCGTATGGTGGACCAAGGGAAACCAGCTGATGTGATTTTTTTGGACTTCAGCAAGGCTTTTGACACGGTTTCCCATAGGATCCTACTGGACAAAATGTCCACCATACAGCTAAATAAAAACATCATACGATAGGTGAGCAATTGGTTAACGGGCAAGGCCCAAAGGGTTATGGTAAATGGGGCTGCGTCAGGCTGGCGGGCAGTCCCCAGTGGGGTCCCTCAAGGCTCCATTTTAGGGTCGGTACTTTTCAATATTTTTATAAACGATCTGGATGTAGGAATAGAAGGTATTTTGAGCAAGTTTGCTGATGATACCAAACTTGGAGGAGTTGTGGACTCGAATGAGGGTGTAAAGGCCTTGCAGAGGGATCTGGATAGGTTGGAGAGCTGGGAGATCACCAACCGCATGAAGTTCAATAAGAGCAAGTGCCGGGTCCTGCACCTGGGACAGGGAAACCCTGGCTGCACGTACAGACTGGGCGACGAGACGCTGGAGAGCAGCCTAGAAGAGAGGGATCTGGGGGTCGTGGTAGACAGCAAGTTGAATATGAGCCAGCAGTGTGCCCTGGCAGCCAGGAGCGCCAATTGTGTCCTGGGGTGCATCAAGCACGGCATTGCTAGTAGGTCAAGGGAGGTGATTGTCCCGCTCTACTCTGCGCTGGTGCGGCCTCACCTCGAGTACTGTGTGCAGTTCTGGGCACCACAGTATAAAAAGGACATGAAACAGTTGGAGAGTGTCCAGAGGAGGGCTACGAAGATGGTGAAAGGCCTGGAGGGGAAGACGTACGAAGAACGGCTGAGGTCACTGGGCCTGTTCAGCCTGGAGAAGAGGAGGCTGAGGGGAGACCTCATCACAGTCTACAACTTCCTCGTAAGGGGGTGTCGAGAGGCAGGAGACCTTTTCTCCATTAACAGCAGTGACAGGACCCGCGGGAACGGGGTTAAGCTGAGGCAGGGGAAATTTAGGCTTGACGTCAGGAGGGGGTTCTTCACAGAGAGGGTGGTTGCACACTGGAACAGGCTCCCCAGGGAAGTGGTCACTGCACCGAGCCTGTCTGAATTTAAGAAGAGATTGGACCGTGCACTTAGTCACATGGTCTGAACTTTTGGGTAGACCTGTGCGGTGTCAAGAGTTGGACTTGATGATCCTTAAGGGTCCCTTCCAACTCAGGATATTCTATGATTCTACGATTCTATGATTCTATTTAGACATGAAATAGAAGGCACAGTTTTGTTTCTTCCTCAGTTTGACAGATACAAAAAAATTGGACAAAGTTCAGCAGAGGGCCACCAAGATGGCTGGAGAACTCGGCATATGGGGAAAAGTTGAGAACATTGGGACTGTTCAGCCTAGAGAAGAGAATACTCAGGAGGATCTAATCATAGCCTTTCAATACCTAAAAAGTTGCTACAGAGAAGGAGATTCTCCCTGAATATGGATGCACAGGCCAAGCAACAATGGGCACAAGTTGCTGTAGGAGAAATTCAGGCTGGGTACGTGAAAAGAATTGCTCAAGGTGACAAAGATTAAATTTTTGAATAGGTTGCTTGAAGAACTGAAGGGATCTCCTTCACTGGAAATATTTGATACTTGGCTTGACAGGGCCATAGATGCCTTATGTAAGACCCTACTCTTAATGATCAATGAGATCATGTGCTCTTCAGGGGTCCCCACAACCATGAACTGTTCTGTGGATTTGAGGATCAAAGTAAAGCACTAGTGTGGAAGAGGAGGAATGAAGAATCCTCCTGAGTTTGAACTCTCATGGGATATATCAAATAATCGAGATTAATGCATTTTTAAATGCTCAGAAACTTTTCCACTCTGAATCACACAGCCCTTCCCTGAGGCACCAGTCCTGAAAAATAAAAAATGATGTTATGTTTATTGGCAGCACAATTTAAATGCAATTTTCTCTTGTCACACTGACATGAAATAATTGCTTGCACATTCCCTGGTTATAAATGGTTCAGTAACATTCTTGCTTGGCTCATTTATTTGATTCCGTGCTAATTCTTTGGAAATGAGAACAGGACCATATCCCCAATTTGTACAGTATGTTAAGTATTTTTTCCATCCAATGGGAAATATATCAAGGGTGTTTCTTTAGTTGGACCATAATTTTCTGTCTTTATCACAATCATTGATCCAGCATAACTGCATGAGAGTTTCAGGCCTCAGTTATTCTGAATGTGGCTGGCTCCTTGCTCAATTTAATCGACTATGTGTTAACAGTCTAGTGAATAATTGAAGGAAATTCTTTTCCTTTTATGTCAAGCAATTTCCCTTTCCATGTAAGACATGGAACATCAGATGTGAATCCAAATTAAAAAAAAAAAAAAAAAAAAAAAAAAGATAAAATCAGAGATTTAACCACTTATCCAGTGCATTTTAATTAATATATATTTGATTATATATACTTTTATATATATTTGTGTCTACAGGTTTGACAATGCACCTGCAATTAAGAGAAATTAGGATAAATTAGGAGGAAATACAGGACTATCCTTAGGGATATCTGATGGTATTTATTATTAATTCATATGCCATTGTTTGGCTGGGTAAGACTTTCATAAATTTATCACATGGTTGGTAAAAAAAATGTTATAAACATTTTCCTATCAAAAGTAAATCAAGAGGTCACTTAAATCAAGTGCTTTCAGAGGGGCAATGTAAGCTATTTTGGGAGAAATAATAATAAAACCATGTCTGATTTAAAATCATATCAAATTCTCTTTCCTGGGCTTTTTTTTTTTCCCCGTCAGTTTGTATTTTGCAAAGTAAATATTTTGGAAAGGAGCCTGTGTTTTCCATGTCAAGATTTTCATTTTCTTTTTCTTTTTTCTTTTTTTTTTTTTTATCCTTTTCTTTTTTCTTTTTTTTTTCTTTTTTTTTTTTTTCTTTTACTATATGTTTTACTTCTCACTTCTTATTCCAAATAATAAAAAAGGAAAAAAAAACTTGAAAGAAAAAGAAAAGCCCAAACCCCATAACCATTGAAAGTGCTGAAACTCCTCTTTATTTCCTTACTTAAGGGACCAGCTTCAAAAGTAGTGCAGTAGGAATAAAAGGGAACAGGAAGGGTGTTCTGATGAACACCTCTGTCAAAAAAAAATGGAGGTGGGTTAGAGTACACACTTACCAACAGTGAAGATGAAAACAAACCGGGGATGGGGGGGTGAGGGGTGGAGTGAGGGGGGATAGGAGGGCCAACTGATATGTTCAAGGGCAGGGCTGCCATTTGTAGAGAACTGAATGAGTCCACTAATCATTCTATTCAATAAGGACAAATGCCAGCTATGGGCTGGGGGCTGAGAAGCTGGGGAGAAGGTCTGTGGAAAGGGCCCTGGGTTCCTGGCTGGCAGTAAGCAGGACAAAAGCCAGCAGTGTGCCCTGGAAGCAGGGCCAGTCAGCAGCATCCTGGCTTGTGTTAGCTACCCCATGGATTGAGGGAAGGGACCAGCTCCTACAGACCCCACCTGGAGTGCTGGCTCCAGTTGGGCCTCCTAGTAGAGCAGAGACTTGGAGAAAGTGGGAAAACTCCAGGGAAGTCTCCAGGATGGTCAGAGCAGGAGCAGTGGCCCTGTGTACCAGGGCCAGGGGAGTAGGGCTTGGTGCAGGGCCCCAACAGCCACGCACCCCATCCACATGGAGGTTGCTGAGACCGGGAACCCCAACTTATCTCAGGAGGATGAGGGACAGTGGGCAGGAAACATGGGACGTTCAAGATGGACGAAAAGAAACAATTTCGCACCATGAGGGTGGTCAAGAGGTGAAACAAGTTTCCAGAGAGGTTGTGCAGTCTCCATCCCTGCAGGTCTTTTGAACGTAAGGCTGGACTAGAGGTGTCCTGAGGTCTCTTCCCATCTGAGTTATTGTCTAATTTTATGATTTGCAGAAAAAGGGAATCATATTAAAAATGAAAAATAGGGTAAGATAAGTGAAGTTAAAACGTGCATACATTCTCCCCTCATACAAAGGAAATAGAAACTTTTTGGCTTTAAACTTAAATATATATATATATATATATGCTAATAAAAGTGGAGCAAAATTTTCCATCAAATATTGTGTTTTAAATCAAAATATATATATATATCTGTTCAGTTCTAGTTTTTGTTTTCAGTGCTTACTAAAACAACTGAAAATCCTATTGGACTACTCTTGTAGTTAGACTAATCATACATGGTCACGAATAGCGTGGGATCAGACCTTTACAATTTGCTTCCTCTTCATGTTCTGGCTATGGCCAAGGTTCTCCTTTTCCTAAAACTGAAGTGGATTCTTTGAGCACCACATGCATTTACACCAAATGTGTGTGGATACTCCACCACATGCATTTACACCAAATGAAAATATGTACCTTTGAATATTTTTGCAATCAGTATTTGTAAATCTTGGTGAGCTAAATGTTTTTAGTGAAGTGGGAAAAAAAAAAAAAACTTTCAAAATAAACATCTTCTAACGAAGAGAAGTGGGTTTCCTTTTCTTCTGCTGCTTCTTCTTTTTCTTTCTTTTTCTTTCTTTCTTGCTTGCTTGCTTGCTTGCTTACTTGCTTTCTTGCTTTCTCTTATTTCCTTTTTTTCCTTCTTTTCTTTTTTTTTTTTTTTTCTTTTTCTTTCTTCCTCTTTTTTTCTTTTTCTTTCTTCCTCTTTTTTTTTTTTTTTGTTTTGTTTGAATTATACTATTCAACTGATAACATTTAAGATGATTTCATAGACAAATGGAAAACATTAAAAAAAAAAAAAAAAGAAACGAGGGCTAAAGAAAATGTTCTCATTTTTGAGTCATAAGCCATTCACTTGAGCTCATTCCACTGTAGAGTGCATCAGACATTGGAAAGCTAGACAGATGGCACTAAATGATATCTTGATGATTACTTCTCACAACTTTTTATAGATATTTAAAGACTTCTTTTTTTTTTTTTTTAACAGAGTATGATTTTTATGGAAACCTCCCTTACTGAGTCATTTTCAAGCACATTATTTCATTCTTACAAGAAAAGTGTGGTGTTTCTAAGACAATTACCTGAATATGTGATATGGTTTTCAGTTTATGCAAGGATTTCACACAGACTTCTATAGACGTATGAGCTCTTTCTCGACTTCTTTCATATGAAAATGTGTTTCAAGCATGCATTTTATTTTATGTCATTTGCAAACAAAGCTCTTCTGAAATCACTACATACAGTCAAAAGCTAGAGAGAATGGAAAAAATGAATTTCCCAGTGGAATTCTTTAGATTAAGTATTTCATATTGTTACAATTTATCATACGAATTCCTAGAACAAAATTTCAGAGGATGATGTGAAATAACATTGCATTTCATTTAGTCAAGGGGCAATTTAGAGAGGAACGATGCCCTGAGACTTTTTGTAAATTCATGTATCCTCTTATAAGCATTATAATTTACTCTTTCATCTGCAGAAGTCAAAGACATTGAAAAAAAATCTTTTATGACCACAGAATTTCAACCCATTTTCAATTTCTATCACTTGAGTTAGGGAGAAATTTAGGCAAATGCATGAAATAGTATATTGTTGTCTTTTAACACCATATGCCCCATATTGTGTCTGTGGGTAAATACATATCTTTGCCAACATCTGATGGATTGTTACCTTTTACATTCACAAGTTAATATCTCTCGCAAAAAAAAATCTCAAAATCCTTTAGAGAGAAAGCAATATAATTTTGTTTGTTTGTTTGTTTTCCATCTCCTTATAAATATGTGTGTATATATATATATAAGCAGGAATAATTTGATGTAAATTAGTATTTGATTGTGCCATTAAGAGTATCTTATTTAAAGCTTCAAATTTTGCAGGTTTTCCTTTGGCTATTAGCAATTCTTTAATGTTTTCTGATAGTCACAGGGAGAAAACTCATTTCAGATAGTGTAAATCAAATCAAGATCAAAGCATTTTATTGAGTTCTTAAAATATGTAATTAACTGGCAATGAATGAGCAATACATTCAGGATTGGTATCTGTAATGCAAAGATAATCTGTAGTTTTGCCATCTTGAAAAATAAATAAAAACAAAGAAATTATAATAAAGAATTTCCGAAACATTCTTCTATTACGAATCTTCAAAACTTCCTCCCCTCCCCCCCCCAAGTACACAGTTATGTGCACAGCTCACTTTCCCCAGGAAATATGGGTTACCAGTAACCCTCTCCCTCATGGGAGTGGGGGTGCCTTGCTTGCACACCCCTCCTATGGGAGGCATAGGAGCCCGATGCATACTCCTGTCACCTGCTAATGTATTGTGGTGCAAAAGCACTCCATGAGGCTGCCTATGCACATCCATGGTGGATCTCCACTTGCTGTCCCTAGCCTGCAAGGAGCACCCCATAGCCAGGGGCAGGACGCGCATGGTGTCCGGCAGGGATGCTGCTCCTTATGGCTTGGGCAGGGGCTGTGGTGCTGCAGGGCAACTTCTGGCAGTGCTGGAAGACTGTTTTTTCCTCCTGCTCTTTCCAGTCCAGGGTCTCTCCCCTGAAGTGAATGTTTATGCTTCTTTCCACTTCTCTACATGACTTCTTAGTATCCAGATGATAGTCATTTTCTTCTCAAACATTATTAGTTTTGGGCAAATGTACTAAAAAAAAATAAAAAAAATCTGCACTCACTATAAGCATTCACACGCATAAACACACTGCTTGCATTCGTGCTCATCAGAAGTCATTTGTGAAAGCTGGGCTGGCTGTACATGCACCCCCACTTCTCCCCCTGCCCCAGTGACCACAACAGTAAAATTGTATGATTTCTGAATGACTTCTGACAATGATGAGGCTATCAGGCTGGGCACTTGTGTCATCAAGTAGTCAAATGGCTAAATTTGTGACTACATTAAGAAATTTAATTTGAAATTAGAATCTTCATCTCTTTTCTTTTTCCCTAAGGGGGGATGGGGGGGGGGGAGTGAAAGTCTGTGGAAAGAACATTTCATATCTGGCTCTTGTTCCACATAAGTGGAACAAGAGTTTTTGCAGAATGAGTAGCCATACCTGGCTGCAGTCTGTCCAGGGCAGGCTGCATGAGCCCAGACTCCTGAAGTGGCCCCAGAAGTGTCTGTGGGTCCCTGAAAGCCTCATCTGTGATTGAAACATTTGCCAGTTTGGTTTCATCCCTAAGCTGAGTGGATTACAGTTATTTAAATAAACAATATAAGTGACTCAAGTTACATACCTGAATTGCCACTCATTTCCAACATTTAGGGCAGACGTACCCGGGGCAATTTCACTGAAGAAAGGAGGCCAGATGAAGCTACAGGTAGTATTTACACTACCCATTGGGCCATTGCAACCACGAGGTTGCTTGAAGGCTAGCATGTAAACCTGTTCATCTGTCCACATTATTTTCTCTCTGATCATAGTGGTAACTCTGGCAAAAATCACCTCTGAAAATCCTTGTGGTTATCTCCATATTGAGAACTGAGCAGTCAAGCAGATATTTCACTTGACTGGAAGGCATATATTTTCAAAAAACTTCAGGAGGTCTTCAAAGTACAGTGTAGTGACTCACAAATTTCTTTCTAGCACACATCAAACACCATTTAAAACTCATTTCCATGCACATTGCTAAAGTGAGAGGCTTTCCCTCACTTTCCTAAGAGAATATTTTACTGTCTTAGAGGTCTTATTGTTAAGAAGATTATTTTCTTCATGTTTAGCTTAAATTTGCCACTGCATTTTACCCTTAAATCCTGGTTATATCTTCTTCACCACCTAGTATATTCCCAAAATATCACTGTATTTTTCCCTCTTAAAATTTCTAGGGATGGTGGAGGTGTAACTTCAGAACTAACACATTTACCTGAAGGAATTCCTAATTTAACTGGAATCAGGCTTGTAGGTGATCTAGTGCTTACCTCATTACAGTTTAAGATGTATCTCATATTTGGTATAGCAGTGTGGTGGTTTTACCTTGCTGGGTAGCTGAACTCCACCACAACTGCTCTTTTACTCCCCCTCCTTAGAAGAAGAGGAGGAAAATAAAGTATTCTGGAAAAAAAAAAAAAAAAAAAAAAAAAGCTCAGGGGTTGAGATAAGGATAATTTAATTAAATAGAAATGGAAGAATTAAAAATAAAAACAAAGGCCATGTGGAAGCACAGAGAGAGAGGAAAAAAAAAAGTACTACTTCCCATCAGCAAGCAATGTTCGGCCATGTCCTTGGAAGCAGGGTCTCAATATGCATACCAGTTGCCCAGGAGGACAGACATCTTCATAACAAGAACCCTTTCTCTCTCTTTCCCTCCCCCACCTTTTATTGCTGAGTGTGGTGTCATATGGCATGGAACATCCCTTTGGTTGGTTTAGGTCAGCTGCCCTGGTGATATCCCCTCCCCATCACTTGCCCACCCCCAGCCTGCTGGCTCCTGTGGGGTTGGAGGGAGTCCTGATGCGGTGCCAGCACTGCTCAGCAGCAGACACAACACTATTGTGATGCCAGTGCTGTTCTAGCTACAAGTGTCTAGCACAGCACTGTATGGGCTGCTGCAGGGAAAGTCAACTCCATCCCAGACAGACCCAGTACAGGCAAGAAGGCTATTTTTCTTCATTCTAGAAACTCCCCTGTTGACAACAAGGTATATCTCTGTCTCTAAAGTAAAAGCTAGACTTAGGCAGAAAGGTAGCAGTCTTTCAACTTTTTGACACCCTTCCCTTTTTTTTTTTTTTTTTTTTTTCCAATGTAGAAGGTGGTTTGTCTGTGATACGAAATTCAAACTGTATGAAATTAAAAAAATAACAAAAAAAAGAAAAAAAAGAAAAAAAAGCCAGATCCTGCACCTGGCATAGTGTAACCCTGTTGGGTTGGCCAGGTATTGGAAGAGGCTCCCAGGGAAGTGGTCAAAGCCCTAAGCCTGTCAGCATTCAAGAAGCATTTGGACAATGCTCTTAGATAAATGTTTTTTTAGGTAGTTCTGTGTGGAGCCAGGATTGGACTTGATGACCCTTGTGAGTCCCTTCCAACTTCTGTGGAACACTCTGTGATTCTATGTAGTCAGGAGGTGGTTTGAGTCTTGATTCTGAGTATTAATTGCTATGGCACTTGAAGTATGGAGCCTGAAGCTATGTAGGACACTCCAAGAATGAACACATGAACAGTGTGTTAACATAGATTGGACATCCAAATCTGCTTTATATTTACAACATCTAAAAAAGAAAGGAATAAGTTCATTAGCTATTGATTAGTACTGATTAGTATTGATTAGTACTGATTAAAGTGAAAGATATGCAACTAATTGCTGTGTTTCCCTTTAGTAAATAACTGTTCTCCAAAACCAGAGTTTTAATTCATTTTCATCATTGTAGGTGGATTCTAAACACCTTTCATTTTCCTGAGACACAAAACTCATAAAGTTTTGATGCTTATAATTGTATTGCTGAAATTTGACTAAGTTTTGGAATGACTATTCCCCACAGGAGCGAAGGGCAAACTATTCCATAACATTACAAGAATATTGAACCTAGTGTCCTAAAGAGTGAAACACTAATGTGCAAATGATATTTGTCCAGATGCTGCCAAATCTGAAGCCACAGGGGACTTGTTGAAATACCAGCTGATGATTGCTGCACCTGCTAATTGTTATACAAGGTGTTGAATACTGTGATGTTTTATTTTGTGTGAAAGATCTGTAGTAGCTAACTTTATCTTCAGGGGGAATTGGACGCTTTTATATCTCCCTTGAACATGTCCAGATCCCCTAATTGTCTGTGCTTCACCACACACACCTCAATTCCTTACAATATTTCTATAGTTTCACCAAACATGCAAGCTCCTCTGGACAGGCTGTTTAATTTCTCCACTTGGCTGGACCCAGAAAATGGGGACAGTGAGACAGTGGAAGCAGAAGCCAAGGTCTGGGAGGGGGAACTTGGACCACAGTAGCCTTGCAGAGTGTGCCAGGACTGTCACATTCACCCTGTGGCCAAGAAGGCCATCACCATTGTGGCAGAGCACCATCAGCAGGTCAAGGGAGGTGATCTTTCCCCTTTACTCAGCCCTGGTGGGACACACGTGGAGTGTTGGATTCAGTACTGGGCTCCAAGCATAAGAGACACATGGACATATTGGAGTGAGTGCAGTGACACGCCACAGAAATTATGAAGGGACTGGAGCATCGATCATTTGAGAACTGTCTGAGAAAGCTGGAACTGCTCATCCTGGAGAAGGATCAAGTTTATTTTATCTATGTGCATAAATGCCTCTGACAGGAGTAAAGACAACAGAGCCAGACTCTTCTCATCGATGCCCAGTTACAGGATGAGAGGCAATGGGCACAAACTGAAATAAAAGAAATTCTACCTTAACATAAGAAAAAAATAAATACTGATAACACTGTTTATAAAACATTGGGAGAAGTTGCACAGAGAGAATACAAAGCTTACATTCTTGGAGATATTCAAAACCTGACGGAACATGGCACTGAGCAACCTGCTTTTGCTGACTCTGCTCTTAGCAGGGGTTGGATCTGATCTCTAGAGGTACTTTCCAGCTTCAGCTGTTCTAGGCATTGTGAAAACATTTGTTTAAAACATGGGCAAGAGCCCTAGCTAATATAAATGAAAATTGTCGCATGCAATTCAATATCCTTATGCTATTTTATACACAAATGATATATACTGTTAGGAAAGCATTTGTTAAACACTTATGTAACCATGTTTTTGAAATAGATTAATATTGTATACATCATCCTGGAGGAACATAAGGCTTTTTCTTAGAATTTCTGCCTCTACATACCAGACACACTGAGAAGAAGTAATACTGAAATTTAAAGCAAAACAAAACAAAAGGTTAAAAGTAAAATGAGACATTAAAACTTGTAGGAAAAAAATGTAATCACATGATTAACTGTGTTTGTTACATAATTGTAACAAGGCTACTTAATTTTGAACAACAACAACAACAAAATCACACATCTACAGTGCTTCACCTTTTCTCCAGACATAAGTAGGATTTTCTGTCATTAACATGCATGACTCCTCATACATTTTAGAGTTATATTTTCTAAAGATATTTTCTCATCTCTACATAACTTTGTATGTTATTTTTGGTTTTCAGTGTGGATAATTTTTATTAAAATCCTAAGGATGCTAAATATATGCTAAAAAAAATGCTATTTTTTCCATGTAAAAGAAAGTGTAACAGTGTAAGTCCTATTCCATTGTATTTTATGCAGAAAAGCAAACTTGCACTTCATATCAGCATGGCCATTAGAATCATTAAGGTAGACCTCTAAATTGGTGAATAGCCCAGTCAGTAAACCCCTGTGATAAAACAATAATGTGAAACAGATACACTGTTGTTTCATTGCTCCTCTCCTATTTGAATTAATTTAATCGAAATGCAAGAGCTATTTTTCTGAATCTAGCAAGAGCTATTTTGCTGAATCTAACAAAAAAATTAAATAAGCCAAAAAAAGTTATGGAACAAATAACTGTGTGATGACAGAGGTTAATCCACCCAACGTGACCTCACTTTTGCATGGGGAAATCAGAAACTGCAGATTATTTTTTTTATTTCTCTTTCTTTCCTTCTTTCCTCCTTCCTTTCTTTCCTCCTTCCTTCCTTTCCTCCTTTCCTCCTTTCTTTCTTTTGTTCTTTCATTCTCTTCCTTCCTTCCTTCCTTCCTTCCTTCCTTCCTTCCTTCCTTCCTTCCTTCCTTCCTTCCTTCCTTCCTTCCTTCCTTCCTTCCTTCCTTCCTTCCTTCCTTCCTTCCTCTCTTTCTCTTTCTCTCTTTCTCTCTCTCTTTCTCTCTTTCCCTCTCTCTTTCTCTCTTTCTCTCTCTTTTCTCTCTTTTCTCTCTTTCTCTTTCTTTTAGTTCTTCCTCTCCTCTCCTCTCCTCTCCTCTCCTCTCCTCTCCTCTCCTCTCCTCTCCTCTCCTCTCCTCTCCTCTCCTCTCCTCTCCTCTCCTCTCCTCTCCTCTCCTCTCCTCTCCTCTCCTCTCCTCTCCTCTCCTCTCCTCTCCTCTCCTCTCCTCTCCTCTCCTCTCCTCATGCAATGAATATATATGGGCACACATGGATTCCCAGGAACTTGCATGGTTGTCACACTGCATTAGGTGAGGAGGACTTGGAAAAGTGGTCTGAAAACTGAGTCACAGCATTTCTTGTGCTGAGTCACTGAGATTTAGATATGAAAGACAGGTCAACAGTGTTTGGAAATTAGTAGATTCAGGCACTCAGATATCATGAAAATTAATGAAGATGGGTTTAATATTTTCACTGTCTCCTTTAGGAGTGTATGCTACTTTTTTCTTAGTAAGAGAAATATTTTCTCTGCCATAGAGAAGCACTTGAGGTGTCCTAGTAAATATCAACTTGTTCAGAAGTGTCTCATGTGATCCCTGTGGAGAAATGATGGCTTCTCTCTCTCTCTCTCTCTCTCTCTCTCTTTTTCTATTTTCTTTGTGCTCACCTCAAAAAGAATTGTATTACTGCACTGAATATGAAAGAGCAATTTAAAGAGAATGGTTCTCCCATATGAAGGACTAGATGACCTAGTGTGTGCTTCCCATTTCTTTTCCAAGAGGAAGAAAAATACAAAAATGTTTTCCACTGTTTCTTCTTTAAGTCAGCAACAGTTCTTGACTGTCAAGGTTAAATATATTTATTGAATGCATTTTACTGTTTATTTTTTCCCCAATTTATGTATACATGAATATCCAGATAGGCATTGCTTGTCCATTTATAGTCATGAATACAGGTGAATCACTTTTCTTTTATGAATTCAGCCTGCTGTTTACTGTTTTTCATTTGCCGTTTCCCAATTTTATTTCACTTAATAAAAAGATAGAAGAATGAAAGAACCAATAAACAACGATGTAATGCTGTACTTTATTTTTTCCCTACACCTACCTTGAAGATTTAGGGAAGATGAGAAATTACATACAATAAAAGTAACTTGTGTAAACTGTTCATACTCATTGTACCCTGTGAATTCGCCTCTGATACTGCAAACTCCAATGTTATACATAGAAAGTTTCAACTTCCTGCAGCCCATACTGAGCTTATAATTTCTTTTAATTGAGTTTGGAAAAAATCCCCAATTATAAGGATCACAGAATCATAGAATCATTAAGGTTGACCTTAATTGAGGAGGTGACCTCCAAGATCATCCGGTCAAACCATCCCCCTACACCAATATCACCCACTGAACCGTGTACCTAAGCACCACATCCAACCTTTCCTTGAACACCCCCAGGGACGGTGACTTCACCACTTCACTGGGCAGCCTGTCCCAATGACTGACTGCTCTTTGTGAGAAGAAATGTCTCCTTATTTCCAACCTAGGCCTCCCCTGGCACAACTTGAGGCCATTCCTTCTAGTCCTATCACTAGTTATTTGTGAGAAAAGGCCGACCCCCAGCTCCCCACAACTTCCTTTCATATTGCAGAGAGCAATGATATCTCCCCTGAGCCTCTTCTTCTCCAGACTGAACAACCCCAATTCCCTCAGCCGCTCTGCATAGGATTGGTGTTCCAGGCCCTTCACCAGCTTTGTAGCCCTTCTCTGGATATGGACATGCAGCAGGGCCTCTATGTCTTTCTTGTAGTGAGGGGCCTGAAGCTGAACTTGAGGTGCAGCCTCACCAGAGCAGAATACAAGGGGATGATCACCTCCCTGATCCTGTTGGCTACACTGTTCCTGATACAAACCAGGATGCCACTGGACTTCTTGGCCACCTGGGCACACTGCCGGCTCATGTTCAGATGAGCATCAACCAGCACCCCCAGATCCTTTTCCTCTTCACAGCTTTGGAGCCACTCTCCTCCAAGCCTGTATCTCTGTATGGGGTTGTTGTAGCCAAAGTGCAGGACCTGGCATTTAGCCATGTTGAACCTCATCCCATTGGCCATCAAATACAATCAAATACAATTTTTTTTTTGGTGAAGCTCATTACCAAAGGTAATGAGGGTGAGGAAGATATTCTAATATAAATCAGTATGTTTCCTACATGGCCTCATTAAATGAGATAAATGTTGTAAGGGTCTGAGCTGGGTTTAAAAGTTGTGTGACAAATATATGTGAATAACAATAATAATAATTAATAATAATAAAGGGAGAAGGAAGCAGAGAGACTAGAGTTATGCAGTGTGAGTGTTTTGACTGAACTGAGATGGCAAAATTGAGAAAGTGTTGAAAAATGCATGTACGAAGGTCAGAGTAGAGAAGTTAGAACAATTCACAGAAGGAAAGTGTCCTTGGAGGGGATGATGATAAAGCAGCTTACCCCAGTGACAAAGCTGCATAGCTGATCATTACTGGGTTCTGTTCTGTCTGATGTTAGTATAAATCCACAATAAAAGCAATAATGTGTTGTCCTAAGGGATGTTAGCTCTGAATTAAATATTAATATTTCTTTTAATTTAGGTGGTAGTTATCATTCCACCCAAAAAGACTGTTCTGAAGTCAATTTTCAGGGGACAGAGAAATAGTCATAATTTTACTCCCTGACTCATACTATGGGAAAAACTTGTGACTGGCACAAACAATGATAAACACAGTATTGAACACCGAACGAACTTCAGTCAATTCATTTTCTAACTTGATGCTACTAAGCCTTTAAAACCACCTAGCTAAAAGAGAACAATAACAAAAGTGAATTATATGAAGTTTAGGCTCTTAGTCTGGACCAGGGACTTGATCTTCAGTTCTTGTGCATCGTTGATTTCAGGTTGAAAATCTAGGTGTTGTAAACATTAGCTCTATACCTGGTGCTTTCTAAGATTTCGATCCATAGCTTTGGGGGGTGGAGTGGGGATAGGAGAGTTTTAGTTTATTTAATTAAATGATGGCTGCAGGAGATTTTCTGTTGTTTTAGAAATATAAAATAGAACTGCTTAAAGCATACATCTCAAAAGTGAGTATTTTCTGTGAAACAAAACCAAGAATTACCACATTAAAAATGCTTTCTAAGTATAATCCGTTTTCCATGATTCATTAATATTTGTCAGAATTCTGATTTACACACATTAACATTCATAATCAGGTTTATTTCTCTGGTTTATTTATTCTGCATATAAAACTTCTTTAAAAATCATAAACTTTAGAGTTTTGATTTAGTATGTGAGTATATAAATCTTACTGTTAAACTTTGTGTATATAGTTTCCTTATTTATATACACAAGATTTCATGCTATGTACAGACCATAATGTTAAAACTCTAATAGTATAGTTACTGTAAGAAGCATTAGTACAGTAAAATCTGCAATAGTTAAGAGTCTGAGATGAAAGTAACCATTTATTCAAACTGCACTTCTGGCACACCCTTAGTTGGTGTAAATCAAAATAACAACTTCACTTCAGGAAGTTTCTCTGGCTCACAGCATTTATGAGTATTGCTCTTTACTCATAATATGCAAATATAATTAGAAGCATCACATTTGGAATGGTTTAATAAAAGGAAATGTCATATGATAGCAATACATTTCTTCTTTGATCTCATCTCTTTATAATTTTTATTTGCGAGTCATCAGAAAAATATACCTAGCAGAGACTTGCTTTTACAGGTTGCTTTCATGAATGTTCTGATACATTATCATATATTTAATTTCAGATACATTAGATGTTTGGATAGTCATCCATTCCTTTTTTTTTTTTTCCTAATTATTATAATATTCTCAGTCATAATTCTCTGCTATGTTCAGTTTGCACAGGAGTTCGACTATCGTATTGTTAATCTTTCTCACACAATAGAGCACAATACAATAAACTATCACTTTTTTTGTTTTTAAAAGGCAATATGCGTTAGCCAAGCCACAAACATAAAATTATCCTTCTGTGCAAGAAAGGATATTAAAAGAATTCAGGCTGAAACACTGTTAAGAATTATTTCCCCAAAAGCAGCTGCCTCTTTTTACAAATCTGTTACACAGCCAACAGCCCAAATAGCTGAGCACATGATGGGCAGCTGTGAGCCCCCCTAGGCTAGACAGAATCTCCTCTATCGATAATGTGCTCAGAGACTGATGTAGAAGCAAAGCATCTCCCATTCATAAACAACTATGACTTATATAAAATGGTTGAGGAAACAAAGCTATATACTTTATGAAGGCTGTGTTCACATGTTCATAAAGAGTCGTAATCTCAGTTTATTTCTACTTTTTATGTATGAGATGTCTGAAATACTTTTTTTTTTTTTTTTTGCCTCTAAACACCAGTTTTACACAACAAAATTTATATTTGCATATACTCGGGTTCTTTTTAACTGAAAATATTTGTCTGTATTCAAAACAGGGAGCTGACAGTACTCAAAGAGAAAGAAATAAAATGTTATTCCTCTGTATAACACCTCTGTATACCACCAATTCACAGAACAGTGAGAAAAATGTTTCAACAAATTAGTACTTCAGTGACAAGAAAAGATGAACTAGGAATTTATACTATCTCACTTAATTTCTGTTGTCTAATTGAAATAAAGAAGGGCAATAACATTATTTAACTCATATTTTCCATTACATTGTATTTTGTGCTTACAATATTCTTTTTTCCCATGTAAACTTCCTGGATACTTATATATTCCTGTATTTTCTGTAGGCAGCTGAACAGCTTCATGTTTCTAACTCCTGGGACAAATCATCTAGCAGGGATATCTCTAATTCTTATGCTCCAAGCTGAATAAATAGATGCTGGGGGAGTTGAAGACTTCCTACAATAACCCAGCACATTGGTTCCTCTGCTTCATGAGTGGAAGTCACAGTGACAGAAGATCTTTAACAATCCTTCATTACTGTTGCTGCAGATGTACTATGCACTCAGCAGGTAGGGTCTGACATCATGAAGCCTTGTGTCTTAGACTAATCTTGATGTCCTGGGAAAAATACTTGTGAAGACAGACAAAGCAGACAGACAATTTCCCCTGGGGATTTAATTAGCAAGGATAACTAAAACAAACTAAAATATATTTTTTTTGCTTAAGTTTTAAATATTTACTATTAATAACCCATCAGAGGTTAAAGATGGACATAATTAAGGGTGCACTTGTGACTAAAAATGTAATGGGGGAAAGGTAGTGGTTCATTGTATCAAGTTTCTTTCATTTTTCCATTGAGAAGTCTTTAAATCCTGCTTTATAAACCTGAATCAAAGTCTCCTGCCTCAGATTCAGAACTTCATGTAACTACGGAAACATAAAAGTGATAGTCATGAATTCTATGGTAATGGTGCTCTGTTTAGAGGATTGGTTACTGGCATCTCACAACAGCCATACCAGTATTCTTTTCAGGCCCTGTCACAGGTGATTTCAGGACCAATAATTTCAGAATCATCAAAAGCCTTAAGTAAAGTAAAAAGGCACAAATGATAATAAGTACCTGGGCTTAAAATTCTTCTTTTGTAAGCATGGTATGATAGTAACTTAAGCAGAAAACGGGATTTATAGGAAATGTATATCCATAATACAGAAGTAGAATATTCCAGTAGACAGTGTAATCTTTCTGTCCTATCAATGTTTTATACATTTACTCATGCATAAGCATGCACACACACACAAACCCTATTTGAGACCTAAGATCAATCTCCTGTGATTTCTATGAAAGACAGTTTTAGAAAGCCAGCATTGTATTTTTGTGTTACACCTCATTTTCAGCAGAGTTCTTCCCAGCTCAGAATAGCAAGCTTCAGGAAAGCCAAGTGTCAAAAAAACTGCATGCATGACCATGGCTCATCTGAATCCTTTAATATCCAGAGGTAACTGAGCCAGGAATCTCCCTTCCAATTGCCAGTCTCTCATTCTGAAAGCGCTGGATAATGCAATTCCAGGCACTGGTTTTATCTGATCAGCTTCTACAGTGAGATTATGAGAGAAAAGAGGCAGTAGACTAAGTAAGGACTGGAGACTGAAGAATATGAACAGAAGAGAAAGCAGTATACTTGGCCATGAAAAGAATACAGAGTAAGAGAGCTTTCAGAAAAGGATACACTGAAGGATAAAAGCTGACTGGATGCTACTAGGAAGGGGTTGGTGGAGAGGGGGATTTTGCAAAAAATAATTTGCAAATTTGCAAACTATCTCATGAATTTTGTGAAGTGTATGCTCACTTTTAGCATGGAGGAAAACTGAACATTTAACTTCTAAATGTTTTAAAGGAAGCAGATAGATATACTTGTCTGTGATATTTGTCATATTTCAGATTGCCACCACCAAGAAAACACAAATATATATGTTGAATTTATGTTGAACTTGCATTTCTCTCCTGCTAAGTAATACAAATTTAGAATATCAGTACCATTATCAGAGTTTCTAATATTTTCTTATTAAACACATCTAGACACTTTTTTTTTTTTTTTCTAGAGAAAAATGATTCTCGAATTATGATTAGATACAAATAATATTTTCTACAACTTTAGAAAATTGTATTGAAATTTTGGGTAAGTTTTGAATAAATCCTTTTACAAAACTGCAACATTTTTACTGATTTTAAATGTAAGGAATATTTCTCTGAAAATGTATGGACTGGCCTTCTGCATGCAATAGAAATCAGTATCAATGATGAAAGTAATTCGAATAATTTTTCCTGATTTTACTTACATTTCTTCTGTATTGGGTAATTCAAGATACTTAATTCAAGTTAACATGCTGTGTAAATAAGAAGTGGTTTAGCTAAAGTGCATAAAATCCCTGGGTGAAAACTATAATGAAAATAAAACAGGGTTTAATTCAATGAGCTTAAATCACTTCCAAAGTAAATTAAACCAAATCAAATTGAGGTCATTACAATTTTCTATGAGACTGTCCAGTTGGGGTTCAATGCAGATTAAACAAGTCACTTTAATAACTAATTCATAATGATTTTTCTGAGTGTCCCTATATAGATGAGCTTGTTGACTTGCTTAGCAAAGTCTGTCTATGCAGGTTTCCTAAGCAGAAAATGTGCTTTCATTGACAGAATTCCCTAGTGCCTATTCAGTAACAACCACAGAGAAGTCTACAGGAGGCAATGCTGTTCCAGCAACACAACAATGTTCAGTCAGGATGCTAATGGATTATTTATATAAGTGCTGGCATCCCTGACTCACCTAGAGTTCCCTTTTTTAAAAAATGAGATTGCCTGTCTAAAGGCTTAAAATAATCTTAGAAGAAATAAATGATTTTATAGTACCAACCTTCTTTGAAATCTTACCTGACACATAGCCAGAATTTTGACTCTAAATGAAGGAAGAACTGAGGAGTCCTTCCCCTGCTCTAATAAATAAATATTTATTCAATTAATTAATTTTCATTTAATGCTGGTTTCTCTCCAACTAAACATTTAAAATCAGGAAAGTTGCTCCCTGGGGAGAATAGATATTTTTTTTTTTTCTTTTTATCCTCATTGCTTTTGCTTTCCTTCCTCGTTAGAAATATGACCACTAGTAGATATGTCTCCTTAAGTCTTCTGATAAATCTATATCTACTGTCATGTCAAGCTAGTATATTATTGACATACTATTAGCTGGTGTTGTATGTGTTATCTTTGTTAGTCTACTGACTCACATAGGTTAGATTAGGAAGAAATACAAATATGTGCTGCAGTTTTTGTTTTTTTCTTTGAGTAGAAATATATCTTCTGGAACCTCTTGCTGGAAGCTGTGGAGATTGCATTATTTAACAATTATAATTATTACTATTATTATAAAACATTGCTTAGAATAAGAGATTTAATTAAAAAAACGAGAAGAGGAAAGCATGCAGTGATCAAGAGGGTTCAGCCAGATGAACATACTGACCAGCTTCAGTTTGTACTTTTTATATCCTTTCCTGCTTGACACCCGTCCTTGTTTCTCCTGTTCCACCTTCCACCTGCACAACCATGGATTTCAAGAACTCTGCTGTTTCTGTACCATCCCATTCTGGGACCCCTGTTTCACAATCTCATCGGCTGCAAAGTCCAGATTGATCTTCCTGGAAGTGGCACCAGTAGTTTGCTAGCTCATCAACTTGTGTGACAGGGAAAAGTTTGTTTCTTGTCCATGTCTATAAGTTTGATTTGTTATGTCTGTGTCCTTCCAGTATCCTTTCATATACAGTGAATCAGGCTCAGGCTTTACCAGGACAATTTCCAGAGGTTTAGAAAAATGTTGAGATACCCCTCCTGTAGATTGTCTAATCTAACCAAAATGCTCCCCCTCATCATTTAAGGAATTGTAAAATCAGAAACTGGAAGATGAGCCTCCTGATTTCCCAGTGTATTCCCTAACCTTAGACATGCTTGTTCCCCCACCCACAACAATGGGTAGGAGCCATTCATTAGTTTAGCACCAACCCCAACCCCTTCCTAACTGAAATTGGGAGATTAAATCCAAGATGACCAAATACCTTTTGAGTTCACAAAGTATTCCCTGGCTTCATATATACACCCTCCAACCTACATTGATGTGTAGGAGTCCACCACTACCACACCCCAGCCCACATATCATTCCCAAAGAAAGTGGCAGACTACATGCTTGGAAAAAACAAACAAACAAACAAACAAAAGAAATAAGGTTTCTGTTCTAGATGTTTCATTCTAGATGTTTCCTTCTCAGGTTCTAGTTTATCAAAGGACTGCATGAAAATAAAGACTGTAATAGGCCATTATTTACAATATTTCTGATTATTGGTTCCTATATTCAATCCCTTGTTATATACTAAATTTTCCTCTGTATGAGGTTCCATGTTTTATTTGGTGAAGATTAGGGTGGGAAGGTATATGTGTTGTCCTTCTTCCTGTACTCCCAATTTCATTTTTGATTGCAATTTCAGGAAGATAGTAAACTAGTAAATGGTAAACTATTCTGGCCAGGACCCCTGCAGCATGATTCCTGCCTCCTGGGTAGTACAATTAGTGTAACATCATCAAATGAACTTTAGCCCGAAACAAGTAGGAGAGTAGGTTTTGAGCAACAGGAGAGTAGGGCTGTATTTGTCTTTTTTGTTCGTTTGTTTGTTTTTGGGGGGGTATATGAGAGAAGTTTTTAAGCAGATGGAAAGTCTCCCCACCTTTCCTTTGCTAGCTTCTGAAGAATCTGTCATGGGGAGGTTCCCGGGCACCTCACATGAGCCTGAGCACACCACCTTCCAGCAGCTGTATGGGGTCTGCGGGAGTGTATTTGTGTCAGTTGATTGACCCCAACTTCTTCATCCTCAAATTATCAAATGATCTAAATCTGGTGGTTGTGAAGTACTTAATTTAGAGTGCTTTCAGTATAGCTTGAAACATTTAAAGCAGTGTTCCTGCTGTTTTGTTGAAAGAGCTTGAGATCTCCAGCTCTCTGGCAGTAGAAGGGAGGGTACAGGGGTCTGAATATTACCTCAGCCCCTTTCCCGGCAATGACCTCTCTCTGCTGCTGAGTACACCCACTATGGTTGCCTTCAACTCTTATATTCCCCTTGGGAGGGTTGGGTGAAATCATGCAGGGCAGCTCTGAAACTGCCACATCCCCACATTGCTGTTGTTCCTAAATGCAGCCTTTTACAGGAATCTTAGAAAGGTCCCAGCTCCTTAGGAGGAAATTCCTATGTTCCCTTAGTTCCTAGTCACTTATGAGGTCTCTGGACACATAGATGACTGACAATCATACTGGTAGACCATGAGTTATTTTGTACAACCATTTCTTACTTACAAGTTGGATGGTATGCATCCGTCCAATGAAAGGGGCAGAAGATATTTCCACTAGGTATGTTATTAGAGTTAAGCAATGTTTATTCCCCTCATAGACCATAAGCTTCCTTTGTACAACTTAGTTCTACTACTCAGCCCTGTCAAGTTTAAATCCCTATATGCTAAGACTCCTTTGCACGTGTACATTTCCTTTATCTATCCGATTCTTCACAAAGTTGGAAAGTCCAATTTGTGGAGTTCTGCCTTAGCCAACCATGGTGGTTTTACCTTGCTAGGCAGCAGAACTCAGCCACAATTGCTTTCTTACTCCCCCTGATCAGAAGAGGAGGAGAAGAAGAAAAGGAAAGAACCAACTCACAGGTTGAGATAAGGATAATTTAATTAAAGGAAAAATGATTATAAAGGGAAAATTAGTATTAATTAAATAATTTAATTAAAGGGAAAAGGGAAATGGAAAAAGGGAAAAACAAAACAAAAACACAAACAAACAAACAACAAAAAAGAGCAAAGGCCATGTGGAAGTGCAGAGGAAAGAAATTACTCTCTACTTCTCACCAATGAGCGATGCTTGACCATGTCCTTGACACAGGGCCTCAACGCATGTAGCCAGTGTTCAGGAGGATAGACGTTTTTCACGAGAGCCCATACCTCCCTTCTTCTTCCTTTTTCCACCTTGCATTGCTGAGTGTGACACTATGGTATGGAGTATCCCTTTGGTTTGTGAGAAGTATGTCAAGAATTTTCTTCAGACAGGTTCTTTTGTGCAGTTATTCCATTTGCAATTGCAATGGTGGGTATCCTGCCAATTAGGAGCACATTATAGTAAACAAATCATAACATTTTATTCCCTATTTACCAACACCTGATTACCTCCCCTGTTTCCTCTTTGGCTGAGTACTACAGGTTCACAAGCTACTCGACGCTCCTCTACACCATATAGATACAATTTATTTTTCAACCCTTTAATTTCTCCTTTTTCCTTTTTTTTTTTCCTCCTTTCTTATGTTTTGAGAACTTCTCATCCTTGTTTTACTGTTCCCACACTGCTCATCCTGTTTTTCGCAAGCTTCGACCTTATCTTGGAACAGTGAGGCCTTCTACTGTCCACTTATCTGCTTAGCATTTCTCCTTGTTATGACTACACAACTGCCTTTGAATATAGAAAATTAGTTCTCTACTGCAAAAACACAACTTAGTTTCTCACAATTCCCCCCTCTTCTTTTCTTACTCCTATTGTTGTTTTTGCACCTCTTCACATACCACACTCTTGAGTTTTTCCAATATTAAGGCACAATATTCTTCAGATGTCACGGGGGATGACAGATATACAATGCCATTATTATTACAATACCAACAAATAGTTGTTTGAGCCAATTATGTTCAGGTAACTACAAAGTTAGTTTCTCCCAAATGTTTCTAAATCCCCAGGAAGTGTCATCTTCAGCTACTCTATGTAGGATTTTCCCACCTCCCCCAATATTTTTGAGATCAAATCCATCCCATTTGATCTACATATATACAGCAACTAGTACAGTGCACATTCCTCCTTATGAGGTTATTAACAAATCTATTACCATTCGATTCTAGAGTACCATTTTTGCAAACTTACTTCCTTCTTCATTTATCTAGACTGTTACTTTCTAGTTCTTCAATTATAGCTGTGATATTTACAATAGCTTTTTCTAATTTATTCACCCCTAACCAAGGTAAAAACCACCTTGCAAAACTGTTAAATGCTGGAGAATTTTACTAGAGGATTATCTGGAGGCCATTTATTTCTGCGTGTGGTCTCAAGAGGGCTTCAACAATAGTCTTCAATAATAGTTACATTTGGAATTATTGCCACCAGGGTGCAAGATCCCTTCCATCCTAGGGGCAACACCTTCCTGGCTTTATTGCCACACAGCCAGTGCCACCCCTTGCCATTTGGGACAGGCCATCCAGTTACAGGATTCTCATGTTGTATCTGGTGTGCATTATATACATTAGCATTCCCGTGGCTACCACATTCGGTACAGTACGGATTATTCCCTACTTCATGGATATTTCCACACTCAGGTTCAGTAATATTGCCCCCTGACTTCCTATCAATGTTGCTTCAAAGACATCTTTGATAATACTGTATATTGTACCAGGATTATGTGTAGGGAGCTCAACTTCAAAATCTATTCTTTCCCAGGACTGAGTATGATCTGTCATTTTTGGAAATCTGGACAATTCAGACACAGTTGCTGCTGGAAATAGCAATCAGGGACAAGGCCTCTTCTGTCTTTCTAGGCATCTGTGTGCACATCCAACAATTACTTTGAGACAGAACCTGAGAAATGTTCTGGATTAATTGGAAATGCTCGTTTTTCCCTCCATTCTATCACTAATCCATTGAGAATAGGTATTGCTAAGATACACTTAAACTACATCATTTCTCTCTCTCTCTCTCTATATATATATATACACCCCTATAATAATTAAGAAAAACAATAAAAATCACAAACTAATAAGGATTCTTCTAGCGGGGATTAAATAGCCCCCTTCTCCCACTTCCATGGAGTGTTCCCTGGAAACATTCCAATTCTGTGTAATTCAATCTCTTTTACTCATTAATTCATTCACAGTTCTTCTAAGGAGAAGTTAAAGGTTTATAATAGATAGTTTTAACAGTTTTAACCTTAGAAGTCTTTGTTAATGCAGTCTCTCAGGTATCAAGGTTAACTGATGCTTTTACCCAGGTATGAGGCCACCCTTTCTCAGCCATTCTTCCCATCGTCTCAGTAATGAAGAGCACTTGGAACAGTCCATCCCACTCAAGTTGCAGTTTCAATTCTCTCCATGTTTGCATCACATCCCAATCTCCTTCTCAGAATGGATAGATTAGGGCTTCCAAGGGTGGGGTTTGAGCTAACTGTCCATGGGTCCTGAGAGATGACAAAGAGAATGACAGTCTGAGTATATACTTCTTAAGAAAAGCATCTTTTGTCTCAACGGAGGTAATTAATTCCCTTTGTCCATGTACAGCAATCCAAATAATATTTCATATGGTGAAAATCCCACATCTTTTCTTGGTGCAGTTTGAATTCGGAGAAGTGAAAAGGTAAGCACCTCATTTGGGGAAGCCAAGTTTCCAGAACTTAGTCAATTGCTTCTGTACTGTCTGATCTGCTCCACCCTTCCAGAAGAAGAAGGATGCCAAGGAGAGTGAAATTTCCACTTGATTTCTAGAGCCCACATTAGCCCTCGCAATATTTCTGACATACAGTGATTTCTTTGATCAGAGTCAGTATTTTCAACAATTCCATACCTGGGAGTTATTTGTTCTAGAATTACTTTAGTTACTATGTTCACAGTAGCAGATACTAAAGGGAAAGCTTCCACCCACCATAACAAATGATCTACCAAGACTAGTAAGTATTTAAATCTACCTACTCCAAGGAGTTCTGTAAAATCTGCCTGTACGTTTTGGAAGCATTGAATTCCTGATTCTTGCCCTCCTCTGGGCTGACTCTGGATGATTTTCCTATCTACCTTAATACACAACTCCTGCATACTTGTTCAGCCAGAGTATATATATTCCTACACATACATACATGTATTTCCATAGCACAACATCACACATTGCTTGAATTCCCCAATGACTCTCTTGATGCAAAACAGTTAATATTTGCCTCACTAGCACTTTATTCAGCTTTTCTCTCCCATCAGGAAGTACCTATTTTCCTTTGAACTTCGTAACTCCTAACCTAATTCCTTAAAAACCTATTTCTCTTTTTTTTTTTTTTTTTTTTTTTACTTCTTTTTAGTTTTGGGTAGGGGTAGCTCAACAATTCCCTGAATCCTCTCTGGATTTATTCTTTGTTCCCCCTCAGACAGTAAATGCCCTAAATACTTGACTTCTCTTTCTACAAATTTTAATTTATTTTCAATCTTTCCAAGCTCTGTTTTACCAGAAAGTTTAGTAGCTTGTTTGTGGCTTCCTTCACAACCGTTTTCTCCCATCCTAACAATAAAAGATCATCCACATTTTGTAACAGCAACACCCCCTCTGGAGGTTGGAATTGCTCCAAAATTTGTTCTAGAACTTGCCCCCAGAGATCGGTGTCCCTCTAAGCCCTCGAGGTAAAATCGTCAATCTGTATTGCTGCTTCTGCCCCATTTCAAGGTCTTTCCACTCAAAGGCAAATATACCTTTGCTCTTAATGTCTGAGAGCACCTCATACGTAACACTGTTATTCCAGCCAAACAATTTACAATTTGAATGCCCAATTTCATCATCAAATCCTTTCCCAACAAGTTAGCCCCTGCCTCAGGTGCATACAGTAATTGCCCAGTGATTATTCTATCCCTTGTCTCAGCTTGGTATCCCCAAAAAGTGGCACTGTTATCCCAGTCCCTTCTACCCCCATCACATTTAGGGTTTCATTAGTTAATTTAAGCCCTGATACTTTAAAGGCCAGTAATGACCTAGCTGCCCCAGTGTATTGGGTTTGCACAGCAAGGTTCTGGTAGCTGGGGGGCTGCAGTGGTAGCCTGTGAGAAGAATCCAGCAGCTGCCCCTTGGCAGATAAGGGACAGTTTCAACCAGCTCCAAAGGGGCCCACCACTGCCCAGAGCCAAGCCATGAGCAACACAGTTTGTGCCTATATGAGAGCACATCCAAGAAAAGGAAAAAAAACAAAACAACAACCAAAAAAAAAAAAAAACACAACACAACAGCTGCACTACAGCTGCTGGGAAAGTGAGGAGTGAGAAACCTCCCTACAGACACCAAGGTCAGTGCAGAGGAGGAGGAGTGCAGTGCAGAGGTGCTCCAGGTGCCAGAGCCAAAGCCCCTAACGTGGCCCACAGGGAGGCCCCTGGTAGGGAAAGGCTGGTGTACCACAGCAGAGCAGATCTCCATGCTGCAGCCCATGGAGAGGAGTGCATTCAGGAGCAGGTGATTGGGGTGGGGTGGACCCCAGGGGGCCCCAAGCCAGACCAACCCACTCCTGATGAATAGACCCTGTGGCACAGACCCACACCTGGAGCAGCTCCCAAAGAGCCCGTTTTTTGCTGCCTGTGGAGAAATCCTCACTGAACCAGCCCAGGAAGGTCAGCAGCCCATGAGAGGGACCTCACACCAGAGCAGGGGAGAGAGCAACTGTGAAAGAGCAGTGGAAACGAAGCACCACGGGCTGACTGCAGAGCTCAAAGCTGGAACCCCCATGCCACTCAGGGCAGGGAAGAAGTGGAGTAGAGTGGATGGGGGAAGGTGCCCCCTGCTTGTTTCTCTGTTTCTCACCGCTCCAGCCTGTCAGCAATAGGTGATAAATTTTATTAATCTTCCTATCCTAAGTCTGTTTTGCCTGCAATAATAATTGTAGAGTGATCCCCACTGAGGTACATGTGAGGAACCCTTGAGGTACACTTTTTCATTTATTAGGAAACTAGCTTTCTGAAAAGCCCCAATTCCCCTACTCTGAATTTATAACAGCAATCTCTCCTCCTTCTTTCACTCCAGATATTCCTATTTGAAGTGGCTGGCCTGGCCACACTTTAAACATCTTCTCAAAGACCGTCCCTACTAGGATTTAGGCTGCAACACAGGCTTTCCTTGCCTACTGCAAAAAACACAACTCAGTTTCTAACAGGTTGGTTTAGGTCAGCTGCCTGGGTGATGTTTCCTACCTACCTCTTGCCCACCCCCAGCCTGCTGGCCCTTGGGCCCTTGTTTAGAGGGATTCCTGATGCTGTGCCAGCACTACTCAGCAGTAGACACAACACTGGTGTGTTATCAGTGCTGTTCTAGCTACAAGTGCAGAGCACAGCACTGTATGGGCTGCTGAAGGGAAAATTAATTAACCATCCCAGCCAGACCAAGTACACCAATTCTCTCAGGATTCTTCCTGATCCATAGCCAATATCACTTACCTTTTTCATAGTTGGAAGTGCTGTGTCACTTAGAGGAAGTCTTCCACATACTTTGGTATTTATTTCCTTCCCCAGTGTGCAAATACCAGTCTTCAGGCCTGTAGTTTGAGCCATTCACATAGCCTGTTCTTCTAATGTTCCATAAATATCATTTCAAGCCATCATCTGCTCCAACTAATGCAAAAAAATGACTACCACAGGTCCTGTTTGAGTGTCTGTGTAATGCTCTAGAGGTCTGCATTGAAATTTATCACTACATTGTTGTGATAAAAAAAAAAAAAAAGTTGTGAATGCTCCATCTCTGGAAGCGTTCAAGGCCAAGTCAGATGAGATTTTGGGCAGCCTGATCTAGTGGAAGGTGTTCCTGTCCATGGCAGGGGGGGTTGGAATTGCCTACACTCATTGCTCATTAGTCCTCTGCCTCCTTTACTGTCTACGGACATCAACACATTTGGCACTCACAAGCCTGTTGGTCCACTGCCCCTAGTTTTATTGGTTTCTGCTATTCTTCTGCAGTGAACCTGAGCCATTTGTGGAGTCATTCCCGGAGAAGCTTGTATTTAATTACTCTCTGTGGGTTGCCCTTATTTAGTTGTTCTCATTACAAGTGTTACAGCATTTCAATGTTGCAGTGCCAGTGGGTGCCCATGAGCTGGCCCCAGAGTACCACAGAGGAGCAGCCTCTGTGAGGAGAGGCCAGGGCTGCCCTGTGCTGCTTCCAGCTGGTTCCAAGAGGGCCAGCGCAGGCCACTGCTGTGCCCACAGTCAAGCTGGTGGAGCCTCTGGGAGAATGGGCTTAAAGTCCTTACTTTGGTGTGGTGTCACCACCAGTGTGAGACACAAAACTGTGGCCACCAAGCTGAGAGAAAAAGGAGGGGCAGAGGTTCCTCTGCAGCCTGTGTAGCAGAGATCCACAGTGCAGCCCCCAGGAGCACCTCAGTGCTGACACAGAGGACCCAGGTGGAGAGTGGCTGTCCTATAGAGACTGCTCTGAGAGTTTGTGTGGCAGCATGGAGCAACCTGGATGTGGTGGAGAGGCTGCATGAAAGGGGCAAGCAGGCACCTGCCAGCCCAATCCACAGGATATTTTCTGCTTGCACCTGAAACGCATTTTTTATTCCTTTGGATTCTGGGAGCTTGCTGTGCTATGTCATGCTACAGCTGGTGTGACTCAAGAGAAGGAGGGGGAAGGAGGGTGCTTGTGAGGGTCACCAGGAGGAGAGCCCTGGGGTGGGTCCTGCCTACAGTGCACAGGGACCACTGGGAGCTTGGTGGGTTTGTGCTTTGCATGTCACAGTGGCCAAGGATGGGCCTGTGGGTGCACAGAGCAGCTGTGTGATTCTGAGCCAGGACTGGGGACACTGGCTGGGGCCTTCCAGGGCTGGGATGGTCACCATGGTGTTCTGCTGTCCACAGCAGAACCAAGGATGTGTTGACATGGGGGTTAACATGTCAACATGTCACCACAGCATGGCAGTGCATTGTGGCTTGGGCCATTGGTGAGTGCGGCAGGCAGGGGGAAGACTGGGCTGGCTGAGGGTCAGAGCACAAACAGGGGCCTCCAAGGCAGTTTCTAAGGCTGAAATGAGGGTGCAGATACTCTGGGGAGTGCCTTGGGCTGACCACAGAGGTGCCCAAGTGGGGGCAAGTGCACAGAGGCTTTAGGGATATGACAGGCACCTGTGGACTCATGAGATGCTACCGCCCCACAGGGGATGGGGCCTAGGGAAACACTGCTGTGGTGCCACCTGCCTTCGCAGCATCCTTGCCCAGGGCAAAACCCAGCCCACGACTGGTCATGGGGAGAGCTTTGCAGGATGGTCCCCATGCCCTCTCTGGCCAGAGCTTGTGGCCCTGTTGGACACTTGACACCTGTGCACAAACTTGCCTGGGGTGGCCTGCGGCCTTGTATGTGCAGCGCTTACAAACCCTGCCCTTGCTGCCTCCAAGCTCCATTGCCCCCTCTCCTACCTACCCTCACGTCTCTCTGGCTCCTGTCCCTTCACCCACAGCCACCAGCTCCCTTGCACCCAACCCCTTGGAGAGCCCCCTTCTCTCCAATCTCCTCCAGACCATGGCTATCTGTATCATACACATCCTGTCAACGCTGAACCTCCTGCAGCTCACGCTTAAGGTTGGGGACCAGGTCATGAAAGACCTCATGCAACAATGAGAGGAGATGCTGAGTCACAAGATGACTTGACTGCTGGAAGAGGTTGAGCAGGGAAGCAAGCCTCAGAGTGGGATCAATGAGGAATTCATGCTCCTTGCTGTGTGCCAGCACTGGAAATTCTGGGCTTTTGCTGAAATGCTTCTGATGCTCCTTGGGATCTACTGGCTGCCCAGGCAGAGCCAAGCTGACTCTGATGGTGACACTGAGCAGTAAGGATGAGAAAGTAGAGGAGGAAAAGGAAGAGAAGGAGAATGATGAAGATGAGGAGTTAAATGAGGAAGAGTAGGAAGTAGACCTCAATGACAAACATCATCCAGTCCTGCTTGTGGATCAGCTCATGGAGTCTATTGCAGAAGCTGCTTGAAATGCAGAAGATGGTGTGGAAGAGATGGCAGGGACGTGGTCTATATCAGCCAACTCCTTTCAAAGAACCATTTTCATGGTGGAACTGTGGACAGCCATGGGGGTGGTTGCAACTCTGGCTGAGGACAACCTGGCTGCTTTTTTCCTCAGGTTCACCAATGCCCAACTAATGGTTCTCCTCACATTCCTGCAAGCTTCCACTTATGAATACCTGAAAAGGTTTCCATGGATGCATAGGACTGTAGGATAGTCTTGGTAGAAATAGCTATGGTAGTTAGGAGACGTTTCCCATATATATTAGGGATCTCAGTAGAAATGAATTTGCGTTTGATAAGGACCACACAACAGATGGGTTTCAGGAGTCCAGCAAACCCTTGATTTGGAGAGTCTTGCCTGTATAGCTGAAGATACTGATGCAAGAAGTCTTGCAGCAGAGACTCCTATTATCACCAGGACAGCAACCATCAACTTGCATGGGAATTCCCTTTGGGAGCATTAGTGTATGTAAAATGCCAATAAATCAGCTAATTGGAGCAAACACTCTGTCCCTGAGTGTCTAGAAACTTTGTTGGGAAATCCTAACCTTTGGCTCCACCTTTGGCTGAGGTGATCAGCTGTGGGGCAGGCATGTTCTGCAGTGGAGCAGGGGATTGCGGTGTGCAGGGGTTTTTCTTTACTGAAGAAACCCCAGGTATCAGAGGGAGCTGCCAGGAGTGTGGCAGTCCTCAGGAGAGTGTCCAAAGAGGCTTGAGCCAGGCTAGGACCAGTAATGGCCAACCCACATGTACAAAGAACCCATGCCTGAGCAATCACGAGGGTAGAGACCAGAGTGTGCAAGCAAACAGGGTGTGGCACATCAGCCAGGTCACAGCATGGCAGCTTGCACCAGAAGGTGGGCCCTTTTTTTTCCTATCCTGGGAGCAACAAGAAACATCCTTCTACTGGAACAGAAATGGTGTCACCTCCTGCAACTGCCAAGGTGAGGCTAAAACACAGATGGAGGGGACACAACCTCTCCAGGCAGACACCTACAACCAGACCTCCTGAGGACTAAAAGACCTGCCCGGATCCTCAGTTGAGGGAACTTCAGAATCTGGAAGTTCCTCCAGGGCCAGGAGGCAGAGGTGGGGGATACAGGTGCAAGTGTGAGGCTGAGAGACAGCCCTGCCTTAAGTCCAGCCAAGGGGAAGGTGAGCTAGCTTCCAGACCTGAGCTGACAGACTTGACTGACTCACAAGTCAAGGGAGACTGGACTCTCATCTCTGCTCAGAGCAGAAGTAGGAGTCTTCCCCCTACCCCCAAAGCACCCCTACACAAACAGATTTATTTATTTTTAAATCAATAAAACTGACATTCAGTTTAATAGACCTGTGAAAAGAAAGGTTATGTGTTTTTGTTGGTGGTGACGGTACTTTTTTTTTTTTTTTTTTAATGTAACAATTATACATTGGATGAAGCATTATATGAATTAGAGACACAAGCTAGCTAACAGATTTTCAACCTTGAGGATTTACTAGTATGATTTTAATCTATCTGAACAATTTATTTTTGTATGGGGAAAAAAAAGGTCATCTCCAACAATCTCTGTTTAATTTGAACAAAATCTCTCAACAAATACTGCTTCTACTTCTGACAATAGCTCAGCTTACCCATGTACTTTTCAAGTCAGAGAAACCATGTATGAGTTGTATGAGTTTATTTCAGAAAGCCATTATCTATTGAGCCTAAATAAAGTTCATAAAATGAGAAAAAGGGGAATTGTAATGGAAATTTGGTATAGAATGAAATGTGTGACCATATTGCATCTGTGACAGTCAGTCCCTTCTGCTTTTGCCAGAACTGATCACACGTAATATTCACTGGAGTTGCAGGTAGTGATAAACTACTTATAAAGTATCAATACTGATCGATAGAAAAAACAGTGGAAGAAGCTTTTAAAATACATAAAATAACTATATGTTACTCAAAACTTGTGTTATACAAACTGAGATCTGAATATGTTTGTAAAACAGTCAATGCAGATCTTGATTTCTGATTTTGAGCTTTCTATTCCCTAGCAACAGTAAGCTACAACATTACACCAAAGAACAAAACAAAAATCAAACCCTTGTTTACATTTTTTTTCTACTGTTTTTGTCAGAGGCAAGGGCAGAAAGCAAAATCAGCATCCAGCTTCCACAATTTAGCATAAAAGTGTTATATAGTAAGTGATTATAACGATTAGCGTAACACGTATAGTTATTTTTTTAGTGGGTATATATCACTAAAGGATATTTTTTCAGTCATATGCTTCCTGGTTTTCATCACAAAAAGAATATATATTCCAAAACGGCTTTTGAAAATATAAATAGAAATGTATCTTAGCTTGCCTCTTGAGAAAGTCACAAAAGATAAATAAAAATCTAAGGTTATTTTAGGATATAATCTTAGGGAAATGCCCCAAATGGGATTGAAACACAAATTTATATATTTTTTGACTGCCTGGATTTGTTTTCAGAGTTGTTTTTTTTGTTTGTTTGTTTTTTTGTTTTTGTTACATAAGCTAACACTACTGACTATAAACTGCCATTCTAAACTTGTATTACTAGCTGGTCAGCAAAAAATGTTTTGCATAATGTGGCAATTGAAAATTATGTGAGACTTACCTGACCTGGATGGAGCAGTCTTGAAATTCAAGCTGCCATGAGTTTATGTAGCAAGACTTTGGTAGCTGGAGGCCATAGGGGTGGCTTCTGTGAGAAGAATCTAGAAGCTTCCCCACATTAGATAAGGAGCCCACCTCTGGGCAGAGATGAGCCAATAAGCAATGTTGTTTGTGCCTCTGTGAGAGCATATTTAAGAGAAGAAAAAAAAAAAAAAAAAAAAAAAAAAAAAAAAGGCAGCTGGGAGAGTGAAAAACAGCCCTGCAGACACTGAGGTCAGTGAAAAGGGAGGGGGAGGGGGAGGGGGAGGGGGTGCTCCAGGTGCTCCAGGTGCTGGAGATGCAGAGCTGAAGTGCTCCTGTGGTCTGTGGAGGGGGCTATGGTGAAGTAGGTCTGTGCTCCTGCAGCCTATGGTGTACCATGGCTGCATGGTTTCTATGCTGCAGCCTGAGGAAGAGACCACAGTGGAGCAAGTGGACCTGCACTGGACGTGACTGTTGCCTGTGGGAACCCCTGCTCAAGCAGATTCCAGGCCAGAGCTGCAGCCTGTGGAGAGGAGCTCATTAAGGACCAGGTGGTTTGGGGGGAGCTTCTGCCTGTTGGGGACCTGTCCTGGGGCAGTTGTCTCCTGACAGACGGACCCTTAGGTTGTTCTGAAGTTGTACCTCCACCATCTGACTGTTAACTGATGCCTTGTTCCTTTTCTCTCTGTCTTTATGATATGCACTTCTTCCAAGAAGCCATATCAGATTTAATGTTGCAATTAAATATATATTATCCTACATCAAAAACCACGAGGGAACATTGACAAAGCACTTTCCCAAAGCGCTTTCAGTCTGAGTTCCTAATTTTGCAATTAGATCTCCAGAAACTGTCATGAAATGAGAACAAGTAAAAAAAGAGTCTTAATTGGGTACAGTAAACTTCATTTTCTTCGTAGTTTGATCTTTGGTCGCCTTTGGCCAAAATCTGTTCTAGTTAGCAATCTTATATTTTTGTTGATCGATTCATTTACTGTTATCTTGTTGAGCAGGTTTGTTTTTTTTTTTTTGTTTTCACCCATCAGTTCCAGATTTTGTTGTATTGTGGCCACAGCAGTAGTAATAATAAGGACTAGTGCCTTGTGATGGTGGTGGAGACTTACATGTTAATATCTTGATTAAGGCACTATACCAAATGTTCATTAAGATTTATACTGAACGAAGTCCATTAGTATTATTTATGTTACTTTCACATACACCCTAATTTTATTTCCCTCTCCACAACTTCTCCAATAAGAGGAGTTGACAACATGCCTTACTGATGATACTTAATCATTATATTTTTCCAAATAGAGAAATGAGTAGACTAATTAAAGTAAGGGAGTAGGAAGTTCATGAGATGAGCACAACGCTTTGCAAACTTACTAAACTTCCCTTTAAGTTAATATTTCAAATTCTAAATATCCAATGCTTTGAAACTGCGGAGTCATGGCGTGAGACTCTCAAAGGCAGTTAACGATCATCATAAAAATCAGTGGTAACTTTATAGTACAGAAGGCATGGTAGTCTTCCATAGTTGATATACCTTTAGGGAAAAGGATTCAGATCTCATTTATCTTTTCAGAAACATCAAATATATTGCTGGTTTTGTATATAAATAAATACTGGGAAGAGAGTGAAAGATTCATTGTCCAACTGTGTTAATTAAGAAAAAATATCTTAAAGGTATTAAAACAGCAGATAACAAAGTACTGAAGAACTTCAGGAAATTTCATTATTTATTATCCATTTTCAGGCATATAAGACACTCATTTTAGACAATTCTTTAAACATAGGAGTACTGGTGTCAAAAGGTCTCCTAATATTTATGTAGTATTTTGTAACTCAGAGCTCTTATTTACTGAACAGAATTTATTACCAAAATGTGTATTTGTTGATGGTGAAATACAGATAATTTGTGTCATAGAAGGTCAAGTATAATGAATATCAGAAATGTAGGCTTGAATTCATGTCAGCTTTTCTTAATTATAAAGTGTATCTACTAAACCCATTTAAGAGCATTTTTATGTATCTAACATATTAGTTCTGAAGCAGTTTGATCTGAAAAAGCACCGTTTTTATATTTTTTGTAATAAAAAACAACAACTCTTATTTATCTTATTTAATCCTTATTTACCTTATTTATTACATTATTCCTTAATTACTTTCTATGCGGAAACATTGAAAATGTTAGCATAATAGGAGAAGGAAATTAAAAAAAAAAGTTTCTAAGTTGAGACTAGCTTTAGAAATATTTCTGTATATCTAAGTACATAGAGAATTGTCTTGCATCATTTACAAAAATAAACTTCAATTTAATGTGTGTGGGCAGTCCAGAAGTGAAGTGTTAAGCCCTGAATTAAGAAATCTGTTGAAATCCCTGCTATGTGAATAGTTTCTTGGGTGATGCTGGGAAAGATGCGTAGGATTCAAGGAGTACATAGGTAACCTCAAGAGTAATTAATTTAAATAGATTTAGGAGGGAAATAATTTTATTTTGAGGTGACACCTTTCCACTGATTAAATTAATGTGCTTGCCAAGAAAATTCACAATTTAGGCTCAGAAATATATTTGTAGCCAGTAGTTCAATGCAAGCAACTGCATTGTGTGCTCATGTTTTTCATCACATAGTAAGGTTTTGCTTTTTGACATTTTTCTGTAGATTGGAAGTGGGTGTAGCTAATTTCTCATATTCCAGAGTCAACACAAAATTAAACAGTGTCGTTTTTTTGTGCATTGTCTTTCCAAAAAAAAAAAAAGTATATTCATTTGCACTAAATTCAAGCATAAGTTTTTAATGAATTAAAATGTTTTGCAGTGATAGTAAGTGTAAGTAGGCAGAGTGGCTTAGCAGGTAGAAGTGTAATAACAAAACTCACAGGAAATGAATTTGTTGTTTTATTCCTGGGTGCTCATACATCAAGATTCACTTATATGTACAAAGGTATGTAAAAGAGCCTATAAATTCTTGGAAGTCTATTCGAGATGAAATGAATTCTGAATTTGCACTTAAATTTCATAAAAGTGTTTAAACTCTCAAATCATTAAGTATCCTGAAGCAAAGACTGCCTTTATATGTATATATCTAAATGGAAAATGGAATTATGGTTTCTGACTGATCTTTTGAGGTTCATAAAAATGTGGCATTTAGGTCTATCATTCTCTCAAAAACTAAGATTTTTCATGATGAAAATGTAACAAAAAATTCTCACTACAGAGTATCACCTTAACTATAGGACTGGATTATTCCCTCTCCCTCCCTTCCCTCCTCCATGTGGTGGTTTTACTCAGGTGGGCAGCAGAGCTCCACCACAACCGCTCTCTCACTCCCGCTCTCCTCAAAGAGGAAGGGGGAGAAAATACAACACAGAGAACTCGAGGTTTGAAATGAGAAAGGTTTAATTAAAGGGAATGGGGAGGAAAAAAAAGAAACAAAAGAAACAATCAGTCCGCGCAGAAGCACAGAGAGAGGGAAAAAAATTATTCTCTACTTCCCATCAACGAGCGGTGTTCAGCCACGTCCTGGGAAGCAGGGCCTCAAACGCGTAGTGATTGCTCAGGAGGAACAGCCCCCTCCCCCACAAGAGCCCCCCCTTTTATTGCTGAATGTGACATCAGGTGTTATGGAATATCCCTTTGGTTGGTTTAGGTCAGCTGCCCTGGCAATGTCCCCTCCCCATCACTTGCCCACCCCCAGCCTGCTGGCTCTTGGGGGCTTGGAAGGAGTCCTGATGCTGTGCCAGCACTACGTAGCAATAGACACAACACTGGAGTAATACCAGTGCTGTTCCAGCTACAAGTGCAGAGTACAGCACTGTGCGGGCTGCTGCAGGGAAAAGGTGACTCCAGCTCAAACAGACCCAACACACCCAAAAAACAAACAAACAAACTATGGATTTTTTTCATGTTCCCACAAGAGAAGGAGGAAAGACAGATTGTGCAAATCCCCCCTTCATTCTCTTTTCTGCTGAGTAGCTATCTCTCTCCTACTGTCATTTCATTACACTTTTCTCCTTGGATAGGTCATGATGAAACTATTCTAAAAACATTACGGTTCTTCACAGAGGGAGAAAAAGATAAAAATGGTATATACAAGAGACTGCACGCTTACAGTATGCTATTGAATCAATTAAAATATCTGATATATCATTGTGAAAATAGCCCCAAATCACAAAATTATGATTGACTTAAACATATTTAGCTACATTTGTTTGCTGTTTTGGGATTGTATTGTATCTACCTACTGTTTTTTTTCTACCTACATATTTAAACTGCCAATTTCTTACCTAGATGAAATTGATTTGTGAAAATAAATGATCAATCAATATAATTTTCACAACACTAACTCAAAAGTGTCCAGAATTTTCAGGCTAGAGAACTCTGCAAATTGAAAATGAGATTTAAATCTGTAGCAAAGCATTTATTAGAATTTTATGTCCTGCTAATGTAATCTCTGCAGGATTACAAACTGCAGACAGTTTTATCCTTTTTTTTTTTTTGAAGCTATCCTTAATTTATGAGATGTTCAGAGAACTGAGGAAGAAGGAGGAATCATATCAAAACCATTTCAAAATATTGAGAACAAGAATCACATTTTTTTTTGTCTCAATTACTCAGACATCATAAACAAAACTTTCTGTTTGTAATTAACATTTTTAGTATTGATAGAAAACTTGGCATAGTAAAATGTTCTTTTCCAGACCACTGGCAAATGACAGAAACAACATGTGTTAACAATACCTTTACTACTACGGAACTGAAAGGTACATTTTCTAAAAACTGGAATGATTCTTTTTCTTTTTGTATCTGTTACTGTTAGATCTAGTAGCTCGTATTAGACTCTATTACTTCTTAGTTAACTTAATACGCTCTTCTGCTCTTCCTAAAAGTCAGAAAAAAAGCCATCAACAAATTGTCGTACTTTCTGAGAACAGTTAAATGATTCATCAAATACTACTGAATCACACTGTTGCTTTTTTTTTTTTTCCTCCTTACAGTGAATTATTAGTATTTATTTATTTATTTATTTGCCTTTGGGTGGTTTCAGTTAAAATTTCCCTTTAAGAGAATCCACACTGATTGGACCTCTGAAGACCTCCATCAAGTTTTTCTGCATGCAGTGAGGTTTCTCTGATATCGGAAGTCACAACCACTTTCTTGAAGTGTAACTAATATGCCTTCTGCTAGCATAGTGTGCAATCATATACAAGTCTGGATCCAAGCTTTTTCATATTGAATGTAAACATCATATTAGCTCATATTTTAAAGCATTTACATTAGCGTAATTAAGGATGTATCTCAATATTTATTACATGTACTTAAAACATATAATTATTAAAAGTGGTATGTCTTAAATTACAGTATTATTGTGCTAACAACAAGGTACTCAATTATAGGACACAACATAAATTATAAATGCTTTCCCAAAGAAAATCATCAATCAAAACTACAGGTGCTAATGTTGACAGCAAAATTAGAAACAAGTTGTCAAGAGGTAAATTCAATTATCATTAGGAAAGAAAATAAAGCACTGTGGTGCATAGCTGTAAAATGATGCATCTCCAGTAATGGCAGATGGTAATTCTGGGTCTTTTCTGTCAGATTTAGGAAAATTTTGTAATCAAAATTGAATATTTACCAAGAAATGCAATGGCAAGTGGAATATTTACTATATAAATCTATTATTAACCAGTGGAAATGTGGTTGAGAAAGCAGGAAGGAAAGAAATGAACAACTAATGAGTACTACTTTTCATCTAACTTTCAGATGTTTCTAAAAACAACAGTAGAAACATTTCTCTTCCTACTTTTTTCATTGAAAGTAAACTAAAACAAAACATCGTCTTATTATTTTCTCCAGTCAAATAATTAAAACTGTTTTACGCTAAAATGCCTTTTTTTTTTTTTTTTTTTTTTTTAATCCAGGACAATAATGGGAGGGAAAATTAAACTAAATCTCTGCTATGACTGAGACAATAGCAGTTTTGCAGATTCAACCTACTGTCTGTGAAGGCTTTCAATTTCTATTGAGAAATGACTAACCACTAAATATATTTAATGCTTATATTTAATTTCATATGTATTGTTCTCATTTCAAAACCTTTCATCTTACAATTTTACTTCTATCTATAGAATATAGAATTTCAACAACAACAGAGTGAACTTAGTGATTATCTTTCCATTTCCCCCAAATTAGTGAAGAATATTTTCTTGAACCTTTTGAGACCTGCAGATTCACGTAGACACATTACACAAACATATGGGAGCAAGAGGTCAACAAAAACACTGAGAAATTCCATCCTGGGATGGAAAAGACAAGTTAGAAAATGAAGAGTTGCAGTTAGTCCTCCCATATGACCATATGATTCTCAATCATTTCTTTATTAGGCGTTTGATGTGGCCTCATCTCACAGTGGAACCTCTCATCCAGCTGTAGTGAGTGATATTGTTAATTGGCTTAGTGCTTAAGTGTCACTTATTTTCTAGAAAGTAAATCATGTTTTTTTCAGTGTGAATGTTCATTCAATTATTCATTCAATTATATATGTATAATGATACAGATAAACCTTACAGATAAGGTTTTTGTGTGTTTCCCTATATTTCTATTGCTACTTCAAGGAAAAACAAAAACGGAAAAAAAAGCAGGATTGTTTACTTTCATTGGTAAATCACTGTACTTGGTAGGTCAAGTCCTTTACCAATTTGTAATAAAGAAGCAGTGGTAAGGTAGGAATTCTTAACTACCTTAGGGGAGAAAGAGGAAAAGGAAAGGTGATTATTGTATTTGTCACACCTCTCACTTGAAAAACAATTTTTGATGCTTAACATTTTCTGTGACCTTAAATAATTAACTACAGGTTAAAGGCCTGAACAAATATGAACCAATTAATAAGTGATATTGACTTAAAAATATATTAACTATACACAATGTTAAAAACAGCTTTTTTACATAACGTACTTAAGTACATCTAAGTAAACCTTAGTCTATATAATTCTTTTTCTTTCTTTAAAAAGAAAATAAAATTACTTTGCTTTTTGTAGTGGTAGTTGCTTAATGAAGCATGTGTAAATATTTGGTTTCTCTGTGGATTGCTACTAGCATACTGTGTACCTACTAGGTGGGTATATCATAATAAATTTCACTTTTCAAATGCAATATGTAAAGTTGTGACTTGTTTTTAAAACTGAGAACGTTATCTGTAGTGTTTTAAATAAATTGTTGATACCTGAAACCTTCTACAAATGTCAGCCTATACTTAGAGTAAGCATTTATTCAGTGCACTAATGTTGAGAAAGCTTGTTTAGCATCAGCTTCATTAACATTGAAACAAAATGAAAGAACAACTCAGAAAAGAAAAGGCATCATAGAATTTTATAGTATCTGCAGTTTATCTCAATTGTGATGATACCACTTTTTAACTCTTTGTCAGTTATACACAGTGAGAAAAAATGAAATATTTATTTCTCCTGCCAAAAGAAGAAAGTGTATTTATAAAGAAAATAGCAGCCTTCTGACAACGAAAAACTGAAGGAATGGTATGGACTTTAGTAAATGGAAGTAAATGGACTTTAGTTATAATGCTGTCTTTGATAACTGCCCTTTACCAATTATTCATCCATTTATTTAATGTCCACTAATCTAAAACCGAATAGTTGTGTAGTGATGTTTCACATTAAAAAAATAAAAAAATAAAATAAAATAATAATAAAAAAAACCTGTTATATTGCTCAGCTAACTAACATCAATTCCCTGCCTGCCTGTAAAACAAAACCTATCCAGCTTTGAGATGCTGAAAGGTCTCCAAGCAAGACAGTCTTGCAAAACCAATGAAAAAAATCAATATGGCTTGATACAAAATCAAAATAAATGAATACATAAATAAAATTAGCCAAAGAGGTCAAGTCAAAGAAGAAACCTTCCAATTACGCCATTAAGGGTATTACTTTCACTTGAATCTTCTTACTGACAATGTCATTATATTCTTGTCTGAAAATTCATCTGCATCATTGATACCTGTCCAGTAAGTTTTCTAAATGTCTGTACAGATCACTTTTCAATTAAATTTGGCATAGTTCAAATCTCATTGACCCACTAACTGCATAAAAATTTAAATCCAGATAAAACATTTTAGTGTATTATTTCATTTATTTGCACTGTAAGAATTACTTATATACATCATGAGACATCAATGTCCAGTTGTTTTCTTGGTATCTTCTGAACAATTTGTACACTTATTATGGTGCCTAGTCATAGTTAACTGTCAAATTAGAGCATAGACTATCTTTCCTTTTTGGGCTGAATACAAAAGGAATGTATTCTTGAAAGTACTCCTAAGCTTTTGAGTGTTGAAGTGTTTTCACTGGCATACTGCTCCTTCAAGTCTTTCATTTTTATTACTCTAATAAACTCTTGTTTGTCTCATCAGATCTCCAGACATTGCATATGACCATATCTTGCTCGTCTGTACAAGAACATAGCATATACAAGGACTACTTTTAAATGCACTGATTGACCAATGCCATCATAAAGGGATGCTTCACAACCTGTTGTATTTTGATTTGATCTTTTTATTTTTGCCCTTAGGAAAAAAGAATAATATATATGTATATTATTCATTTGCTAGTATGATTTGGTTACATAATTTAAGTATGTGGGTATTAGACATCTCTTCCAAATCAAAACTGAAGTGAGTTCCACTCAGGGAACTAATAAAATAAGGTTATTAATATTTGTTCTGAAAAGCACGTAACAAGGCAAGATATAGGATGGAGTCATCACCAGGGCTGTGAGACAGAAGTGGCTATTAAAAGCTGATATAATGACAGAGACAATTAAAGAAAGCTGCAAAATTCAGGTTCTGTGATGGATCCATTTAAAAAATAAATAGGGATTAAAGTATTTGGCATCTGAAGAAAGATTTGTTTGAGAGATGATCACCTATAAATGAAATACTATAATAGTAGTTAATAGTTATTGGTACAACTCAAGAGAAAAAGAGTCTGACCATTAAATATGTGTTATCATTGTTCTCTCTGTTTAAGTAAGTACTGAATTGGCCAAATAATTGCCCAGTATCCCATAAAAAAGATCAGCGCATGGGTTGGAATTGTAATTACATGAAGAGTATCAGAATTGTAGGGGTTGGAAGGAACCTCAAGAGATCATCAGGTCCAACCCCCCTGCCAAAGCAGGTTCCCTAGAGTAGGTTGCCCAGGTAGGCATCCAGATGGGCCTTAAATATCTCCAGACAAGGAGACTTCATAACCTCCCCGGCCAGCCTGTTCCAGTGAGAAGAGTATCATGAACTACTTTATAATTCTGTGTTATTGAAAGGCAAAATTAACAATGCTTCTTTGGTTCAAGGACAGATCCTTTAGAAACTGGGAGAAAAAAAAAAAAAAAAAAAAAAAAAAAAGTGGAACAGACATTGTTCAATTTGTAGAGTCAAAACAGCTCACTACAAGAGTACAGCAACATTCAAAGAGTAATACCTGAGACCTTTGAATTCATCTTTGCAGAATAATGACAGAAAAAGTCAGGTTTTATTCCTGGGTGTTCTGAACTTCTGTGGGAGTCTAAAGTAATGAGTTTTTCTGAAGAGTTTTTCTTGGTAGTTTCAGGGATCTTTTCCAATTTTCTTTGACCCTGATTCTACTGTTGCCTTTTATATGAATATGGCTGCTGATGAAAATGCTTATTTCAGCTATTTTGTCAATTCATTGTTTAGTTTTTACAGGGAAGATATTCTCTATACTGTGAAATTAAAACTTTATTGTTCTAGAGTTTTCTCAACCAATTTTCACAGGTAGCTTTGAAATTTCTATAGTTTTCCTTTAAAATATTACTAGATATTTTTGTAAAATACACTAAAACATCACTCATTAAGAATTCTTAGGGCTTGGAATTCTTACCTACCGCAGACTGATTTTCTGATCAGTTAGTATAGTTTGAATATGATTTATAACAGAAGAGTTACAACAGTAACAGAAGACTATGGATAGGTCAGAGTTTAGATATCTGTGGTTAATACTACAATTCTGAAAAATATTAATCAGGTGCTATCTATTCCCTAGTTGGCCTACTTTGTGGCTAAATCAATGGAATGTAAATAATAATTCAAATCTAAAGATTGTGCTACAGGTTACGGTCATGAGATAACTGAATATCAGGGCTGTGTTCTGATACTTAGTTCCTTGTGGGGCCATTGCCTTACACAAACAAAACCAACAATTTTTTTATTATTATTAAAACTAAACCAACCAACCAAAGCTTTAGTCTACTAGAGCTTGTGAAACAATCCCCAAAGCCCAGAAGCTGTATTTCTCTTGCCCTACATGCTGTCCCTCTATTTGTGAAAGTTGTAATTCTGCAGCTGTGCTGAAGTATCTTAATTTGCTGTTCCATACCAACAGCAAAGCAAATTTTACTTTTAGTATTCATCTACCTAGCTTCTCCGCATTTTTAAAGAGTTTTTATGAAAACTGTCATGAATAAGGTGTCCATAAAGTGGCAAAGTAATCAGACATTGTGATGCAAGTCTGATGTGAAAATTGCATGGCACCTTCTCTGTAACTTAGTCTGATATAGAAAGAACGTCAGATACCTATATTAGATTTAACTTTTGCAGAGATAATATGGCAAAGAAGAATCTCACCTTTTCAAGAAGGCTTCTTGTCTTCTTAATTTTTTAAAATACGTGAACAACTAACAATTTTTCAGCAGAAGTACAATCTCCAATACATTAAATTCAAATGTGGTGGAATTGTATTTTCTTTTTTTATATATATTTTTTGTTTCTGGCCTTGCAGTAACGCAGTAATCCAAACTCCATGTTTAGAGTATGAAATATGAATCATGAAAAAATAAAAAATCAGTAATTTTGATTTTAAAGGAAAACATTTCTTCAAAGCTTATCAAAAGAAGTTATATTTTTTCAAAAACAAATTAACTTTTTATTATACGTATCACTCAAAAAATATATTTAAAAAGATGTTTCAACTAACAAAATGAATTGATCTAAATATTTCAAATAAGAATTAAATTGAGACTGACAAGATGAAGTGCGATTATGGGCATAGTCATGAAGCTACAGTCTCCATTGTGGGGTTATTTTATTTAAAGGTAGGATACTGTACATTAATAATAATAGTAAAAGTTTAATTGAAAAATTGAAATGATTACATCAGAAGAATCTTTTTTTTTTTCCCCCAATTTTGTTGTCTTTTGAAATGAACGCTCTTCCTTAGTGCTATTTTATACAATACAAATTATTAAACATTAAAAATACAATTATTAAACAACAATGTGAGAAATAAGTTTTATAAGACAGGATCTCTTATAAAGCTAATTTATTTGCAATTGCATTGGTGGGCATCCTGCAAGCAGGAGCGTACAGTGGAAGTGTATTTGCCTATAGCCCCTATTACTTGACACCGGATTCCTCCCATTTCCTCATTGGCTTGTTACTATGTCCTGTATGTAGTTTTATTTGACCAACCTTTAATTTCTTTCTCTCTCTCTCTCTTTTTTTTTTTTTTTATTATTATTTACTTATTTATTTTTAACTGAAGAGGCCAATGATTTTGAAACTTCTTGCTCTTCCTGATTCTGCAACTGCTTGTCTTGTTTTCCTTAGCCATCCTCCTTATTTTATCACAGGGGCACCTTCCACTGTCCCCATATCTGCTTATCTTAATGTACCCCCGACTGTTATACCTGCACAATTACTTTTGAATATGCAAGGTTAGTGGAATTTTCCACTCACAAAAAAAACACAGCTTTAATTCTTACAGCAACAACAACAACAACAACACACACACACACACAAAGAAGAAAAAAAAAATACATGCTGGAAGCAGAAACATCTATTTTCCGCACTTTCAGCATTGTCTGTCCAGGTAGAATACACTTATCCGATTGATGAATGTGAAGGAAAGTAAACTAGAGAATTATATCCAAAATAAATCACACAGCATGTATGTTGATAATCCCTTTTTCTGCTTAAATATCAGAAAAAGCTGGTTACATAAAAGTGAAACAAAACAGGCAAACTGCACTTGTAGACCTACACCAATATTTAAGTATTATATAAAGTGGTATCAACCACTTCACTTGATCAATTTTTCAGCCCTCTTGTTTCTTTCCATTTTTGCTGGTATACTACAGGAAATTAAGACCAAATGCTGATCCCAACCTTCCTGAAGTTTAAGGAAGTATTTTCATTATGCTGACAGACACTTTTAAGTGTCTTTCATATAAAAAATAACAAGGTCAAACATTTTAGATCCAGCTGTGGATTCTGATTTCATCATATCTCATAATATATAAATCTGACCTGGTAAAAATTCCCTGAAGAATATCTTCTTGAAAAGTGTTGCAGTACATTTCATCTGTTTATTGCCTTTTTGAAGAACAATAGTCCTTGTATATAGCCCGTGAAGTGCCCATGAATGCTTCTGATATAAGACAATTTTTAAATCAAAAATTGCATGTGTAAATCATGTTTTCTCTTGCACTTTCTTAAAAAAATAACAAAGAAATAAGCTGGAAAAATGGATAATATATCTTTAAATGAAAAATAATTACAAATATTAATAATCAGCAACCAGAAACAAATGTTTATATATCACAGCTGTTTCCACCTTGAATTATTTCCCCCCATTCCCCTCCCAAACAAAACAAATGTTCTATTCTTGTTTCTTAGACATACACCTCTAGCACAGTTAATTTCTCAGACTAGTGTACTTCTTGACTTCCTACTGTTTCTTTAACTATCAGCATTCCCAGGACTTAATCACTTAATCTATTTAGAAGTCTTCAGCACCTGCTTATTCATTCTTCTGCTCCTGCATTGCATTCCTTAAAAATAAAAAAATAAATAGATAGATAGATAAAAGGTCTCCTCAGATTTTCTCCAGAAGCTTGAGAACACACAATTGCTCAATAAAAGGTAGTAGACAAAGAAGAAAAAAATACTGGCAAATACTGCTGGACACAGAAAAAGCTAAAGTGGTGTATGAAGTTTCTAGGTCAACTGGTCAAAGCCTTAGTGATTTAGACCATATGTTTGACAATAGTAAAAAAGTAGGGAAAGGAAAGGAAAGGAAAGGAAAGGAAAGGAAAGGAAAGGAAAGGAAAGGAAAGGAAAGGAAAGGAAAGGAAAGGAAAGGAAAGGAAAGGAAAGGAAAGGAAAGGAAAGGAAAGGAAAGGAAAGGAAAAAGAAAAGGAAAAAGAAAAGGAAAAAGAAAAGAAAAGAGAAGAGAAGAAAAAAGAAAAGAAAAAAGAGAAGAGAAGAAAAGAGAAGAGAAGAGAAAAGAAAAGAAAAGAAAAGAAAAGAAAAGAAAAGAAAAGAAAAGAAAAGAAAAGAAAAGAAAAGAAAAGAAAAGAAAAGAAAAGAAAAAAGAGAAGAGAAGAGAAAAGAAAAGAAATGGTGAAACAGAACCTTTTGATGAGTTAAAAAATAAAAAAATAAAAAAAAAAAAAAGAAACTGAACTGTCCTGATAAAAGCAAGGATAACAAGGGAATGAGATACTCAGAATATCATCAAAGTCAAAGCAATGCCAAAAATCATTAAACAGCATTTAACAAAATATCACTGGCAGTAAAACGCAAAGATTCAAGCAGAGTTGCTCTCCCCATGAAGTCATGATCTCAACTAGGACATGAGAACAACAAAGGAAAGACATCAATAGTAAGGAGCACTTGTTAGATCAGATGTACAAGCAGCTCATTGGAAGGTTAGCACAGCATTAAGGAAATGACAGGTAAAAAGTGAGTATATTAGCTCTGCCGCTTTTAGAAAAAAAAAAAAAAGATTAACTTTGCATAAAGCTAAAAACAACAAAAACTGAATGAACTACATAAATGGAGAACAAGAGAGAGAAAGGGGGGAAGAAAAATGACAAAAAGAAGGAGAAAGGAAAAAAAGAGACAGAGAAGGGAAAGGGTGAAAGAAGAATAAGAGCAACAGAAATAAGAGAAACAAAAGGGAAAAGGAGAGAGAAAAGGAAAGGAAAAGGGAAAAGGAAAGAAAGAGGAAAGGGAAAGTAAGGAGAAAAAGAAGAGGGAAAGAAAAAATGGAAAAGGAGGAAGAAAAGTAAAAGGCAAGAAATGGAGGGAATACTGAAGAGGATAGCAGAGGATTTTTTAAATGGGAAAATTAATGATTGGAAATTTAATGTGGTGATATAGTGATATATGAGGATTTAATTAGTATTGTAAGTAACAAAAGCATTTATCCCAGGAGCTAGGCAAATTCTTTGTAAACATGACAGGGTTTTTCACTTAGAGTTCACATTAATTTCTTTTCCTTTCTTTTCTCCAGAATGACTTTCCTGGCTGGCTCAAGAAAAAGGGCATAGCCAGATGTTGATAGATGAGAGCAACTGTTCTTCTGGTGTTTTCAGTGATACATCATTGTAAATTCATATTGCTCCAACATTCTTTGTAATGATTGGGGAAAAAAATCAATTTAACTTCAGATGGGGACAGACAGAGAAAAATAAACAGTAAGATAATGAAGAACAAAAAGACACGGAGATGAGAGGTTTGGCAGGAGAAGCAGGATAGAAGGAGAAACAAGACAATAAATAAGAAATAAATAGGGAAAATTAAAATAATCTAAATGGTTTTAAACTTTTTTTTTTTTTTTTTAATCAAGTATAAGAAATTTTTACAAATTAACTGTAGGTCTATGTTTGATATGATTGTAGTAGGGGACACTAAAATGGAAAAGAAAGCCTAATGTACAATATTAGACTTGCAAAAGCCATTACAGGAATCTTGGTGATTGTCTGTATTAACCAGCAGTAGTGTTTCCATTAAGAGAGCAGACAAAATTAATCTCAAATTCTAGTGGGATCATTTCACTATTTAAGGACCAGGAATTGAATTCCAGTAATTTCTAGTTAATGAAAAAATGCATGGTGGCTCAGATACCAATAAGATAATGCCTTGAGATTCCTCTATCTTCCTATCAGCAACAGGGAGAGTAAAAATTAACCTCCTAACCAGCACATCCTTTAAATGTTGTGTTTCTAGGGAAATTATCTAGACATCTGGTTCCACAAATGTTAGATTAGTATACTAGATTAGCATGCTTCCGCACAGACAACAATTGAATGTCCGTGTTTGTCTGTTGACATCTAGAAAAGTGCAATTGAGAAACAACAGAAAGAGAAAAATGCACAGTTAAAAGCTTTTTAAAGTTCTTCAAAACAGAATATAAATAAAATAGAATGTTAGCAAAAAATAAATTAAGGTAAGAATGAGAGAACAAGATACAGTGATGAGGGGAAAAGAGAACAATAGAAGAAACAGAGATAAAAATGATGCCCCAAAGCATGATTAAATGTAAGATAGGATGTCAGTAATTCATATAAATGGCTACTTAGAAATGCAAACCATACCTCAGCTTGGCATAGAGTCAGTACACATGTATGAAAGGGGGTCTGAGATCTGTCAGTAATTAATCAGTATTTTATAGTAAGTTTTAAAAAGAAAGAAAGAAAAAGAGAATCAAAAGAGAGATCTTGAATAATTCATACTAAAAGTTTCATTCTGCCTTTAAGAGATGAACCTACTACTAACAGGAATGAACTCATGACTATAAGGATGCAGACTAGAATTACATCAAGCTGATACATAAGGCTGCCTGCCTATAGTATAGGCATGCATATGGTTGTGACTATATATGAAGATAAGAAGATGAAAATATATTTCCATGTCTACCCTGGACTAAGCAGAGCCTGAAAATTATCAAGAAAAGTGTTGATAATGTTCCCACTCTGTTATGAGGATGTATTACCAATGCTGAATTCAGATCCTCTCTAATCCCTCAAAGTAGGACCAAATTATTCACTTAACCTTTCCCTCCTCATCAGGTAAGGCACTATCTTGCTCACAGAGAAGCAAAGAGTGATTTTCTTTTTAGAAAGGTAATGGCATAACCACCCTTCATTATCTGCCAAAGCTAAGAGAGCACTGAAAGGTTGGATGCAAATGTTATGATAAATATATATATGTGTGTGTGTGTAGTGTATGATAAATCTAAGAATGCTCCCTATAGTCTAAAAAGGATAATATAATTTTACCTAAACTTTGAAAACATCTTGCAACTGAGACAGCTGCTTTTGTGCAATTTACAGGACAGGAGGGAAATGAAGAGAAAGAAGTCTTTCATATCAAAGGTTACCAAGGCATAGGCATTTCAGTCAGCAGAAAGTGAACAGAGGTATTCACTGACATTGACACTGGGGTTGCAATGAGAGACAAAATTAAGACTAAATAAACAAACAGCACCTAGCAATGAAAGATTATGACATCTGTATAGTGCAAGCGTGAATAAAATTTAAAGCCACTTAAATTTGCATAACAGGAAAAAAATCATAATGATCAAGTATTTCCAAGTGTTAGGCTCATCTAGACTAGCAGGAAAGAAATAAAACCATACAATGCAACATGCTTTGCTAAGGGGCAGAACGAAGAAGCAGATTTCTTACTGTTTTCTCAAGCACAATTTCTATGTATGCAAATTTAGTCATGCATCGAAATATATTTCTGAATAAGAAAATCCTAATAAACGAAGTCCACAGCTATACTGTGTAACAAATGTTGATTTGGTCTTACTTTAATTGTGAAGATCAAGACTGTGTGAAAAAGTAGTGTTAGAATGGTTTTAATGGCTATAATTATCTTACAAACATATAAGGTAGATATAGAGAAAAAAAATGAACATTATGAATATAACTATTCAGCACTTGATGTGCTTTTCATAATTAAAGGGAGCTATTATTAAAGACCTTTTTTGCTAACAATTTTTGTTTACAATTGACAAAAATTATTCTGAAGTGACAATTCGGGTGGAGTCAGAACATGCATTTTAACACAGTAAATACGTCAGATTGTATTGCATGTATTTTCTGAGAGATATTTCTGTGCTTTCTCTCATTTTTGGTGTTATATTAGAGTTTCACAATACGTCTCAGAGCAGGAGTTTTGTAGGTGTCTTTGTATGTTAGTTTGTTTTTCTTTTAGTTCTTTTGGTTATCATATGTAAAATGAATGGTAAAATAAATTGTGTAGTTGTTAGATGTTGCTTTGAATCCACTAACAAACTTCAAGCTAGCTATCCCTCTCAAAGCACCTGATTTCAACACACCATTGATTTATTTCCTTCCATGCTGAAAAATGATTTTTCATTTTACTGGGTATTTAAATATATTATAGCATAAATCTCTTCCATTATTGCTCCAAGGAGTATTAATGCCAGCCTAATAGATCAAATTCTGGCACCTCTTAAGACATGCTTGTTTCCAGAGAGTTAACAACTAAAATAAATAATACTGGTGAACAACATGCTGCAGATGATTCATAAATGTAATACTTTTAACACGTGAGTTATAGTTTCTGTTTTTTGTTTGTTTGTTTGTTTTGTTTTTGTTTTGTTTTGTTGTTGTTGTTGTTTAACTGTCCAAGTAACTGTCTGCAAACCTTTCCCTTAGATAGGTTTATCAGTTACATACAGAGGAGTTATACCAGGAATTATATATCTATAAAGCTATTTGAAATTTTGCTCTTTTTAATCTTTGCATATTATGTTTTTCTTGACTGCCACCCATGGAAATGTTCTTTACAAGCTTAACTTATAAGCACGTGACTGATTTTACTGACTTTAAAGTTAGGCAAGTGCCTAAGTTTTATGCACAGTATAAAAACTTGAGAACGACTCAAAGCAGGAAATAACTTTCATCATGTTTCTACAACACAGACAATTATTTGCCTTTTCTCCATATACATTCTGACCCCTAGCAGGAGGTTACTGAAGTATGAAAGCTTAATAAAAAAAAAAAAAATCAGCGTGTTAGCAGAACTGAATCCATTCATCATAAAATCCAGCAGCACCACATTTGCTATCTAGCTGAACTAAAGCCCAGAACAAACAAATTGCCTTGGCATCTTACTGTTTTCTGTCAATCAATTTTGTCCTTAGAGTACTGCAGTTAGTTTAGAGCTCAGACTAGTTCCTAAATTCCTAGTATCTCCTTGCCTTTCATGGGTCATATTCTTTCAAGAATGGGATCAAGATCGCTGCTCTAGTCTTATGAGACTTAAAAGTCATTATATGCTGACTTCAGGCACTAATAACATGGAATATTTTGGAAACCTAGACATCAGAGGAACTGTATTTTATTGATGATCCCTGTAGTCACCAAAATTTCTCAGAACGTCACTTTTAATAAATCCACTGGAGAATTATCTGAAAATGTCCACTTTTTATTAAGATTTATTTATTCATGTTCTGTTAGCAGCAGTGATACTAACAACTCATTAAATATTGAGGATATTATTCAAAACATCCTATGAAATAACGTATTTAACATAGTATCTAAGGCTCATAGCATTGACTGTCAAGTTTAATAACAATAAATAATATTTATGGTAAATTATCAATTCAAGATGCTCAAAGCACGTTGCAACACATACAGGTTTCTAACATTGGATATTTAGTGTTACATTTTTAAGTTCCCAGAGGTGAATAAAGTTTTTTTTTTGTTTGTTTTGTTTTGTTTTGTTTTGCCTGTGTGTATAATTTCTCTGGTTTGAGTATGACTAAGAATTAAAAAGAAACATCATGTTCTATAGACATCTTTTCAGATATGTGGTACATAGAATTCCTACTCAAGGCAATGTGACACCTGCTATGAATAGATATGAGTCCAATGATATCCCTTCAACAGCACTCCCAAAGACTCAGGAAATACAGTTTCACACTTATTTGAATCGTCTTGGGAAATCCTGTCTTCCTATGTTTCTGATTGCCTATTAGACAGCTGTAGTTTTAATTTCCATTTAATTTCCATCCATTGAATTTTAAAATGCTATTTCTTTTAATCTAAGATGTTTGCTGGTAACTGAGTTCTAATTGCTAAAAACCAGGTTCCAGTACAGTTATTAAAGAAATCTTTGATTGCCTGAGGTAGATGGTTATAATTTTCTAGGCTGTACAAATTAGTTACCATTGATCTGCTTGACATTTCGTGCATAACTATGTATATGTACATATACATATACATATATATAATTTAAATATTATTTAATAGTTGAGAGCTATTAAAATAATTTCTGATCATGTTGATTCATGACACACATTGATAGATTCTAGTAGAATCTGAAAAATTAATAAGTAAGCTAAGAACTTGCTATTATACATATGTATAATAGCAACAAGCAACAAAATCTTTTTAAAGGAAAAGCAAACTGGATGTTTGAGCCTTCTTTTTCTTGCTTCTTTACTATGTTTCTTTGGAAAAGCCTTTGACTTTTGATGTTATGATAGCATGTTGGCATAAAGTCAACTAATACCAGACCATTTTTCTGTGCCATGAGAAAATTATAAGAATTTTCTTGTAATTGCAGTCAGACGTGACAGCTTTCAGCATGTGCACCTCATTCATTTTATATGCAAATCTTAACCTGCCAACATTTAATGTTATGCCTATACTGAAATCTTTTGTTTATCTACTGAATTGGTGGGACTGTAGAATATTTATTTTTCAATGAGAAACAACATAAATCTGAGCTGTAAATAGTATTTATATAGATTCTTCTAACCACTAGCATAACCACTGGGGGGAAAAAAAAATCACTTGAGATAATCCAGTTACAGAGTTTGTTTCGTATTTATTTTGATTTCAGGCCCAATCTCTTGACTTCTTTCAGGAGAACAAATAAAAAGAATTAAAAGTTTTGTTGGTAGTATAAGTAAAACATATTGAGAAATTAAATAGCATTTACAATACATTTGCTTCCAATTTGCTTCCAACAAGAAATCAGTCATAAAGATACTGGTAATCTGTACCAACATTTTCATCAATGTAAGCTCTAGGGCGTTTCTGTGTTATTTACTTCTTTACCCTGCCCTGCCCTCCCCTGCCTTCCCTTCCCTTCCCCTCTCCTTCCTTGGCTAAAGAAATAGGAGGAGACAAGTTTTCTGTCCTAGGTCTTTTCTTGGCAAATATATCCACCTGCCCTAAAACAACTATATAAACTTGTATTTAGTAAAAGTATTTCTTAAATTTATTATTATTTTTTTTTCTAGCTGTCTTGTACAGTTACCGAATTTTAGAAAGCAGAAAAAAATCATACTAAAAAGTGCAGGTGAAAAATAGACCTCATATTTTGTTCAGGTAATTTAGATATTTTAGTTTATTTTAGGATCCTGCAAAAAGCTAATAGGCAAGTAGAACACATTTTTCACAGTACTATACTTTGCATGGGTATAATCACAATAGATTTTCCTCTATTTTGCTTGCTTATCTTCTGCCAAGGAAGCTCATGGAGCAGATTATCTTAAGTATCATCACATGGCACTTGCAGGGCAAGCAGGCGATCAGGCCCAGTCAGCATGGGTTTATGAAAGGCAGGTCCTGCTTGACGAACCTGATCTCCTTCTATGACAAAGTGACACACTTGGTGGATGAGGGAAAGGCTGTGGATGTGGTCTACCTTGACTTCAGTAAGGCCTTTGACACAGTTCCCCACAACATTCTCCTCAAGAAACTGTTTTCTTATGGCTTGGACTGGCGTATGCTTCGTTGGGTTAGAAACTGGCTGGATAGCCGGGCCCAAAGAGTTGTGGTGATTGGAGTCAAGTCCAGTTGGAGGCCGGTCACTAGTGGCGTTCCCCAGGGCTCAGTGCTGGGGCCGGTCCTCTTTAATATCTTCATCGATGATCTGGATGAGGGGATCAAGTGCACTCTCAGTAAGTTTGCAGATGACACCAAGCTATGCGCGTGTGTCGATCTGCTCGAGGGTAGGAAGACTCTGCAGGAGGATCTGGATAGGCTGGACTGATGGGATGAGATCAACTGTATGAAGTTCAAAAAGGCCAAGTGCTGGGTCCTGCACCTGGGACACAGCAACCCCAAGCAGAGCTACAGGCTGGGAGATGAGTGGTTGGAAAGCTGCCTGGCAGAGAAGGACCTGGGAGTATTGATAGTCGAGGTTGATAGTCAACATTGATAGTCGGCTGAATATGAGCCAGCAGTGTGCTCAGGTGGCCAAGGAGGCCAATAGCGTCCTGGCTTTTATAAGAAGCAGTGTGGCCAGAAGGGCTAGGGAAGTGATTGTCCCCCTGTACTCAGCTCTGGTGAGGCCGCACCTCGAGTACTGTGTTCAGTTTTGGGCCCCTCGCTACAAGAAGGACATGCTCAAGCAAGTCCAGAGAAGGGCAACGAAGTTGGTAAGGGGTCTGGAGAAGAAGTCTTATGAGGACCGGCTGAGGGAGCTGGGCTTGTTCAGCCTGGAGAAGAGGATGCTCAGGGGTGACCTTATTGCTCTCTACAAGTACCTTAAGGGAGGCTGTAGCGAGGTGGGGATTGGTCTATTCTCCCATGTGCCTGGTGGCAGGACGTGGGGGCATGGACTAAAGTTGTGCCAGGGGAGGTTTATGTTGGATATTAGGAAAAACTTCTTTCCTGAAAGGGTTGTTAGGCATTGGAATGGGCTGCCCAGGGAAGTGGTTGAGTCACCATTCCTGGAGGTCTTTAAAGACATTTAGATGTAGTGCTTAGTGATATGGTTTAGTGGAGAACTGGTTATTATTAGGTCAGAGGTTGGACTTGATGATCTTGAGGTCTCTTCCAACCTAGGTGATTCTGTGATTCTGTGAAATTCGAATTATGCTGTTTCTTAGGATTTTTATTTTGTGGACAGAACAATTCACCATTCAGGTTTTGTTTGTTAATTTGCTATATGTATCTAGGTCTATATTTGGCAAAGATAATATTTTTAATTTTATAAAAATAGAGGAAGATTCTAATCTGTAAGTGATATCATGCCTGGAATAGGGTTTTACAAAGTTTCTCATTAAGTTTAAATTTCAGCGCCATAAAGGGCTTCTTAGGAAACTTTTGTGTTATTATATTTTATATACTGGAATATATATGTCTTTTAACTTTTTTTTTTTTTTTTTTTGACAAGTGATCTTTTCTCTGGCCACTTGATTTGAAGTTCTAACACATGAATGTCCTTTTTTTTTTTTTTTTCTGTGAACAAGGACACATCTCTAAAGTTTATTATCTTTGGCTCATATAATTCACCTCACTTTTAATTATTGAGAAGTGAAATCTAGGTATATAAGTAAACAATTAAGATAGCAAGTAATATTCAACTATAGCATTCCAGGGACTGACATAAAATGCTTTCTTCTGAGGAGCAAATTGTATTCTAATTATGGAGATATTTATAAATCTCTTAAAACGGGAGTTTATATAATCAAAGTGGCTACTTATGCGGACCTAAGTGTATTTACCACTTACTCATATTCAAAGTGACTTGAAAACATCAAGTACAGAGCACAGAAAAATAGTCTTGCGAAATAAAGAGATTATTTTTGTGATGTTACAGAACTATAAAAAAGAGGTGTGAGAGAAATACATATATAAAAAAAGGATGATCATAGAGCAGTCAGAAATCTTAACAAACCTTTGAAAAATTCTCTTTTTGGCTATCCTGGCCATGCAATCTCTTTGCTAAACTCTACACACTCAATATACAGAAATATATATATATATATTTATAAATTCATGTAGTGCTAGAGAGAGTTCAAATAGTTCAGTATTCTTGGCACTTAAGATTGGAGATAAGGAAAAGCTGGAGAAAGTTGTGTTAGATTTTCTTCTGATCTTGTGATTGTGTCAGTATATTAGCAAGTGACTGCTTAATGTAAATTCTAAATGTCTATTTTCATGGCCAGAGTTTTTGAACTTAAGTTCAACATAAGAACCTAACATTAGAGCTCTCACAGTGACCCCAGGGCTCTCTAAAGCCCACTAATGCTTTTATGTCTCTCTGTAAATGTCTTAGGAGAAGACATCTGGTAAACTAATACTTTTACAGCTTGCACAGATCTGTAATATGGAAGGTATACAAGATTGCTGGTTGTACTCAAGTACTCAAGCAAGGTGATTTCAGACAGTTGAGTTATTTCTGTTATTTCCAAGACTGCACAGTGAAGACATTCCCCACATCTTTTGCTGACTCCAAGTCTCAATCTTTACATCTGCTTGAATAAAATGCAGTTGCATCCCTTCTCTAACTGGGATGGACAAAATAGTGTACATATTTTTACATAAACAGAAAAATCATAAGTAGAATAAATCAATTACGTAATCAATTAACTTCAGTCTTTATAGACTCAAGTTCCAAGCAAATTCAATCAAATTTGTTCCAAAGAAATTAGGTAAATGATTAAAAAAATAATCCTCACAAACAAATCAAAATGAAACAAAACAAGCAAACAACAACAAAGTATCCAGTTTATTCATAGTAATGAATGTGTAGAGACAAATATTAACTGGGAAATATAAATACAGCCCCTTCTGGAAATTACACTATGTAGTGGAACAGTTCTTGATCCATATATATTCTAATGCCAGGGTCTGCTACTCTGCATATTCAGTTTTTTAATTATTTTCCTTCCTATAAAATGTCGTTGTCTTCAAACAGGTGGTAAGTTGAAGGTGCGTGATGGTTTTAATTTGCCATTTATTCAGAACATTGTTAAACATAGTATAATTGTTTTCATAGAACTGTTTGCAGTATAACTGCATGTTTAACTTGCAAGTTTGTCCAGCACAGTACAGATCATATGTACAGATCCACTTATATTAGTGGACTGGACAAAACTTAATCCTAATGCCATTAAACTACTTACTGCTAAAGTTAGTTATACAAAGCAGTTTTGTTTGCTTATTATATCATCTTCACAGCATCTCAAAAACTGTATTAACTATATACTATAAGCAGCTTACTTTTATTTTAGTACAAAAAAAAAAATAAATCCCATGAACATTTGACAAACTTACATTTTCTTGTCATCTAACTTCCACTTTCACAAGTGTGTATATTTGGTAAAATTAAACATTAAACTTTCTTTTAACAATATCTATCCCTAGATAGTGTTGGGACAAGGGTTTGGATTTAGCACTTCCATCACCATCTGAATCGTTCCCATCTGCACTGAAAAGTCCCTCACCATCTGTACCATGCCTGATAATTTAGGCAGGCAATACAAATACTTCCTATGTATTTCCAACAAGGACTTTTTAAGCATATACCATTTGTAGGCTGTAATTCATAGGCTCTAATTCAGCAAAACTCTAAATCTACACCTAAAAATATTTATTCATCAAACTGAACAATTGATGAAGAGTTCTTCCAATTTATTTTAGGAAAGGTTCTTTAGGAATTAATCTACCTAGATCTTCTGTGTGATAAACATTTTCTAGTCCATACACAGGAGGATTCTTCTTCTGACTAACAGACCATAAGCATGCTCCTGGTGTTTTTGGAGTACCTTAAGTATTAAGAGCGATCACAGAAAGGAAAATTTTGATCTGATGATCACCAATGAGTATGTATACTAAAATTTCAGCATTAGGAACAATGCCAGTATTCTTTTCCAATGGAACGCTTTCCCATCTTGTGATCAGGGAAATATTACATTCAGGAATAACCTTTAATACTAGGTATTACTAAAAGGCCAACACAATAATCCGTGTATCTCTAAAAGCATTGTTATAAAATGAAAGACTGAATCAACATTATCAGAGAGTGAATGTGTCCTGTTAGTTATCCTGCATGACAAGAGGAGCAAAATACCACTTAAGAAGTCAAAAACAAAATAAGGGAATGTGAATTTGCATAGTCCAAAGTTTCTAGATTTTTTTAATCATGTGTAATACTGGACATGGGCTTGTTTTTCTTCTGATGTTTTATTTACAGTTAAAAGATTGCATCTAGAGATTAGCCTTGTCTCATTGTCCTGACACACATTTCAACCCCAAGGGAACTGAAATCCCATCAATCCCACTGACAGGAATCCATTCACAGTTTTTACTTTGCTTTACATATTTGGATCTTAACTTTAACTCTCAAATGTATAGTCTTGCACTTGATCTTGGGTGCAATAAACGTGTACACTATTGACTATATCACAGAGTTCAAGATCTTGTCTTCATGTGAAGAGATAAAAGAAATTTAGTAGTTTACAGAGTTTACAAGACTGACTCTTTTTTTTTTTTTTTTCACTGTTAGACATTGTTTTAACAGAGATAAGTAATCTCCATTATTTTCAATCTGATTTGAATATTTTATAGAATTCCCATATCCTTTCACTGCAGATGGCATGTAGTTGTACAGATCTGCAATTAAAAAAAAAAAAAAAAGTTGGATAAACAAGCAAATTATGCCACATCTCCCTAATAACACAACTATTATCATTGTGTTAGCTAAATTTTTGACTTACATTTCTGAGATGGCAATATCCAGATCTTTAAATATCCAACATGTGTTTCTGCATAGGGCAGATTTTAAAAGAACCTTGAAATACCTGATCAGAGTATATCAGAAGACTTCTAACCAGAAGTTAAATATATGTGTATATATATATATATAATATATGTAAATATCAATACAGAATTAAATCAATGTGCACTTGCAGTCCAGAAAGTCAATCATATCCTGGGCTCCATCAAAAGAAGTGTGGCCAGGAGGCTGAGAGAGGTGATTCCCCCCATCCGCTCTGGTCTTGTGAGACCTACCTGGAGCCCTGTATTCAGCCCTGGGGCCCAGAGCACAAGAAGAATGTGGAAGTATTACAACAAGTCCAGAGGAGGGCCACAGAGATGATCAAGGATCTGGATCACCTCTTCTACAAAGGCAGGATGAGTCAGTTGGGGTTGTTCATCCTGGAGAAGAGAAGGCTAAGGGGTGAACTTGTAACAACCTTCCAATACCTAAAAGGGGCCTGAAGGAAAGCTGGGTAGGGAGTATTTATCAGGAAGTATAGTGATAGGACAAGGGGGAATGGCTTTAAACTAAAGGAGATTTAGGTTAGATATAAGAAAGAAATTCTTCACTGAGAGGGTTGGTGAGGCACTGGAATATGTTGCCTAGAGAAGCTGTGGATGACCTATCCCTGAAAGTGTTTAAGGTCAAGTTGAATGGGGCTGGTCTAGTAGAAGGTGTCCCTGCTCATGGTGGGGGGTGTGAGAGGTGTGAAGAGGTAGAACTGGATGATCGTTAAGGTCCCTTCCAACCCAAACCATTCAATGATTCTATGATTCTAAGATATTTTTTTTCTTCAAATATTGCGTCCCCATTTTGTTATGCAAACAATTACTTCAATCTTTATAAGAGCTGGCTGTTTAACGTTCCAAAAATAAGTTTGCAATGAGAATAATGAGCTTCAAATGCCAAGTCACTGACTAAATTACAGGCAGTGTGAGACCCTTGCCTCTGTGGAATGTCCCCTCTTCTCTTCTATCAATGCTTTCTCTAGCACAAACTTTTTTTTATTCTATTTTAATTTATTTTTGGGAGGTGGGGTGGGGTGGTAAGGAAATCAGCTTAATTAGCTTTAGATCTCTTATATGAACTTCACCTCACTTGAAGTGAGCATTTTGGGTCTTTTCTCCAGTATCCATAGTATGTTGTTGTAGTTTGGGTTGGGTTGTTTTTGGATTTCGTTCAGTCTTTCACCTTGCTAGCTGCAAGTTTGATTCCACACCAGAATTATTAACTGGAATACTGTTGTTCAAATTACAGATAGTAAATTAGAGCTCTCCAGGAGCTAAGATTAAAGACTAGTTTAGACTCCACTACAAAAGAATGTATGCTTTAACATGCTGTATTATTTTGCGAATTCATCACCAAAAAAAGCGTTCTACAGGTAAAAAACATTCATTTCAACTCATATATACTTAGGATCACAAAAAATGTGTGTCTTCCTCTTGCATCATTGGTATTTTTGGCTAATATGCCTTGCAAGTAAGCTTTTAAATATAGTAGGATGTAAATGTAAATTTAAATGTAAATTCTGTATATGGCTATGTAAAAATTGATTTCACCTGGACTGAAAAAATACACATATACTGTACACTATTGATATTAGAAATAGTTAGAAATTTCCAGAGTTGTAAAGCAAAGCAAATAGAGCCTCTTTTATAACAGTGCTCTTTATGTCCTGTTTCTATCATTTGTTCCATCTTTGCTGCTCAGATGAAATTACTATATAAAACAATCTCCTATGAAAACTTTCTTTTGGTACATGGTAAGCACCAGTAATATTAGAAACTAGAAATGTTAAGGTAATCAAAATCAATGCTTATTCAAAAGCCTAATGTGCTTTCTGAGGTTATTTTTCTGCAGAGGCTTCTTAGTGAGTATGTATGAAGTTACATCCTTTACCATCTTAAGATGCATTAATCCTTTGTTCATAAATCATGCTTATATTTACAAACATACACAATTTTACATATTGATATACCTTTTCACCTTAGTTAAAAGTTTGGAGATACTACCCAAGTAAATACTAAGCTCTGATGCCTTTTCGATACTATTTGGAATCTCTTGAGTTTGCTTAGTTGTTTGGAAAAGAAAATGTCAATCTCCAGTAAAGCAGCTTCAAAAATTCATGTAGGAACTACCAAGATATTTATCAAATAAAATGAATAAATAACATGCCAAAGATTTCTTTGCATTTTATCTTAAAATGAAGATTTTTTTTTTTTCCAGAGCAGTTTGTTCCTCCAGAATTTAAAATTCTCATGTCTTTCCTGATTTCCAACTTTGTCATGACTAACTTTCCTGTAAAACCACAAAATTGGGATTAAAAAAGAACGATAAATCAAAAAGGAATATGAAATATAGGCATATTCCTCTTAGTGGTCAGACAAATCCAACTTTTTTTGAAACAGATACCAACTTTTTTTTTTTTTTTTTTTTTTTTTAACCTCTCACAAGCACTGCATTGGTTTCCCTTTTAAAGGAAATACTTTGTGAAGAAACATATGATTGTTAGTCCATGTACACCCAGAAATAAAAGAAAGCTTATTCCTGCATTAACATCCTCATTTCCAAAGAGGATTGCTTTCATATGCAAAGATCAATGAAAGTATTATTAAATTTCCCAGCCCTTTTGCTTTCCTTTACAAAGCTGATATTGCCAATTATTTTAAAGATGTCCAATTCTAATTTTAGGGGACTATTTTTGGCATGAACTAGAGGGATGTTGAATATTTTATATCTAGCTGGTCTCATAAAGAGTTCTAAACTATTTAATACCTTATAAGATGTCATTGGGCTAAAAGGAATCACTTTAATAAGAAGCCATCTCACGATCAATTTTGTCAACTTTGTGGACATTTTAATTTTTTCCTAACAAATGCTTTTATCTCTTTGTCTCTGATAAAACAATGAACCAATTGATCCTTGGTTAGTATTATTTCCATAGTTAGTCTAATTCTGGAGCATCTGAAGTCTAATTTATCTCTTACCTCAGACAGTGCCTTAGATTATTTTCCTCTACTGTGTGAAAAGAAGTAGTTGTGTCTAATTCACTTGAACAAATGTATTGAAATACTTATGACAGCAGAAAATGTTTGGCTTACCATATATACTGCAGACTCACGATCATGTTAACTCTTATATTCTGTTAGTTGCTCAGAATTTGTAATCAAAACTACAAATTTGTTAATTTGTAATTAACTGGTTTCATTATTCAGTTACTTGTTTAAATAATGAAAAATATCCAAAAAGGGAAACTGAATTTGGAGACTGACAAGTCCCAGTTGTAAGGAAAAAAGTTGTGTTTTTGCAGTAGAATGTATTTCCTGTCGAGGAACTGGGATGAGGTTGACCAGCCTGTAGTTCTCCAGGTCCACCTCTTTGCTCTATTTGATGATAACAGTGATCTTGGCTTCCTTGCATTCTTCAAGAATGTCTCCCATTCATCACAACATTTCAAAGATAACTAAGAGTGGCCCTAAAATGACATCATCTGGCTACCTCATCACTTCTGTGTGCATACCATCAGGGCCTGTGGCACTGTGTATGTCCAATCTGTTTACATATTTCCTGACCAGATCGTACTTGACCAGGGGCCTTTCTTACTGTTCCTCCTGTCTCAGAAACCTGTGACTGCTGAAGGTTGGATTTACCAGTAAAGAATGAGGTAAAGAAGGTGCTTAGAATGTCAGCCTTTTCCATGCCATTTGTCACCAGCCTTCCCTGTTAAGATGTCCTTACTTTTATTTTATCTACTAATAAAGAAACACTTTTAGTAGTTTCGGTGGTCATATTTTGGAAATTAGCAAAACTAAAAGTAGAAATTGTGAAGGTGTTTCCTTATAAAAATGACTCCACCACTTCCCTTGGCAGGCCATTCTAGTGCCTGATCACTCTTTGAGAGAAAAAGTTTTTACTGATATCTAACCTAAATCTCCCCTGGTGCAACTTATGGCCATTTCCTCGAGTCCTATCATTAGTTATCTGGGAGAAGAGGCTGACCTCCCTTCAGGAAGTTGTAGAGTGCAATGAGGTCTCCCCTGAGCTTCCTCTTCTTCAGACTAAACAATCCCAGCTCCCTCAGCTGCTCCTCATAAGACTTGTGCTCCAAGACCTCTCACCAGTTTTGTTGCCCTTCTCTGGACATGCTCCAGGGCCTCGATGTCTTTCTTGTAGTGAGGGGTGCAAAACTGAACACAGTACTCAAGGTGCAGCCTCACCAGAGCTGAGTACAGGGGAACAATCACCTCCCTTCTCCTGATGGCTACACTATTTCTTATACGAGCCAGGATGCCATTGGCCTTCTTGGCCACCTGGGCACACTGTTGGCTCACGTTCAGCCAAGCATTGATCAACATTCCCAGGTCTTTTTCCTCTTCCCAGTCTTCTAGCCGCTCTGCCCTAAGCCTAATTTGCAGAGAAAGGTTTTCTTTGGGATCTTAGTATTTGTGTACCACTTAATTTCAAGAGCCATTGGCTTTAGAACCATTCATAAACTAGTTTATTCACTTTCTGTATTGTTTTCTTAAAGAGATGATTAGATGTACCTTTGTTTAGTTTCTTCATCTAGATTTAAATTCATTAAACAGTAAGACTTGTTATTTCAAATATGTTTTGAATGATATGATAATGATATGATAATAATACGAATATGTAACTCTTGTACTGTATCATGTAAGGTTCTTTGCACGTTATCTAGAAGCAGAGCTAGTGTTTATGTAGCCTGAAAAGTCTACATATTTCTTTTATGCACAAATACTGCAGTCTGTTTAAGAGCCCATGCTCTACTGTGTCCTATCACCATTATTCCTAGAGGAAGGCTGGCAGAATAAATAGGAAAAACTCCAGGAACTTTCATTCCTGCAGAGCCATATCATGCCAGATGTATCCAAATATCTGCAATGCAGCTTCATGGATTTGGATAAGCCAAGATATACATTTATTTATTTATTTATTTATCCTAGCTGGAGACCTGAAATTAAGTTGATATTTTATTTTGGTTACTGTTTGTACTTGTGTTTATTTGTTTCACTTTTGAGTAGCTAAAGGGAAAAATATTATCCAAAAGCATTGGATTTCTGTCTGACATTACAGAATTAGCAAATAGTTGAGGTTGACAAGGAACCTTTGGAGGTCATCTGGTCACACCCCACCACTTAAGCAGGGACACCTACAGCAGGTTGGCCAGGACAATGCCCCAGCTTTTGAAGATCTCCAGGGAGGGAGATTCCACAATCTGTGTGGGCAACCTGTGCCAGTGCTCACTCACCTTCACAATGAGGATGACTTCACTTTAAAGAGCCTTGCTATATCTTCTTTGCAGCTTCCCTTCATGTATTTATAGAGATCGGCAAGATTAACTCAGAACCTTTTCTTCTCCAGGCTGAACAGTCCCAATTTTCCTAGTCTTTCCTCATAGGAGAGATGATTCAGTCCCTTAGTCGTAATACTAATCCTGGGAGCCATTTCAAGGCACGTGAACAAAAAATCATTAGTCAGCATGGTTTCACAAATGTAAATCATGCTCAACTAACTTGATAACCTTTTATGATTAAATTATCAGCCTGGTAGATGAGGGGAGAACAGTGGATATTGTCTGTCTGGATTTCAAAGGCATTTGGCATTGTCTTGCATAAGATTCCCATGAACAGACTGTTGATGTTGATGGATGAGCAAATAGTGAGACAAATGGCTAAAAGGCTAAGACATTCCACTGATCAGTGGTGAACAGTGGTGATCAGTGGCACGAAGTCTAGTTGGAGGTCAGTAACTAGTGGTGTACTCCACAGGGTAAACACTGGGCCGAATCCTGTTTACTATCTTCATTAACTATCTGAATGATGAAGAAGAATGCACACTCAGCAACTGTGCTGATGACACAAAGTTGTGAGGAATACACCCAGGGATCATGCTGTAATCCAGAAGAACTTTGATAGGCTGGAGAAATGGTTTACTATGTTATAAATGCTTACTTGAAGAGTGTTTACACACTATTTTTATTGATTTCTTTTAAAAAAATTATTTTTTTTCCAAGAATGTTTGTGAATATTCTGAGAAAATTCTGAGAATAAAAATTCTGAGAATACTCTGAGAAAAAAAATACATAAGGAAATGGTAACATAATCACTTTTGATTCCATTTTTGGTGGATTTTGAAAAAACAAACCTAGATAACAGGAAGAATGAACAAGCAAAGGGTCATTTAATGTATACATATAGTTATATACATATTGAAGATGAAGGTACTTCTCCAACAAGCAGTTCCTTCAAAAATTCTTCAACTGTATTATTGAAAATCAGAATATAACACCATGCTACCACAATACAGAAAGGGAATTGGCACCTAAGAATGGCACTGTGTTTGGGCATGGACATTTAGGGTGGAATTCAGTTGCCTGAATGTAGACATCCTGTTCTTAAGTGTTTGAGACATTTATGTGGAGGTAGTAGAGCAGCTAATCAATAGATGTTTCGTGTGTTTCTGGGGTGTCATGTGGAAACAAGACTGTAAGGCACCTAGAGTGGTACTGGAAGCTAATTATTAGGTCTCAAAGGAATACAGAGCACAAATGAAGATATTTTCATGTATTTCCATGCAGAAGTGGCATTCAGGAATCTTTGCTTGTCTTCCCTAGCTCCACCTACCACCACAGAAGGGCAGAGGCCTCCTGCAGGTTTCTGGGTCACATCTATCAGGGTCATGTTGAAGGCTTGGGTTCCCCAGGGCATTAAATGACTCTCTTTAGGTACTTAAACTGCTGCCTGGGTGTCTCTATGTGGTCTAGTTCCTGCTATGTGCAGAGAAGTATACAGCTGATGCTGTATACATATTGTTTTATTGCATTCAGCTGACCAAGCGTAACTGTCTATTTATAGTGAACTGAACCATGCTGCAGACTTTAAATTCATTGACTATAATGAGAACTTAGACATGTGGAAGAACATAGGCATCTACTATGAGATCTAATAGTTTTTACCAACTCCATATGGATTCATGAAATGCTGACCTTGTTAACAAGTAATATCAATTAAAAAAATACAGAATTAGTAGGATAATGATCTGGAAATTATTGGCTACAATGAATGAAGAAAACCTTGTTTTTGCAGCAGCTATATGCAGTGTTTGTTTTAAACCAGGAGTGCTACTCACTGCTAATGAGCTTTCTTCCAACTTCAGTTTGAATGCTTCTACACAACTTTCAATGCTAGACTGGAACAATAAACAAGAAGAGCAAGGAATTGAACATAGGCAGCACAAAAAGCAAAAATAACAAGACTGTGTGGCAATAGAGAGTTATAACATGAAACAATTAACTCATTTACAACTAAAAGATGCCTGGAAACTCCCACTGAAGTGGGAAATAGCCAGAAAGACAGACTTAATTCAAGTCAGTATTTTTATTTTTATTTATTTATTTTTATTTTTATTTTTTTATTTTTATTTTTATTTTTATTTTTATTTTTATTTTTTATTTCTAGAAGAATACCTGACTTTTTCAGAGTGAATAAGAATCTACCTCTACTATTCTCTGTATCGGTAGTATTCCCATATGCTGCTTACCTATGACTTTTTCCTGCTCTTTCTGTTATTATGTGTCAAAATCACCCTTAAAAGTTTATCTCATGCTGTATTTACTGCATATTAACACTGCCAATTAGATCACATACTTTCCTAAGTCAACACCTTTGTCCCTGTTAAGCACCATTATCCACTTTAAAATATTTTGAGTATTTAAAATAATGTGTTTTTCACTTTTCCTCCAAAACAGAAGACATTCCTGGACAACTTATTCCCAAATCCCAAAGTATATGGATATTAGGAGCTTAAACTTAAATATAATACAGTGCTAAAAAGAAGAAATAGAGATTTTATTTATTTATTTATTTATTTTTCAGAAAGCAACAATACAGAAAGTTTTGGCATACTCTTTCTGATTCTTTCTTTCTTATTATTTTCTAGGTTTCATGTAACTATTATACAATAGAATAAAAGTGATTTCAAGAGTATTACCAAGCTTTTTCTATCCCAAATCCCATCAAAGTGATGGAGATCAAACTCTGACAATGGAAAAGAAGCTTTTCCCTTATTCTGTATCAACCTGTATGCAGTAAAAAATAAATTTATGTTCAAAAGCACAGAAGAAAAAGAAAGAAAAAAAAAAAAGAAGGAATATCAAGATTCTTTATAGATGTATTCCCATTTTTAGAACATTTCCATAATAGCCTATTTATGTACTTCAGATTAGTTGTATGCTCTGGCCAATTTCAGTAGAATTTGAATTTTTTTTTTTATTATTTTTTAAGAAACAAACTAGTACTTCAAAGGAACAGAAACACTCTCTGTAAATCTTTTTTCTTCTTCTTCTTCTTTTTTTTTTTTTTTTTCTTTCCTGAAATATTTCAGTACAAAGAACATTTTTTTTTTTCCCCAATAAATTCTTAAATAGATGGAGATAATATTATGAGAAGTCTTCTGGCATTCACTTTATGCCACCTAACTAAAATGTTCTGTTCTGTTGGCACAGATTCAGCAATGATATTTTCTAGGTACGTCCTCCTGAACAGTGCTAATAAGGGTTACAAAATATATTAAAAGAGCACATCCAAACACCCTCCCAGATCTACAATCTCAAATGCATTTTGTTGACAGTGGATGGAGTGCACCTGACAAGGTGGGGCAAGAGTATTCTGGGCAGCAAGCTGGCTGGATTTATTAGAAGAGATTTAAACTAGATTCAGTGGGGGAGGGGGATGTACTTCTGACTTATAGAGAAGAACACCAGCACTTTAGGAAGCAACAGGAAAATACATGTGAATTGTCCAATATGAATTGGGGGTAGAGGGGATCCTCTAAAAAGGTGATGTGGCCCATAGTCCTGATGAAGTGCCTCTACACCAATGCATGCAGCATGGGAAACAAGCAGTTGGGAAACCATGGTACAACTGAAAAACTATGACCTAATTGCTATTACAGAAAAAAAGTGGTGGGACAAATCACAAAATTGGAACACTGCAATTGAGGATGACAAGCTTTTCAGAAAGAAAATTTTTTCAGATATTCAAAAACTTTTCAGATAGGCAGAGAAGGAGAGGTGGGGTGGTGTTGCCTTCTATGTTAAGAAACGGATAGATTGCCAAGAGATGCATCTCAGAAAGAGTCACAAACAGGTTGAGATCTTTGGGTAAAAATTAAGGATTGGACACATAAAGGACACCTTGTGTCTGGATTCTACTACAGGCCAACTGATCAAGGGGAGCCTGTTGTTGAGGCCTTCTTGCTTCAGCTACAAGAAGCATCACAATCTAATGCTCTCATCATGATGGGGGACTTCAGCCACCTGGATGTCTGCTGGGAAAGCAAAACAGCAGACTGTAAAAAAGAACCTCCTGGAGTGCACTGAGGACAATTTCCTGGTCCAGGTATTAGACAAACTAACCAGAAGATAAGTGACCTGGTGCTCACCAGTGCAGATGAACTCATTAAAGAGGTTAAGATCAGTGAAAGTCTGGGCCATAGCAACCATGGTCTGGTTAAGGTTGTGATCTCAAAGAATATGGGCCTGGTAAAGTCAGGGCTTCAGTGAACTTCAGAAGAGTGAAATTCCAGTTGTTTAAAGACCTAGCAGACATGATTCCTTGGAGCATTGTCCTTAGGGACTAAGGAGTTGAACAGAGCTGGCAACTCTTTAAGGATGTTTTCCTTAGAGCACAGGAACTCTCTATCTCCCTGTGTAAGAAAGCGGGAAGGGACGGCAGAAAACCAGGATGGCTGAGCAAAGACCTGCTGGTCAAACCGAGGCACAAGAAGGAAATGCCAGGCAGTAGAAGCAGAGATTTGTGGCCTGGGAATAGTACAGGAATGCTGTCCTGATGTGCAGGGATCAGATCAGGAAAGCCAAGGCACAGATGGAACTGAGCTTGGCACAGGATACAAAGAATAAAAGGAAGAGATTCTTATAGGTACACTGGTCAGAAGAAGAAAGGCCAAGGAGAGTGTACCCCCATTGATAGATGAGAAGGGAGAACTGGTAACAATAGACATAGAGAAGGCTGAGGTACTCAACTACTTCTTTGCCTCAGTCTTCACTGCCAGTCAGGTTTCCCACATCTCTTGAGTCTCCGAACCTGTAGGTGAGGGCTGGGAGGGCAAAGTCCCTCCCAGTGTAAGAGAAGAGCAAGTTCGAGACCACCTGAATGCAACTGAACAGATACAAGTCTAAGGGGCTCAATGATATGCATCCTAGGGTCCTGAAAGAAATGGCTGATGGGAGTTTTCAAGCTTCTCTCCATCATATTTGAAAAGTCCTGGCAGTCAGGTGAAGTCCATGGTGACTAGAAAAAGGAAAACATCACTGCTATTTTTAAAAAAGGTTAAAAGGAGGACGCTGGGAATAACAGTCCAGTGAGCCTCACCTCTGTGCCTGATAAGATCAGACAGGATCAGAACAGATCCTCCTGGAAAAAAATGTCAAGGCACGTGTAGAACAAGGAGGTGGTCTGGGACAGCCAGCATGGTTCCACCACAGGCAAATCATGCCTGACCAATTTGGTGGCCTTCTATGATGAAGTGACGGCATCAATTGACAAGGAAAGATCAACCAATGTCATCTACTTGGACTTCTGCAAGGCTTTTGATGTGATCCCACATGACGCCCTGATCTCCAGATTGGAGAGAGATGGATTTGAAGGGTAGACCATTTGGTGGATAAGGAATTGGCTTGAAGACTACATCAAGAGAGTGGTGGTCAATGGCTCCGTGTCCTGGTGGAAGCTGGTGATGAGTAGCGTCCCTCAGGGGTATGTCTTGGGACCAGTACTGTTTAATATCTTTACCAATTACATAGACAATAGGATCAAGTGCACCCTCAGCCAGTTTGCAGATCTCAGAAACACAGAATCGCAGAATGGCTGAGGTTGGGAGGGACTTCTGAAGATCATCTAGTCCAACTTCCCTGCCAAGCAGGATTATGTAGAGCACACTGCACAAGATAGCATCCATGTAGGTTTTGAAAATCTCCAGAGGAGACTCTACAACCTCTCTGGGCAACCTGTTCTAGTGCTCTGTTGCCCTCACAGTAAAGAAACGCCCTCACATACTCAACTGGAAATTCAAGTGCTTCAGTTTTTGCCCATTGCCTCTCATCATATTGCTGGGCATAGCTGAAAAGAGTTGAAACTGCTTCATCCTCTTGTCATCCTCCTCTCATATATTTATACACATTAATGAGGTCTCCTCGGTCTTCTCATTTCAGGCTAAACAGGCCCAGCTCTCTCAGCCTGTCCTCATACAACAGGTGCTCCAGCCCTCTAATCATCTTCGTAGCCCTCCTCTGAACTCACTCCAGTAGCTCCATGTCTCTCTGGTACTGGGGAGCCCAGAACTGCACACAATACTCCAGGTGTGGCCTCACCAGGGCTGAGTAGAGGGGTAGGATCACCTCCTTTGACCTGCTGGTAATACTCTTCTGGATGCACCCAGGATACTGTTGGCCTTCTTGGCCACAAGGGCACATTGCTGGCTCATGGTCATCCTGCTGTCCACCAGGCCTCCCAGGTTTCTCTCTGCAGAACTGCTCTCCAGCAGGTGCCCCCCCCCCCTCCCTCTACCTCTCCCCTCTCAGCCTGAGGCTTCTCTCGGCCCAACCCTCCAGCCTGTGGAGGGCCCTCTGAATGGCAGCATGGCCCTCTGGGGTATCAACCACTCCTCCCAGCTTTGTGTCATCAGCAAACTTTCTGAGGGTGCACTCTGTTCCTTCATCCAGGTCACTGATAAGTAGGTTGAACAACACTGGACCCAGTACTGACCCCTGGGGGACACCTCTAGCAGGGATGGCAGAATTCTACCCCACCAGTCAATCTCATTCTCTGACTCCCTGATGCTCCTCAGCCTTCCCACCTCCTCCCAAAGCTCTGCCACCAGGTAGAGCAGTTATTCAACCCGGGCACACCTCCCACAGCTGTGCTCTCTGCTGCCGTCCTGTACTGTCCCCCTGTAGGGGACACCTGGCAGCCTGAAAGGGGGGTGGCAGCATGTTCCCTCTGGAACTCTGTCTGGGAGGCTGCGTTGGCTGTGGTTGGTGCTAAGCTCCATGAGGCCATGGCCTTCTGCTGGGTGGATACCATTGCTCTTGGGATGACCTGGCCAAGACTCAGCACCCTCTCTGCTTGCCCTCCGTGCATGCACTGCCTCACAAGCTGCTGCGCCACGCCCTAGCTGATTCATCATGCCCTGTTTGTCCGTCCTGTTCACCAGATCCTGCTCACTCAGGGCTTCCTTTTTATAACAGAGGAGAGGCACTCCTGGCTTCGCCCAAGACACCTCAGCAACCCTCACAGGGGCTGCGGGGTCCTGGCGGCTTACTTGGCTGCCACAAAGGGGCCTTTATGAAGGGAAGCCCCTTAACACTGTGATCTACTACAGTGTTAAGTGTCTGCCCCTGAGCCAATTACCTCGACAATCAATCTATGAGTATATGATCCTGTGATTCTGTGAACCAACAGAGTCAATGCTTATAAATAACGGATCTGCTTCTAGTGTCTATTAAAGGTATGCAGACAGTTTTGACTTAAACAGACCTACCAGGGTTTTAGTATCTCAGTATACATGAAGGATTTCACTACCTACATATTAACACCATGGGACCTGATAGAGTGACTACATTTCAGCATGTATTTTCAATAAAGAAAAGACTCAGCTGCTTGTCAGAACTGTCTCAAAGTATTCAGTCCAATAGACCCGGTGGAGTTTCAAAACTATAATTAGCTTTTATCTTTTAAGACATACACATCTTGAGGATGCCTTATAAACACATTTCCTGGAATATCTACAGTTCACCTCTCTTTGCAGCATGTGATACTGCAGTATTTTTGGTTAAAGAACCACTATGGAAAACAAAACAAGATATATTTAAATTACGTAGCCTGGCAAAGGGCTATGTAAGGGATTTCTACACTGTGTGACATACCATAAATTTTCAGAAGAAAATAATCTGCAGCTCTGATATTATAAACCAAGTTAACATATTTTTCCAAACAAATATTAATAACAATAACATAATAATAACAATAACATAATAATAATAATAATAATAATAATAATAATAATAATAATAATAATAATAATAATAATAATAATAATAATAATAAACACAATAGCAATAAACCCTATTTATACTGATAGGAAAATAATAACATGATGAGGTTGGTTTATCTGTCTTATTCATATTTAGATAGTTGAAGTGGTTTAGATTACAAAATGTAGTTTTTCATACATTAAGTAATATCAGCATAAAGGTGTATGCAGTTTTGGACTAGATACTGCTGCCATAGAAATGTTGTGCCTATGGTCACAACTACATTCTATTCAGATTGAAAAAGAATGTCCAAATTAGTTGGTAACTATGTAGGTATATATCAAAAAATAGTAAATTATTTTTCATGTAGTGATACTGCTTTCCTGGCTTCTAATAATTTTACGAAGTCTTTTGCATCTTGTATATTACAACTTCAGGCTACATGTAACTGTGTAATACAAGCTTACATGATATACTGGTTCACCTTAATTGTTGACTTACCTTTAGTGAGGAAGCATGTGCTCTTGATTGATGCAGTGCCAAAGCCTGAAAACTCATGGATATTAATGAACTAATCATGACTATCTAGTGCAGCTTGTTTGCTTTCACCTAAGCCATTTCTAATATTTCTTATACATAGATTTTGTACGACTGCATGAAGCAACACCAGGGGAGGTTCAGGCTGGATGTCACAGGGGATCTTTTCACTGAGGGAGTGCCTGGGACCTGGAGTGGGCTTCCTGGGGCAGTGGTCACAGTGCCAAGCCTGCTGGAGTTCAAGAACCACTTGGACAGGGCTTTTAGATATTGGGTCTGATTTTGGGCTGAGACAGGAGTTGGACTCGATGATCCTTGTGTGTCTCTTCCAGCTCAGGATATTCTGTGGTTCTATGACTCAATGTTGTGAGTGATGTCTTTGAATCCATCACAGGTTACATGAGATGAACTGCTTGAATTTACACTGGGTACAATATCACCTACTAAAGGAAACTATTTTCAGTTACACAATGAACTGTTAACAGTAATGTTTGGAATAAATACGTTTTTACCAGCATTTACCCAGGCACCCTATTAGGTAGCAAACAGAAGAGCACATTTACTGTGCAGTCCGATTTCATTGTCCTAACAATAGTTTCTTTCTTCCTCTTTCAAATCCAAGATTATTTTATTTTTTTTTTTAAATATTATTAGGGACAATATTGTATTTACTTTGACTCTCAGCAGAATTGTAAGACTTTAATGGGATGACATTTTGCAAACAACATGGATCCACCTTTCTTAGAGAAAAAAAAAAAAATATATATATATATATATATGTAAAACAATACCTTTTGAAAAGGTATTTTTGACATTATGAAAACACCTGTCCTCCTGAATGACCACTGTGTCCCCAGACATAGCCAAACCTCACTTGCTGATGGCAAGTAAATAATTTTTTTCTCACTTCTTGCTTCCACTTGGCCCTTACTCTTTTTTTTTTTTTTTTTTTTCTCTTTCTTTTTCCTATAATTGAATTGCCCTTATCTCAGCCTGTGCGCATTTTCATTCTACCATATTTCCTACTCCTCCTCCTCTTTTGAGGAGAAGTGAGAAAGTGTTGTGGTGGAATTTAGTTGGCTATTGGTGTGAAATCACCATAAGGTATTAGTTGATTTTTTCCACTTCTACTAGGAAAATATGCTATAATCTGGAGTGAATATGTGGTTTGAAGTTACTGTGGAATGGTTCTTAACTATAAGGAAGAGTTACCTGAAAGCTGGGGTGTCAAAACTATCCTAGATTACAAATCCATCCCTTGGATAGTTCAACTGCAGTACAGCCTGCCAGACATTTCATTTTCCAGTGGGTTACTTCCCATAGACATTCCAGTGGTATGGATTCAGGGGATCCTTGATATTAAGAATATAATAATTTTTATAAGAATATTAAGATATATCATTCTGAAAGGCGTAGTTACTAGGCATATATGTGTGCCAATATAGTGACTTTTACTAATTGAAAAGGTAGCATTAAATTAGTTGGGAAATTTTAATCATAGCATTTCTGCATTAATACATATCTAGCAGGAGAAAGCAGGTGCTAATGAACACATGTAAGCTACTGAATAGGAAATGTTTCTGTGGAATATTTGCATTGATATGTACAGAGAAAAAAGATAAGTATGGGAAAGGATTAGGAGTAGTGAATAAGGGAACAAGTTTGGAATAAATACAGCCTATTCCAGGGATACATGCTTTATCTAAATCAAAATAAATCTATGCTGTTGACACCTAAAATAGACAAACCCCCCAACATGATCCTATAAGACTTAAACTAAAGACAAGAGAAAACCTAACAAATACAAGATCCATGCAAGAATACAAAGATCTAGATCATTATCTATATAATAGTGTACACAAGTGGTCAGCAACCTGATTCCAAAGAAAATGTGTTAAAAGTGAATAAAACTCTGAGAAGGAACAACAGAAAATAGTGCAAGTTCTATGTAAGCATGACATATAAGTATAGATAATTAGACCAAGACCAACTATAAAAAGATATTAATACAGTAACAAAATACAATTGCAAAAATAAGTAAGTAAATAAGTAAATAAATGTTCACTTTTTCAATTGGACTTGAGAAAGAACCTGCAGTGGATAAGCAGTAATATCAATGAGCCCACAGCCTGAGTGGGATGGCAGCAAGGTGTGGTAGCAGTTCCTCTCTCAGTTTTTGCTTTATTCCCATCCTTGTGCATTTGGCTGTCTGTTGTAACTTCTTACTCTCTGCTCTGTTTTCTTTATGCATGTTTGTTTATTTTTAAGCTGAATCCATATACCATTTTTTCCTTTTCAGATGCCTTGAAACAAGTTCCCCCTTAAGGCTGAAATCTGTTAGCAACCAGTTATTGATCATTTGTGATTTATGTTTCTAGCCTTGAGGTATGTTATGTGTCAGTACTTTCAAGACCTCTGATATCAAGTTACATTTATACTCTTGGAGTCCCCTGATTCAGTATTCAGTAGATAAAAATTATGAAGAAATACTGACTGAACATGGTGCTGTATGTGAAAATTTAGATTCAAATAGAGAAATACTAGATAGACTACCTAGACAAAATAATGACCCAGTCTGTGACATATTAAGAGAAATCATAAAGACTGTGAGACCATGAAGCCCTCTTAGACAACTTCTCTTACTCTCATTTTGCCTGTTGTGGTTTAACCCGGTTGGCATCTAAACACCACACAGCTGTTTGCTCACCCTTCCCCCTCCCTCTCTGGGATGGGGGAGAGAAATGGGAAAGTGAAGCCTGTGAGTTGAGATAAAGACAGTTTATTAGGACAGAAAATATAATAATAATAATAATAATAATAATAATAATAATAATAATAATAATAATAATAATAATAATAATAATAATAATAATATGTGCAAAACAAGTGATGCACAATACAGTTGCTCACCACCTGATGACCAATGCCCGGCCTATCCCTGAGCAGCCAACCCCCCCACCCCAGCCAGCCACCCCTTGTTGTCATTGTTTAGCATGACATCAGATGGTATGGAATACCCCTTTGGCCAGTTTGAGTCAGCTGTCCTGGGTCTGTCCCGTCCCAGCTCCTGCTGCAGCCCCAGCCTGCCCTCTGGCAGGACAAAGCGAGAAGCTGAAAAGTCCTTGGCTTGGTGTAAGCAGTGCTCTGCAACAATTAAAATATCAGCATGTTATCAGCACATCCTAAGCCAAAACATATCACCCCACCAGCTACTATGAGGAAAATTAACTCTATTCTAACTGAAACCAGGACATGACTCATGTCAGAATAGACATAATGCATAACAAACTTTTTTCAGAAATTTCTTCTTAAGGGATCTCATCTTAAAACAAGTAATTGGAAAATATAGAGATTCTAGTCTCAATCATTTTACCTGGAACAAGACATAATTAATAAAAAGCCAACCTGTAAAGGTGCCATCATACATTGAGTATAAATGTAGGAGTAAAAAGTAAATAGTAGAAAAAAGTAAACTAATATATTAACACAATGTCAAAAATAACATTCACATACAAATAAAAACTAGAAGCCAAAAGGATGAAATTCTTACAAAATAAAGTAATTTTCTTGAGGCTGTTATAACTATATACCAATTTTAGCCCAAAAGTATATTTTTAATTTAAATACAAGAATCTCATTAAGCCTAAAGGTTGGCATAGTTAAATATAAAAGGATAAAGTCCTTTAGAAATGAGAAAAATCACATTTAAGAAAGTAAAATAATATACAAATAATGAAATTCTGCAAATTTAAATGTAAATTGAGTTGTACTACAACAGCTGAAAGAAGTCTTTAAGAAACATCATGTTCTAGGAAAATATTTAACCTCATAATATTGTATTCAAACACACCAAAAGCAAGAAACCTTCCAAAGGTTCTGTATGACCAAAGTTTAATATGACATTAAGGGTGTCTTTAAGTAAAATGAGGCCATAGGACAAAACCAAAATGAATGAACTTATAGCACTGTGCAAGAGCTTAGGTTACCTGTGAAAGCTTTTTGTAATGAAAGGCAATGCCCAGGAACTGTCTAAGATAAAATGTTAGTAAAAAGAGTTTTCAAACAAATTGACAAAATGAATAACAGCAAACTTCCAGGAACAGATGGTATTCACACAGAGTTCTAAGGAAAATGAAATATGAAAGTGCTGAACTGTTAACTATAGTGTGTAATTTATCACTTAAAATGGACTTTGTACCAGAGGAATTGAAAATGGCAAATGTAATACAAATTTTTAAAAGGGCTTTAGAGAACTATAAGATGAAAAGCTTATATCTGCACTCAGCAAACTGTTGAGCCTATGATTAAGAGCATGATGTAGTAGGATGTCAACGTAGTTTTTTTGTGAAGCACAGTTCTCTATAAAGAAGTTGATAAACTAGACAAAAATAATGTCTGAAATTGGTTTGCAAATCTTGCAAAACACTGAGTTTTGCAAAATACTTTTGAGAAAGCCTCCTGTTTAAACAGGACATAGGGTGAGAGGGAAAAGTATCTGTTATTAAATGGTTAAAGAAGAAAAAAAAAAAAAAAAAAAAAAAAAGCAGCTGGAAAAGATGGTTGCTTTTACCACTATGGAGAGCCCACAGGAACCTATGTTATTGAACATATTCATAAGTGATCTGGAAACAGATCTGATGGTTATCAAATTTGTTAACACAGCATTTACCGAGACAATTAGAACAATAATTCATTATGAACAGTTATGAGAGAAATTGAGATAGAGATGAGATGTCTAAAGAATTAAAAGCAGAGAAGCAGAGAAATAAGAATCACAAGATCTACACTAGCTATGGAAACTCAATAAAGGTTTGATCAATTGTGCTTCATTTCAAAAAAAAACCAAACCAAACCAAAACAAAACACCAAACAAACAACAACAACAACAACAACAAAAACCGATAAATGCTCAAAAAGTAATTGGAAAGAAATTGGGAAGAAAAAAAAAATCAAAATATATCTCCCTGTAAAAATGCATACAGCACGTTCCTTTTGCACTTCTTTTACTGGCAGTTTTCATTCCTTTATGTCAGAAAGCATACAGTAGAGCTGAAAACAGTACGCAAAAGAGAAGTGTATATGAATTGGCTAGAAAGACAAGTAAGAAAAGAGCTCTCATGTTTAGAAAATAAATGAATATCACAAGGTACATAGAAAATCATGGAAAGCAGGGAAAAAGTGATCAAGGTGTGATATGCAGTAGTTCACTGGAAGTACAGTGACATTTCCATACTCTTTTCCTAAACCTCTAATTCCCCTCTGTATAGTTTTAATTGAACATTCAGTCCAATTTAGTACAGCAGTTTTTGAGTTAAGTTGTGTTACAAAGATCTGACAAGATGAAGGTAGTGTTTGGTTTCAGACTGTTTTATAGTGTTTCTAAAAGAGGTTCTGATGTTATTTCTCTGGTAAATATGATTTGAAGAGCCATGACTTTTGGGACATTAGTCTGACTGTACTATGTGTGCGTATAGGACTTCTTCCCCTAAAGCAATCAATATACTACCTACCCTCAGTGAAATTATTATTTTGTTGTTATTTTTGTTGTTGTTGTTGTTTGTTTGTTTGTTTGTTGAAGTGCAATCCCCATGTAAACCTTCTATCAATGAATGGATTGAATTATTAACCAAAAAGATGTTAGACAACAGGAATTAGCTCCTTGCCTTAGTTTTTGCGTATTCAAGTAAAGAAGATGCACAACTATTAAAGAAGATAAAAAGACTTGTTTTTTCCAGTTTAGTAAAAAATATTTTCTTTTAATTCATGTTGCCCGGCCCTCCAGGTTTAGCAATCTGTGAAACAGAAATATAATTTTTCTTTGAGGTATAATTACAAAAAAGCTGAGTACTCTAAAGTCTTTAAAATGGTTTCATTTTGTGATGTAATCTAATTACGTCATAATGCCTCTAAAAGGCTTTTGTATTATATTATGATTCCTCTCACTTCTTATTTTCTGTATATGAAATGCTTTAGTTTTTAATTCTTTCTCATATCTACGGGTCTGAGCATGAGCAAAATCAAAATTATACAAATTCTAAATCTAAATAAAGATGGGTAAGAGCAAATTTTCATAAAGTTCATTTGTCTAGTTTTCACCTGATGTAAATGAGATCTTCTAAGTAATGTTACTGTTATTCAGGCGACATCATAATGAGTTACTTTTATAATTTCACTGAAATTTTGGGCCAGTAATTGCAGGCCATATTGTGCACTGTGGTTTCATCAATGATCGTGGACAAACACTCAACCTAAGCTGAGTGAACTGAAGAAGAATACAATACAGAAATGGTTTAACAAATGCCTTTGTATGGTACCTCTTCAAGTCTGGATTATGTTATTTTTTTTTTATTATTTTTTTTTTAGTGCAAGGTGTGTTGTGAAATCTGTCTAGTTCTTACCCAGATATGTTGCTTCAAAAGTATTAGGCAAACTTTTACACTCTTTGCATCTGAGTAGTTCGTTTCTTAAAACTAAAAGTTTTGTCCAAGAATTCTGGAAGCATCAGCTGGAAGCCACTTAGAATGACTGAAAATATCTGAGGGAGAGTTGAAATTTAACCTGTAGTACCTCAAAGAGGAAGTCAAAAGCATTATTTATAACACATTCAGAAAAATGTCCCAGATTATTAGTACAATAAACTTAGATACTCTCTTTAACTCTTTGTGGTGGTTTTACTTGGGTGGGCAGCCAAGCTCCACCTCAGCTGCTCTCTCACTCCCCCTCTCCTCAAAGAGGAAGGGGGAGAAAATACAACACAAAGAGTTTGAGGTTTGAGATGAGAATGGTTTAATTAAAGGGGAAGGGAATGGAAAGAAAAAAAAAAAAATAACAAAATAACAAAATAACAAAATAAACAATAAGGCTGTGCAGAAGCACAGAGAGAAGGAAAAAAAATATTCTCTACTTCCCATTAACAAGCCATGTTCGGCCATGTCCTTGGAAGCAGGGCCTCAAAACACGTAGTGATTGTTCAGGACAGGCCCCTCCCCCACTAGAGCGCCCCTTTTTATCACTGAGCCTGACATCAGGTGTTATGGAATAAACATATGGTGTGATGTCCCCTCCCCATCACTTGCCCACCCCCCAGCCTGCTGGATCTTGGGAGCTTGGAAGGAGTCCTGATGCTGTGCCAGCACTATGCAGCAATAGACACAACACTGAATCGATACCAGTGCTGTTCCAGCTACAATTTCAGATCACAGCACTGTGTGGACTACTGCAGGGAAAGGTGACTCCATCCCAGACAGACCCAACACACTCTCTGACTTACAATGTTAATTAATTTACATGCACAGCTGATGTGTGCAGGTGCAAGCCAAAGCAAAAACATTTTCTATGTCTATTTTGACCATCCACTTAAAGTTGGGAGAAATTGCCCTGCAGAAAAGAAAGAATATATATGTGTATGCATTTTGTATGCAATTATATCTTTACATGTATAAACTATACATAAGCACAAAACTGCAGTGTTTGTGCAATTTGAAAGACTTCAGATAAAAAGAAATACAGAGGCAGATAAATAAACCTCACTTTATTAATAAAAAAGCTTACATATGTGTAATATTTTGAAATAATAGCTTTGCTATATTTTCCTATGAATTAAGTAAACAATTATTGGGGCAGTTTCATCAAATTATTAGGGTAGCAATCATTATTTACTAGATTTATGAGATAAGCCTCACTGAATGCTTGGTATTCTTAAAACTTTCATTTTGCATTTTGGAAAACATACCCAAAACATCCTTTATTACAGAAAACAGACTTTCAGAGTAAAAGTGCTTTTCTATCAAACTTAGAAAAGTCAAATTTTGACAAATGTTAAGGTACTGGAGACAACATAATCCTATTTCTCTTAATAGATAAACAGTTGACAGGGACAGCAGTATTCAGCATTTTTTTACTTGTTTAAATCTCAGCCTTGAACTAATCCTATATCAATGTCATAGAGGTCTCCTCAGGAATGCAAGTTATCTGCTTAATTAATACAATATTAGACACTATACATCAGTCACTATCTTTAGTTCGACTTTGATGGAAAGAATACGTAGCTACCTAGTATAAATTTTTATATCATTAACTACATGCTGTTAAAGATGTGTCCAAACTGAACACAATGACAGGGACACTTTGTGAATTAAACAATTAGCAAGAGCTTCATACTGGTTGCCATTATAGAATTGCTGTGGTCATGTGGTCAGAAGTCATCACAACAATAGAGTCAGACCAGAACTTGCCCTAGAGCTCCCAAAGACTGCGCTTCTCTCTTGGAAAGTATTTCTTTCTGCTTTATAATTTTTCATATCCCTTCATAGTCCTGAGGGACTATGAATTGTCCTCTTGTTCTGTTCTATCCTGGCAGAACATACCTGTTACAACAGGGACTGCAATGAGAGGGCTAAGGATACATCCCACAGGCTACCAGGTATAAATTCCTAACCCATGCAGCCACATGAATCTGTCCTTCCTCTTCCTTCTTATACACAGACAATGACATTTGTTACTTTTTGGAACAAATGTGTAGCAACCCACTACCCAGAAGACCTGAGAAAACTGAAATAGTAAATGACTAAGAAATATATTCACAAAAAAATGTAGGCTAAGAATAATTTAGAAAAGCTCTTTATTTGATCACATGTAATAAGGTAGGATCAGCTTAGTTATTTCTGGTTATTCATTTGCTCTTAAAAACATAGAGTGAAGTCTGCAAAAGTATACAGCAGACATAGTAGTACAGTAATACAAGTAATACAGCATGTAATTACTCTTGGAAAATCCCTTCTAAAATAAATTCTCCGTAGAATAATTAAAACAAACAAACATGTATTTAGAAAGTTAAATAATTTCTACTAGATGCTGCTCAAGATTCTGTTGATTTCTTGTGGCTTTATACCTTTGTAGCTGTAGAAACCATACAAGTCAATTAAATGATGGACTGGTCTAGGCTTGAAGAACTAAATTTTGAAGATTTTGCAGATCGAGAAAGTTGTGAAAATACACACTTTTTCCATCATCACATTCCTTTTCTTTCCATTTATCTCATACAGATCCTTCTTTTCCAAAAGTAAAAAGCTAAGTCCTGTGGAAATAAATAAATAAACATATATATATATATATATATATTTTTTTTTTTTTTTCCATTTACCAAGTCAAATTCTCTGAAAGAAGTAGTGTTAAGAAAAGAGTGATTTTTAGGAATTTTAACAAAGCTGTGATCAAGGAAGAAGAGGTAGAAAAATCACTGTCTTTTTCAATATTCACAAATTGGACTGAAGGAAAATACATGTTAAGGTAGAAAATACTAAGGAGTTGAATAGGGAGTAGCTGTAGCAAAAGTAATATGTACTCTGCACTTACTATGTAAGAAAAGTAAAAAAAAAAAAAAAAAAAAAAAAAAAGCCCTTCAGCTGCTTTTTTTTTTCAGCTGCTGAGAACAATTATATCTTAGATGAATTCAGTAAAATGTTTTTCATTTTTTTAAATTATAAAAATAAATGTAAACTATTTTAAGTGCTATCTCAACTTAAAACAACTTTACTAGTCAATGATGATATGTTTATATATGTTTATATATCTTCTTGTTGTTGTTTTTTTTTAAAGTCTTGCATTGGAATTAATAGGTTAAAAATTAACTATGCTTGTCCTACCAAGTAGGTAATGAGTTGCAGCAAAAATGGTTAAAGTTTGATATAAGGAAAATTTATCTTTTCTAGATAGTAAAATGACAAAATAGAATATTGTGGAAACTTTTTCCTGCATAACATATTTAAACAAACAAACAAACAACAACAACAACAGCAAAACAGCATGGCAACTGTTCCTTCTGCAGTTGTAATGTCTATATTTTTCAACCAGGTCAAACAAAACAACTAGTTTTTTGTTTGTTTGTTTGTTTTTATGTAATACAGCTAAAACTATACGACCAAACCTCAAGTAAGAACTACTTGAATTGAATGGTCTAGCCTTTGTAAATAATACTTCTCATCACCTGAAGACCCTTTAAAGTCTTTAGGCAAAAACAGAGGCATCTGGGTGATCCTTGGGCTGTGCACCCTCACACACTTACTGTTGACTGTTAGTTGTTGCTCCTCACATAAAGCTGCCTTTCCCACAAAAATTTATCATTCTGAGTCACTGTACATGGACTCCCTTCACATCCAGTGGCTGAAATATTGGGCATCTTCTCCCAACACATTTTGTTTGATCTGCTTATTCTTGATGTAATCTAAAGCAGCAGCCTGTTGATCATGAAATGCTCCACTGAAAACTCAGCAGTGCTGCTCACCAGCTTCCCAGCACCATTTCTCATCCACCCCTTATTCACTACCAGCAGAAATTTCTCCCTCCTTAACACCATGACCGGGTATGTCTTGTGTCTTCCTGCACAAGAGCAGGAAGGAAACTTTCAGGTAGTAAGTCACGGGCTGTGGGAATTCTGTAACTAGGGAGATTTTGTAAAGTGAAGAGTTTGAATGAATTTGAAAACAGAGAAAACAATGTGTCTGAAACTCCTACATCATCTTTAACAAAGGTTTCCTTTGCTGCAGAACTCCAAGTCCCAGCTAGAGGCAGAGTACAAGAAGAAACATCTATATAAGAAATCTCTAAAGTGCATCTCAAAGACATTAAGGGAACTTGTATCTCAAAGACTGGATTCAGCTTTGGACAGTAGTTTCCTAGTATATCTGTGGCATAACTGAAATATACCACAATTGACAAAATTAGTCCTGAACACTCTCCAAATAAGTTTTCATTTATTTATTTCCTCTTGTTGTCTCCTTGTTGTATAAATGTTGTATAAAATATTAATTAGGCAAAGACTTACTTGGCAGTGGTTTACCAAGTCTCATTCCTGTTTCAAAAAGTCTGCTCTGAGCATTGTCCATTGTCAGCTCTCAGTCAGTTCCAGCTGGCTCCAAAAGGGTCCTGTCACTGGCCAAAGCTGAAACAATGAACAATGATGGTTACACCTCTTTGACAGCAGATTTAAGAAGGGAAAAAAAAAAAAGAAAAAAGAAAAAAGAAAAAAAAAAAGAAAAAAAAAGAAAAGAAAAAAGAAAAAAAAAAAAGCAGCTGTGCAACAGCAGCTGGGAGAGAGGAGTGACAAAATGTAAGAGGAACAACACAGCAGACTGCAAGGTCAATGAAGAAGGAGAGCAGGAGTTGCTACACACACCAGAGAAGAAGTTCACCTGAGGCCCATGGAGAGGACCATGGTGGAGCAGGCTGTCCCCCTGCAGCTCATGAGTTGGTATGGTGGAGCAAATTACAGTGATTGCAAAGATTCTTCCGAACAATATAAAAATATATAATTGTGTAAATAAATCCTTTGAAATTCTATGTATGTTATCAAATCATATTTTCCTGCTGAGTGCTTCAAGGTATTGCTGATGACAGAAAGCATATAGGAAATTAAGCAGAAAATGCTGATTTTTTGAAAGGAATTGGATGGAAATTTTTCTGATACTCATCATTCAATGGCCTTAATTTATGTTAAAACAAGCCTTATAATTCTTCCATTTTAAGTAAATGCCTAATGTAAGAAGAAAAATTATTGGTGTTTTGTCTCCTACAACTGAATTAACAACATTTTTTACCTACCTAAATACATCTAGTTGCTATTAATTTCCTAGGTAAGTATTAGCAGGTTGGCATCCTGCCATTACTGAGAAATAACTTCTTTTCCTGCACATCTCAGCATATGAGCCATTTTGCAGTCCCGTTTCAAATTAAATTGCAAGCTTTATACAATAATAACTAATATTGGTAGGTTGGTAGATTTGTAGATTTTAATTTCTATGTATTTATTTCTGTACATCCTTAGTCTTCAGATTACATTGTCATTAATGCTTACAATATATGTGCTTCTAGTATATTGTGTCACAATATTCTAAATGGTAAAATCAAGGAGTATTCTAGAGTCTGGTGAAATTATTCAAAATATATATATATTTTTTTTTTTACACAGACCTTATAAAGTTTGTTTGTATCATCTTAGACTGCATCAGAAATTAATAAAAAATAAATAAATAAACAACAACATCAACAAAAACACTTATTACAAAGATTAGTGAGAGTTCAATATTGAAATTTTTGTTAATATTTCCCTAGGCATTTCAGTCAGCTTCAGTGAAGTCTTATCAAGAACAATATTGTAATTATTATTATGTAAATATGTAACAATTTTGTAATTATTCTCCTAATCCTTTAAAATTTCATCATCTATAAATTGTTGTATTAGAACTTTCATTTTACAAGGGGAAAATAAGTAACTGCTTTAACCAATACAAAGAAACATAAAATACAAGAATGTAAGAGAAGGTATATTTTACTTTTGCTGCAAAATACATGAATCTCAAAACAAACAAACAAAATAAAATAAAATAAAATCCAGATGTTTCTGGTAAGCAATTCTGAGTTACTTATCACATGTCATTTTATCTGGGCTCCTATCCTATTGTAAACCAGCAGCAACAATGAATATCAATGAAGGTTTTGTCACAAATGTTATGATACTAACAGGAAAGAGAAATTAAGATAAATAAGAAAGCATCTGATGAACCTTACAGACATTGTTTGCTTATCTAAAAGGGTTTGGAGGAGATATAAAATACTTCAAGCTTCAGACATGATAATAGATGAGTGTCTTGTAGCTGAACTTTTTCAAAGGTGTCACAGAATTCTTTTGTCCAAGTCCCCAGTGCAAGTTCATAAAGCTTTATTTCTCTACAGGGAAAATGGGACAAGACCAACATATTTCCCCAGTTTTGTCTGATTTATACTTCAGTGGTCATATTCTAGGTTTTTCCACAAAGCTGGGCAAAGAGATTAACAATAGTTTTACTGCTATCAGTCCTATTTCCCTCTGCTACTCTGAGAGGGTATTATCTGTGTCAAACAATCACCTGACTTTAGAATATGCCTTCATATTCTAAAGCGTCAGAGTATTCACTGGATATGTGTACAGTTTTGCCTGGTTTTCATTTTTGTTTTCACAGAATCACAGAATTGTAGGGGTTGGAAGGGACCTCAAGAGATCATTGAGTCCAACCCCCCTGCCAAAGCAGGTTCAGATGGGCCTTGAATATCTCCAGAGGAGACTCAGAAACCTCCCTGGGCAATTTTTTATTTGTCTAAATAGTTTATCTCTCTCTCAGTTTTGTCTGGGATGCAGCTGTAAAAAGATGATGTTTTTCACCTCTTAACTCTTTAAATTTTACATTTAGGGACTAAAATATCACCTTCTGTTTGAGAATTATTACTATTCAGTGATGCAGTGTTTCATCCCAGAAGACAGGATCTCAATAAGCTCTCTAAAACATATTGTATAATGTATAATGAATAAGAAATCAAGATGCTAATTGTTGAGGGACTTAATCCATTAGAAAATCATTGATTGATTTATTGATTGATTTTTAAATCTGCTGTCATTTGACTTCATTTTCCCATTTATGCAAAAATGTTTCTTGTTTGGTTTCCTTTTGCTTGTTTGTGTTTCTCCTCATAACTTATCACTATAATATAGTGCAAATCTTATGATGAAAATGTTTATTTACATCATTGTTTCAACTATTGAGATGTTGGAGAAGATGAACAAATTACTGCCATTCTTACTGAGCCATGTTTCAGAATCATACTCCAATTTAACTCTTCGTTCTTTCCTGAAGGTCTCACACTTTCAGAACAAGTGAAGGAGAAGACAGAAAAAGACAATCAAAACTTCAAAAGTTATTGTAAAAATAATAATTTTCACTTTGTGGCCACCTTCTGTAACAATAAAGTTAGAAAAGTAAGAGAGAAAGTGTGCTGATTTGCCTGGTTTTGCATTACTGACAATAATAATAATATTCCTTATAGAAATATTGATACATGAAATATGAATTATGCCTACAAAATAAAAGTGGTTATCCTATATTTAAACATGTTTCCAAAAATAAAACAAGATACCAATTTTCTAAAAGTATTTTTTTTCTTTAAAGTCAACATATCAAAATTTCCCAGTTGTTGCTCTTTTTCTTGTGTTCTGTAGTAACTGCACATTGACAAGGACACCAGATTAGTAAACTAATAGTTGCAAATCGTTTGCTTTTTTCTCATAAAAGGAAATGTATTTCATTTTAACAACTCTTATTTTCATTGCCCTATATCTTTACAGTAACATATTAGAGAGAAAAACAAAACAAAACAAAACAGAACAAAACAAAACAACATCAACAACAAAACAACAGGAATTAATTGCAATGAAGATCACTGTGTTCTGAAAAATTTCAGTAGAAAGGGTATAACAGTATGGTGTCCTTAGTTATCTCTCATTGTAAAAAAAAATAAAGTAATAAAATAAAATAAATAAAAGTAAAGGAAATAAAAGGAAATAAAATAATAAAATAAATAATAGAATAATAAAATAATAAAATAATAGAATAATAAAATAAATAATAAAATAATAAAATAATAAAATAATAAAATAACCCCCCATCTTTGAGGATTCATTAATAGTCGTATTCATTCATTGGATGGTTGTACCATATAGTCTTGGAGGTCTTTTCCAACCATAATGATTCTACAATTTGGTGATTCTGTGGTGAAGTAGGACAAAATGATAGAGTGTTAGAGGGGCTACAGAAAAAAATAAATCCACTATTTTTGTCTTGTCTGTTCTGGCCAGTCTATCAGCATACATATAGAGCTGAAACAGCCACATGTGGAAGCCAAACTGATGAATGTGATGCGTAATGACAATATGAAAGTATTACCTAGGGATGTGTGAAAAACCACTGCAGTGTCAGGAGACTGAAGGAGTTAAGGGTATGGGAGGATAATCGAGGTATTAAGGGAACCATTTGGGAATCATCTGGGAAAACAAAAAAAACTGAAAAATGGTATGACAGAAGCAAAATGGGACACAAATCTGCAGAAGACAAATTCTATCACCATTACATAACATTTAATTTAATTTGCATTAATTGGGTTCCAACTGCTCAATTACTAAGACAACTACCACTGACTACTTCATGTGAATTCATAAAGATTTAGGGGCACCATTAGAAATTCTCTTTGGACAGATTTAACTGATGCACATGATTTATATTTGATTTTGCTGTTTTTTGTTTGTTTGTTTTTTTCTTACTATATATATATTTTTTCATTACTATGGAATAGTAAAAAATAAAAATAAAACAAAACAACCCCCCATGCCCAGCTATCATTCTCATATTATAGTATGGTATAACTACATTTTAACTTGTTGACACGCATCCTCCATGAACAATGTTCATAAACCTTATAAAACAGTTATCCAATGTTCATTCTTTCCTAAATATCATATTTTCTTTCCTCTTAAGCCCCTTATTTTTTAGAGAAAAAGAAAACACATTCATCAACCCAACAGGAATACAACTGGTCTTATGCAAAATAATATATATGACTCTAAAACTAAATGCAAAGTTTGCTAGGCTAGTCAGTGGAATCAAATGAAAATTGTCTTTTTATTTATATGTCCATTGGAAACTATACAGAAAATGTTTAGATATATTTTATTTTCAAATTAATTATCAAATAGTCCATGAATTGAGTTACTGGTGAGTGAGACTCAAAAACTTTATAAAAGTAAGTAGATTAATTCCCTTAAGAATTATTTATCTCATAGTCAAAATGTCAAACAGTCCCTATGTGGCAGCAGAGATCTGGTTTGGTCAAACCTATAAAACGGCTGGACCTGCAATGTATAGTGAATCATTTAGATTCATGTCATAACTTTTAAATACTATGTCATGCTGTGCAATGTGTGTCAAGTATGCATATAATGTAACCAAGGCAAAATTCCTTATTCAATGTTCTTGGCAGTTCAAGTAAAGTCAAAGTTCTAGTGGTCTGCATTTTTGGAGTTTAAGGTTAAACAAATAATACATTTCATAAACAAAGTTTTCTAACAGAAATATTAATGTAAATGAAACAATCATTTTGGCTAATAAAATACAAATTCCAGAAAAATAAATAAACAAACAGATAGACAGACAGACCAACCTTCCCGGAGGAAACAGTGTAACACATATTTCATTTCAAAGTGTGGATATGGTTAATTTTGACTAGACCTGGACTAAGCCTTAAAATCAAAAAACAAGAAAAATCTAAAATAGATGTAGTTACATATGTTGCATGGCTGGATCATTATTATTATTATTATTATTTTTTAATTCCTGTAGCTTATAGGTTGCTTTTATGTTGGACATTTCTCAGTGGATATAACCATGATTGCCATCAAAAACAACAACAAAGTAGAATCCTACAGATCACCCAAAGCTGTACTTATTATTCAAAATAAGCAGCACATTCTGAAGCACTTAGAGAAAAAGAAAATGTCTGGACCCAGGAACAAAAGTAACAGAAAGAATGAAGGAGAGGAGTAGAATGAAGGAAGATTTGAAGGGAATGGAGTCTTTTTTTCTTATTACTCAACTTTATTAATATGAGAAGAAAAGTACATGTACTTTCATGTTCTTGCCTTTACAAAATATTTTGTACATATTCTTTCTCTCTCTCACACACATATATAGAAAAGTTGTTTGTTTGTTTGTTTGTTTGTTTTTAAGAAAGAAAACATAATGGAACTCATGATTTACTCAGGAGAAAGAAAAAAAAAAAAAAGGTTTTTGTAAGTAAGTTGTCCTAACTCCAATAGACCAGGCAACTTCAGTGGACAACCTGAATTAAGGAAAATGAGAACAGGATGTTATAATGTTCTCAAAGAATTATAAAGAAAAGATTGTTTCAAAGGAATTGAACAAAGAAACTAAAAAAAACAGTTCAGGGCTGAAGTGCGTGTCTGGTTTGTTCAGGTCAACCACCTTATCCTCAGGTGACTGTGCCATGAAGGATGTGTTTACAATCAAATTCTGTTACATTTCCTGCTTTGCAGTCACCTCTGAAATTATAGAAACTTCTAAACTTACAGGCATTGTCTTTTAAAGAACTCCCAATTACTAGCATGCCCAACAAATGCATAATTGAAAAAAAAAAATAACCAGGAGAGTAAATTACATGAGTGTCAGAATAAATAATTAATTTTTCATCTATTTTTTCTGCTTTGACACAGTGATTTTTTTTTTTTTTTTAATGGTGACATATCTAAAAAGAAAAAACACAAAAGATATGTATATATTTAGCTTAAAAAGATACTCTTTAGGTAGAAGAATGACAAGCAGTGCAATAAAATGTTATTTTAGCAAAAAATCAGACTGATTAAAAATACCATTGGAACAGAACATTGTTTCATAAGGCCTTTTTTTTCCATGTGGATTGTTAGTGTGGGAGAAAATCCTTGTAATTCTTTGCACTGCTCCCACACACACACCTACACATATCATCACTTGACTTTCAAACTAACAATAGAAGTGTTAGTAGAACTATCACCATCTGCAGAATGAACTGTGCATTTTTAAGGCTGAAACAGTCTCAGACATTAACAACCATAGTCAAATAGATGTAAAATAATACCTTTTATCCATAGGAGAAAATCCACAGAGGTCAGTTAACATATGTTTCTCAATACCCCCATTAAGTCATTAATGTAAGTTCCGCCACCTAAGTAAGGACATCTACTTAGTATTGCCTAGTGAGAGCAAGGAAATACAACACTGCAGAGCTCTGTATACTCACACAAGTAAATTGTTTTACTCGGTATTTTAATGACCTTGGAGAAAACCATACAATGACCAAACAGTGATAGTGGCAAAAAATACTGTATGGGGATTGGAATTTCAGTTCTGTACAAGATGCATGTATTTATTACTTTTTATTTATTTATTTGTTTATTTTAATTAGTAATTCTGACCCATCTACTGTGTGCTGTCTCCAGAAATGAAGTCTGATTTTCATTCTTTTCTATAAAGATTTGTGTCCTCTATTTATTTTCAGGAAAATCTCACAGCTTCGCAGTTTTAGTTGTTTAACTGTATGTAAAATTCTTGTTGCAGAAGGATGAAAGTTCTATTGAGCAGATTGCGTGATTACTGGTGTGGTAACATAGGCTGTTTTTTTTTTCCTTGCTATATTGAAACCATCAAGAAGTCCATAGAGGAAATAAATACTGTCAAAATACTGGAGTCATGCAGGAAAGGAACACTCAGGAGTTTATGGAAATTATTGCATGGGAAAAAAAATAATCAAGAAACAGAGTAACAAAGATAAAAATTTAGACACAGAATACCAGAGCTGGGACATAAACTTAGTGCCGGAATTCTAAAGGTGCCCAAAAGATCAGTAGCAGAACTTAACAGCGGCAGAAGGATGGACGTTTCTAATGCAAAGGAAAAGCAGACCTGTATCTAGGCAATTTGGTCTGTGCTTCCATCTTCTTAGTTCTCTGTGAAGTATTTCTTGTATCACTCTAGATGCATCACTGAAGTGAAACACTCTAGATACATCACATGGACTTGATAAAGAGCTGCACAATTTCTTTTCAGTGACCTCAGGTTTCAGTCTATTTAAGATATGCCTGGAAGAAAAAGAAATGTAGCACAACCTTTTATGACAGTCTAATGTCTAAAGCATTAGCCTAGCATCCTCATTGTGGGTCAATAGTAAATCTGGGGAATAACTGAGGGGTTTCAGATACACATCTTCCAGCTTCCAGATTAATCTCCAGGTATGCCACAGATTGCTCCAAATAGTTTTGCTTTTGTAATTTTGTAATAATTATGTAATAGTTTTTGTAATAGTTTTGTTTTTGTGATTTATAAATTCCATAGCAGGAAACAGTGGGACATAATGATTTGGGCAGTGCAAAATGGTGTGGGTGTGATTTCTGGACTAGGAGCATGTGTGCTCCCTGTTGACTAGAACTGTAGCATGGAAAGTTCCCATGTACTTCATTTGTAGTCTAGCAGGGCAGGATAATGGCTGTGTCTCTCCAATCCTCCAATTTTGAATTGTGCTGCCCTAAACATCTTCTAGATGGGAGTGTTAGTTACAATTTATCAAATCTGACTAACTTAAAAGAAAAACCTTTTGGTGATTGGAAAGTACTAAGGTGGAAAAAAATAATAATAATAATTAAAAAAAAAAAAAAAAAAGTGGATTTCAGGACTTCCAGGGCTGGGAGGCAGCTGAAAAGGCATTTTCAAGGCCTTTTTTCAAGGCCTTTTTTCAAGGCCAAATTTTCAATTTGGACTCAGTGCCCAGTTCTTGCCACATGTCACTCTAAGTATTCTTCCCCTCTCCCCCTTTCTCTGTTCCTTCCTTCCTTCCTTCCTTCCTTCCTTCCTTCCTTCCTTCCTTCCTTCCTTCCTTCCTTCCTTCCTTCCTTCCCTCGTGAATGACAAAAGGCAATACATGTATTTCCAAGGTGTGTGTTAATCTCTACAGTGATTTACTAGAAAAGGAGAGAAAGAGTTTTTTTCCTACCATTTAGTAGCCTGCAAATTAATTAAAATAAAACTGAAACATTTAATCTATTAGCAGTACCAGTTGTATATTTGTAATCAGAATGTTATTACTATTATTTTTAATGTTACTTATGTTTTCAGAATATTATTTATTTATTTTTATTTATTTATTTGTTTGTTTATTGCCATTGCTTACCTAATACTTCTCATAATGTTTCATAAGATTAAATAATTTGCAGGGCAACGTATTCTTTGGTCCTAGGACATGCTAAAAAAAGAGAAGTATATATTAATACGTATACATTAATACGTATAATTGACCTTTTATAAGGTCAATTAGAAATGTAGAAAAATAGAATAAAATACTTGATTATGGACTCCCTCAATGCACAAAACAAGAACAAAACAAACAAACAACAGGAAAATGATCACCAAACTTTTCACACTTGTGTCTTTAAGGATAAAGGGCAGCATTTTCAGAAGAATATCAAGGACCAAGCTTTTAATGTTTGCTCTAGTGCTTAAACCAAATACCCGCTTGTACACATAATGAGTCTTTATTTATTTATTTTATTATTACATTCAGAGATGGACATTCTTTAGTACTTAAAGAAATTTTAACTTGGACTTTGAATACATCTCTAAGAAAGATTTTACCCAAACAGGTACTACAATATTACAGTCCCCCATTTGTATTGTACCAAGTATGTTAAAAGAGGGGAAAAAAATAATAAATAAATAAATATATATATATATATCTGTAAAAGTCTGGACATACAAATCACTATTGAAGTAACATAATATCACTGAAGTAATAGAGTATGTCAGTCACAACTGAATAGGAACCTCATATGAAGCTTAATGAATAAACAACAATTAATGAATAACTCCTCATCTGTAAAGGGTGATTGTTTCATTAGATAAAAAATATTTTGCTTCAGTTCCAAAATGGAATTGAAAGAACAGTGATCTGTGGTTTACACAAAATTTTCATTAAAATGCTCCCTTGACTTTCTCACTTGACTTTTTTTTTTTTTTTTTTTTTTTTTTTGTACTATAAAGTTCATTTATAAATTCATATAATACAGAAGGAATTGCTGTCAGCAGCACTTGCTGTTAATGTTACATATTTGAGCAGACTGCTTTCTCAGTCCTTGTTCTGGTGAATAGGAAGCCAGGATGCTTAGAGAATGCATAATTTTGTACACAAGTTGTGCTTTTATTGCAATACAGCTACACTTCTATGTATAGTGGATACTGATACACAAATGTCAGCATTTTGACAGTGATCAGTCATTAAAATAAGACTAATAAGCCAGAGCTAATTTCAACAATGTTATACTGTCTTACAGCTGAATATTCGGTTCATAAACTATCCAAAGGGAAACAAACAAACAAACAAACAAACAAACAAAAACAAATAGCAAGAACAATGGCAACAAAACCTTTTTATTAGGTGGATTTATGTTAAATGAGATTGTTTCTTCACCTCCTCATAGCTTTATATTTCTACTTATTCTCACTAAGGGTAAAGTTCACAGGTATTAGAGACTGGACAGAAAAATTAAAGCTCGTTATGCTTTCTAGGTTATCAAATTTCTAAAAATCATTTTTGTCTTCAACAAATTAATCTAATATCATAAATCGGTGGAAGTTTTCTCTGTATTTGGAAAGTCACACAGCATTTGGAAAAGCATCTGTTGTCATGTAAGACCCTTCATCTGGGTGATTTTGTTTCCTTCCCATAATCCTTTCCCATACAAGAAAACATGTGACTGATTCAACTACAATAGTTATCACAGAATTATCACAGAATTTCTAGGTTGGAAGAGACCTCAAGATCATCGAGTCCAACCTCTGACCTAACACTAACAGTCCTCCACTAAACCATGTCCCTAAGCTCTACATCTAAACGTCTTTTAAAGACCTCCAGGGATGGTGACTCCACCACTTCCCTGGGCAGCCCATTCCAATGCCTAACAACCCTTTCAGTAAAGAAGTTCTTCCTAACATCCAGCCTAAAACTCCCCCGGCGCAACTTAAGCCCATTCCCCCTCGTCCTGTCACCAGGCACGTGGGAGAATAGACCAACCCCCACCTCGATAGAGCCTCCTTTAATGTACCTGTAGAGAGCAATAAGGTCACCCCTGAGCCTCCTTTTCTCCAGGCTGAACAAACCCAGCTCCCTCAGCCACTCCTCGTAGGACTTGTTCTCCAGGCCCCTCACCAGCTTCGTTACCCTTCTCTGGACCCACTCAAGCACCTCGATGTTCTTCTTGTAGCGAGGGGCCCAAAACTGAACACAGTACTCAAGGTGCGGCTGCACCAGAGCTGAGTACAGGGGGACGATCACCTCCCTAGCCCTGCTGGCCACACTGTTTCTTATGCAAGCCAGGATGCTGTTGGCGTTTTTGGCCACCTGAGCACACTGCTGGCTCATATTCAGCCGACTATCAACCATCACTCCCAGGTCCTTCTCCACCAGGCAGCTTTCCAACCATTCCTCTCCCAGCCTGTAGCTCTGCTTGGGGTTATTGCGCCCCAGGTGCAGGACCCGGCACTTGGCCTTGTTAAACTTCATGCAGTTGACCTCAGCCCATTGGTCCAGCCTATCCAGATCCTCCTGCCAAGTCCTCCTACCCTCAAGCAGATCGACACACGCGCATAGCTTGGTGTTATCTGCAAACTTACTGAGGGTGCACTCAATGCCCTCATCCAGATCAGTTATTTGGAAAGTAAGTGTAAGTAAGTATGTAGGCTTCATCATGTATGTTGGCAAATACCTTCATGTTCGTATGTTTGAAATATTGGAAACTGCTCATGAATGTTGCTCAATTTTTCAAATGAGGTTCGCAAAGAATTTATGATCTGTTCTTTCACAAAATAAATAAATAAATTAAAAGTTCATAGGAACAATATATTTAAACAAGTGTGTGAGAATACACAGGTAGAACTGTACACAGGTAAAACTATTTTAGGAATTCAAATACGCACATTTACCTTGGGAATTTATTCTTATGAAGAACCCAAACCCAAATTCTAATAAATTCCTTCTAAACCTGTTTGTCGTCATTAACAAATCACATCAATGGCCTTATTTTGCTCAGAGTAATATATAAAAATATTTTTTTCTCAGATTTATGTAATATATGAAAAGTTTATCAAGCAATTTTTACTATGAAGTATTTGCTTATATAAATGATGAAGCAGATTAAGAGACAGGGAAATTCCGCTGTATTACATATCTCAAGTCTTGAATGCTTGTTTTGAAAGAAGTAATATAATCTTGCTTTAAGAAAGCTGAATATTGCTGAAAATAAAATTCTGAATGTACTTTCAAAATATTTGTCAATAATTTGAAAATGGAGATGCTGAAATTCTTTAGCTTTTATGCAAAATTAACTTGTAATCTTCCCTCTGTTAATTCTGCCCTATGACTATACCTAGTTTCTTAAAATACGGTGTAAAGCAGGGCCAGGAATTAGGACAAGGACATTAGGACATTAATTATTAAGAATAAGGACAAACACTTAAATTACCTGCAGCTATATATAGATTTGCATTTAAAAAAAGAACATGTGAGCATGCAGTATGGGGTGTATGCAATCATATTTACAATTATATTGGTAGGTGTAAAGTGGTTGGATAGCTGGAAGTGACATGCAATTCAATTAATTATTCTACCATACACCTGTTTCTGAATAAAACTCCTTCTGCTTTACCTTGCAAACTGAAACAATCTTAGCTTTTCTCCAAACTTAGAGGCTAAGTGGTAAAATGTACCCATTGGTGCATAATTACATTAATAAGGCCTGAAGCCTTGTTAAGGCCTTCATCTTTGGAGACACTATGAGGTGCCATGAGACTTTGTAAACTGAAGGAAAGACCTTTATGGCAATGTTCAGGTGACTACATCTCTTATTGCAATCCTCCTTGCTAGGGTTACCAGGACACAGAAGCTGTAAGAGCCTTTTGGGATATTCAAGTCTATTCTTCTTGAATTAACATCTAAAAATAACATAACTGAATTTAAGGTATTTGTTTTCTTCTGTGACAAAGGGACTTCAAATACACTGGCTACCTCGTACAAGACCTGCTGCAATTCTGAGACATGGAAATGTTTACTAGATCTGTGAACACCAAATCATTTACATGGTGTTCCAAAATGTGTTTGGTTACAGAACTGTCCACTTGCCGAGGCGCTTGGCTCCAGGGCAGATGCGTTCTGCAGCGGAGTGGGGGATTGGGCCAGGCAGGGTTAATTTTTCCGGCATCGAGCCTACTTGAGGGAGCCGCCAGTACCCGGCAGCCCTTGTGAGGGAGGCTGACGGGTGCAGGCGGAGCCAGCAGCGCCCCCCCTTGGCCGTTCATAAGCTGCCCCTAGGGAGCGTGAGCGACCAGGAGCGCGGCGAACAGGGCGGGCAAACAGGGCGTGGCACGTCAGAAAGGAGTGGCGTGGCAGTTAGCACAGCAGTTCGTGCAGGCAGGGCAGAGCGCTTTCCCCCTCCCATACAAACACCCCCTGTAATGACAGCCTCCTGTTAGCTAGGCTGCAATGGTTTCCACCAGGCACAGTGTGCTCTCCAGAAAGACAGTACACACCCAGACCGACTACCCATTCAAAAATACAGCAGTTCAGGTCACTGGGTGCAGGGAGTGTCTGAGCCTGTTGCTGCCATCGGCGGGAAGCAGAGACACCGTGTGTGTAAGGTGCGAGCAGGTGGATGACCTGGTCCGCATGGTGGCAGAACTCAAGGAGGAGGTGGAGAGGTTGAGGGATATCAGGGAGTGTGAACAGGAGATAGACTGGTGGAGCAACTCCCTGCAGGGCCTCAAGGTGAGGTACTGGGGTGAGACACCCCAAATGGGGGTGGATCCCCTGCCCTGTCACCATTGGGCAGAGGGAGGGGACCTGGGAGCTGAGGAGGAATGGAGACAGGTCCCTGCTCGACATCGCAGGCAATGCCCTCCCCTTCCGGTCCCACCTTCCCAGGTGCCCTTACGCAACAGGTTTGAGGCCCTGGAGCTCGAGAGACCAGTACCTGAGGAAAAGGTAGAAAGTGTACCCAGAAGGATGCCTAGGGCGCGGAAGTCGACTCCATGCCTCAGGACTGCCTCCACCAAGAAAGAAAGAAGGGTGATTGTTGTGGGAGACTCCCTTCTCAGGGGAACAGAGGGCCCTATTTGTCGGCCTGACCCCACCCATAGGGAAGTCTGCTGTCTCCCTGGGGCCAGGGTCAGGGACATTGCCAGAAAGCTTCCCAACCTGGTACGCCCCTCTGACTATTATCCTCTTTTAATAGTCCAGGCTGGCTGTGAGGACTTTGAAGAGAGAAGCCTCAAGGCTATTAAACAGGACTTTAGGGGGCTGGGGCGATTAGTGGATGGAGCAGGAGTACAGGTGGTGTTTTCATCTATCCCTACGGTGGCAGGGAGGGGTACTGACAGGACACGAAAAGCCCATCTGATAAACACATGGCTCAGAGGCTGGTGCCAGCACAGAAATCTTGTTTCTTTTTGACCATGGGGCACTTTACTCAGCACCCGGCCTGATGGCTGCAGACGGGTCCCTATCTCTAAGGGGAAAACGGATCCTGGGCAAGGAGCTGGCAGGGCTCATTGAGAGGGCTTTAAACTAGGTAAGAAGGGGGACGGGGCTGAAACATGGCTTGTTAGAGCTGTGCTGGGGGAACAATGGCAAGGCTGGGAGAGAAGGCAATGGCCCAACTGAAGTGCATCTACACCAATGCATGCAGCATGCGTAACAAAAAGGAGGAGCTGGAAGCCATCGTGCGGCAGGCAGGCTATGACTTGGTTGCCATCACGGAGACGTGGTGGGACCACTCTCATGACTGGAGTGCTGCGATGTCTGGCTATAGGCTCTTCAGAAGGGACAGGCAGCATGGAAGGGATGGTGGTGTGGCTCTCTATATTAGAGAGTCTTTTGATGTCGTGGAACTTGAGGCTGGGAATGACAAGGTCGAGTCCCTTTGGGTTAGGATTGGCAGGACAACAAGGCTAGCGTCCTGGTCGGGGTCTGTTATGGACTGCCAAACCAGGATGAGGAGATGGATGAGGAGTTCTACAGGCAGCTGACAGAAGTTGCGAAATCTTCAGTGCTTGTTCTCGTGGGGGACTTCAACTTCCCTGACATATCCTGGAAGCACAACATAGCCCAGAGAAAGCAGTCTAGGAGGTTTCTGAAGAATGTGGAAGATAGCTTCCTGACGAAGCTGGCTAGTGAGCCTACGAGGGGTGGTGCCCCACTAGACCTTCTCTTCACAAACAGAGAAGGACTGGTGGGAGATGTGGTGGTCGGAAGCTGTCTTGGGCAGAGTGACCACAAAATGGTGGAGTTCTCTATTCTTGGTGAGGCCAGGAAGGGAACCAGTAAAACCTCTGTATTGGACTTCCGGAGGGTTGACTTTGAGCTGCTGAGGACACTGGTTGGTAGAGTCCCTTGGGAGGCGGTTCTGAAGGGCAGAGGAGTCCAGGAAGGCTGGGTGCTCTTCAAGAAGGAAATCTTAATGGCGCAGGAGCAGTCTGTCCCCACGTGCCCAAAGACGAGCCGGCGGGAAAGAAGACTGTCCTGGCTGAACAGAGAATTGTGGCTTGAGTTTAGGAGAAAAAAGAGGGTTTATAATCTTTGGAAAAAAGGGCGGGCCACTGAAGAGGACTGTAAGGATGTTGCGAGGCTGTGCAGGGACAAAATTAGGAAGGCCAAAGCTCATCTGGAGCTCAATCTGGCTACTGCCGTTAAAGATAACAAAAAATGTTTTTATAAATACATCAACACAAAAAGGAGGACTAAGGAGAATCTCCATCCTTTACTGGATGCGGGGGGAAACTTAGTTACAAGAGATGAGGAAAAGGCGGAGGTGCTTAATGCCTTCTTCGCCTCAGACTTCAGTGGCAATACCGGTTGTTCTCTGGATACCCAGTACCCTGAGCTGGCGGAAGGGGACGTCGAGCAGAATGTGGCCCTCACTATCCACGAAGAACTGGTTGGCACTTGGATGTGCGCAAGTCGATGGGGCCGGATGGGATCCACCCAAGGGTACTGAGAGAACTGGCAGAGGAGCTGGCCAAGCCACTTTCCATCATTTATCGGCAGTCCTGGCTATCAGGAGAGGTTCCAGCCAACTGGCAGCTAGCAAACGTGACGCCCATCTACAAGAAGGGCTGGAGGGCAGACCCGGGGAACTATAGGCCTGTCAGTTTCACCTCAGTGCCAGGGAAGCTCATGGAGGAGATTCTCTTGAGAGTCATCACGCAGCACTTGCAGGGTAAGCAGGCGATCAGGCCCAGTCAGCATGGGTTTATGAAAGGCAGGTCCTGCTTGACGAACCTGATTTCCTTCTATGACAAAGTGACACACTTGGTGGATGAGGGAAAGGCTGTGGATGTGGTCTACCTTGACTTCAGCAAGGCTTTTGACACCGTCTCCCACAGCATTCTCCACAAGAAACTGGCTGCTCGTGGCTTGGACTGGCGTATGCTTCGTTGGGTTAGAAACTGGCTGGATAGCCGGGACCAAAGAGTCGTAGTGAATGGAGTAAAATCCAGTTGGAGGCCGGTCACTAGTGGCGTTCCCCAGGGCTCAGTGCTGGGGCCAGTCCTCTTTAATATCTTCATTGATGATCTGGATGAGGGGATCAAGTGCACCCTCAGTAAGTTTGCAGATGACACCAAGTTAGCGCGTGTGTTGATCTGCTCGAGGGTAGGAAGGCTCTGCAGGAGGATCTGGATAGGCTGGACCAATGGGCTGAGGTCAACTGCATGAAGTTTAACAAGGCCAAGTGCTGGGTCCTGCACCTGGGGCGCAATAACCCCAAGCAGAGCTACAGGCTGGGAGAGGAGTGGTTGGAAAGCTGCCTGGTGGAGAAGGACCTGGGAGTATTGGTTGATAGTTGGCTGAATATGAGCCAGCAGTGTGCTCAGGTGGCCAAGAAGGCCAATGGCATCCTGGCTTGTATAAGAAGCAGTGTGACCAGCAGGGCTAGGGAAGTGATCGTCCCCCTGTACTCAGCTCTGGTGAGGCCGCACCTTGAGTACTGTGTTCAGTTTTGGGCCCCTCGCTACAAGAAGAACATCGAGGTGCTCAAGCAAGTCCAGAGAAGGGCGATGAAGCTGGTGAGGGGCCTGGAGAACAAGTCCTACGAGGAGCGGCTGAGGGAGCTGGGCTTGTTCAGCCTGGAGAAAAAGAAGCTCAGGGGTGACCTTATTGCTCTCTACAGGTACCTTAAAGGAGGCTCTAGTGAAGTGGGGGTTGGTCTGTTCTCCCACGTGCCTGGTGACAGGACGAGGGGGAATGGGCTTAAGTTGCGCCGGGGGAGTTTTAGGCTGGATGTTAGGAAGAACTTCTTTACCGAAAGGGTTGTTAGGCATTGGAATGGGCTGCCCAGGGAAGTGGTGGAGTCACCATCCCTGGAGGTCTTTAAAAGACGTTTAGACGTAGAGCTTAGGGAGATGGTTTAGTGGAGGACTGTTAGTGTTAGGTCAGAGGTTGGACTCGATGATCTTGAGGTCTCTTCCAACCTAGAAATTCTGTGATTCTGTGATTCTGTGTGAATTTCAGAGAAACCACATAAAATATCTACAATACTCAGTGTTCATGGATTGCTTTAATTCAGTTACATGTATGTTGCTTAAACATTTAAATGTATATTTAGACAGAGCAGTGATTCAGAGATATTATGCAGCAACTCTGGTGTCCTTTTTGTAAATGATTGTAATTTATTATTCAGGCTCCAGTTCAACATGCAGATGTATAGAGACACTAACTTGTCAGGTAGAATAGAGCTGTGTGACATGTACCTGCATTCTCCACATAACAGACAGCTGAAAGCACTCATTTCAAGTCAGTATTGATTATGCATTTTTATGCACGAAAAAATTTGAGCAAACAGAAAAGTACTTTTTAAGATGTCTTTACTATACATACCCTGCCAGAATATTATGTGAAGTAACAAAAAAATACATACAATAATACATATAATACAGCTTTATATGAGGAGTAGAGGGGAGCAATGTATTCTCTCTAAAGATATTTCTGATGAACTACTTACCTCTTACCTACTGACTAACACCAATCTATGAGACATACTGATGAAACAGTAAGTTTTATTACAAAGAAATATGGACAATTTTTGAAAGAAAACTTTTGTTTTATGCTTTTTGCAGGTAGGAATAATAATAAAAAAGTTCACAACAGTTGGTTTTTGGAAATGAAATAACACAGTACTGGGAACACAATATTCTGGGTCTCTCTTGTTTCTATTCTGATGCTGGTCCTTCATTAACATTTGCAGATAAAGCTTCCATCTCATCTTAGCACATCCTCAAACTAGCTAAATAATAATAAATAATGAAAATAAACAAATAATAATAATAATAAATAAGCATTTTTTTTTTAGTAATTCATGTTTATTTAAATTTATTTAAACAAATGTGTGGGATAGATGCAAAATAGTAATGGTTTTCATGACCATTCATGCACATCCATAAGAGCCAAACTCTTGGGCACTGAGCTCTGAGACATGTACTGGCATGAATTAATTCACCTTGCCCCAGTTTGTGGTCACATATCAGTATGAAAGGGATTCCTAATTACCCCTCATATCTCAGTCTGGGAATACTTTGAATCTTCTGATGGGCACTTGCCCCATTTTTATCTTTTAATTTTTACTTTAGCTATTTATTCTGCATTCTAAGCAAAATTTATAACCTTTCAGTGTCATAGCTGAAGGCATCTTACAGATGACTTTTGAAAGTGGAATTTATAGGAGAATATCTCCTCATAGAGATAATGCCAATAGTACAATGCAGAATTAGGTAATACATTAGGTAATAATGTAATTACATTAGGTAATAATGACATAGGTACTCAAACTTCTCCTTGAATTATATATTTATGTTTGTTTGCAACCACCTTTTGGGTGATTATGTAAGCATATTATAGCTAGTCAGCTCTAAATTCAAATGCACTCTTTCTTAAATTTGAGTTTGAAAAATTTCTCCAAAAAAAGTGTTTGTAAAGTACTCATGTTGACACTTCCCAAATTATGGGAACTCATGCAACCTATGTGCTGGAATGTGTCCATGGAAACACACATACATACAAGCTCGATTTTACCTATGATCTTATAATAATTATTGTAAGATCATAGGTAATGATCTTACAATAATTCACATTATTTACTTCAGTATCAGTTTCTATCTTAATGCAACCATGTATCTTCATATTATTTTCATAAATAAAAGGAAAATTCTTATGAATAAATGTATTTCTCATGAATAAATATCTAATTTGCATATCTGAAGCCAGTCCTATCTTCCAGCCTTTCTATCTGCTGGTGTGAGGATGTCGATACTGCCGTAACCATTTTAGTGTTGTTCCTATAACACTCTCCTGCCTCATACATGCCTCCTCTATCTAATTCATCCCCCAACCTTTTTATGTGTACTGGAGGCTTCTTCAGGAAGTCACAGAATCACAGAATCACAGAATTTTCTAGGTTGGAAGAGACCTCAAGGTCATCGAGTCCAACCTCTGACCTAACGCTAACAGTCCCCACTAAACCATTTCCCTAAGCTCTACATCTAAACGTCTTTTGAAGACTTCCAGGGACGGTGACTCCACCACTTCCCTGGGCAGCCTGTTCCAGTGCCTCACAACCCTTTCAGTGAAGAAGTTCTTCCTAACATCCAACCTAAAACTCCCCTGGCTCAACTTAAGCCCATTCCCCCTCGTCCTGTCACCAGGCATGTGGGAGAACAGGCCAACCCCCACCTTGCTACAGCCTCCCTTGAGGTACCTAAAAAGAGCGATAAGGTCACCCCTGAGCCTCCTCTTCTCCAGGCTGAACAAGCCCAGCTCCCTCAGCCGCTCCTCGTAGGACTTGTTCTCCAGGCCCCTCACCAGCTTCGTCGCCCTTCTCTGCACCCGCTCAAGCACCTCCATGTCCTTCTTGTAGCGAGGGGCCCAAAACTGAACACAGTACTCGAGGTGCGGCCTCACCAGAGCTGAGTACAGAGGGACGATCACCTCCCTAGCCCTGCTGGTCACACTGTTTCTGATACAAGCACACTGTTTCTGATACAAGTCAAATTTAACTTTGCCAAAAATAAACTAACAATGGTCTTTACCAAACAATTTCTCTATTTACTTTATTATTTACTTATTTTTGGTCATTATAGGAACTATAATGCTGTTATAGTTCCTGATGATCTATCTCTTTTGTCCCTGCTTTTTATTATTATTATTATTAGTCTTGGATGCTTTGAAGCTGCATACTTGTATGCTCTTACTAACAACAAATAACAACCATCCGAACAATCAACCGCTGCCCACATCTTATCTGTACTTCCCTCTTTTTTAGTCTCTGTACTAACCTTATATACTCATTTTTTACTCTATCCAAATATAGCTTTTTTTTTTTTTTTTTTTTTTTTTTTTTTTTTTAAGGCATTATTGTTTTACTGTTCTATCATTTCATTGTTTGAATTCTTATGCTAAACTTCATTGCGCTCTAAATCAGACTACTAGATTGTATGGAGCATCCATGAAGACAGGCTGAGTTGTTTTTGTTATAGCTGGCTTGTTTTGTTTTTTAGCTTGAAGACAAGAAGGCTCTGAGGAGACTTTGTAGCAACCCTCAAATATTTGAAATGAGCCTGTGGAAAAGATGGGGAAGGACTTTATTAGGCAGTAGGAAAAGAAGTAACAGTTTTAAGCTAAAAGAGGAATAGATTAGGATCTATTTAGGTGACATGTTAGGAAGAACTTTCTTCACAGAGTGCTGAAGAAATGGAAAACGTTGCCCAGTGTGGACAGTGGATGCCCTGTCCCTGGAAGCTTTCAAGACCAGATTGGCCAGGCTTTGAGCAACCTGGTCTAGCGGGAGGTGTCCCTGCCCATGAGACGGGGTTGCAATTAGATTATCTCTAAGGTTCCTTCCAACCCAAACCATTCTATGATTCTATGATTCTATGTATTATGTGTATGTGTCTGAATGGCTGATGATTTCCTAATGGCATGGGGACTATCAAGGTGTATTTTTAATTAGCCAACACAAATGAACATGATTACATAGACAATTTGATTACCCATTTATAGATCTTTTTTATTCTATTAATTTCTAATCTTCCATTTTGGTACATTGTACCCTCTGAAGCAGGAGTCATATGCTCTTCTCTATTGCTACAGTAGAATCTTCTTTTTTATGTCAGTCTGTGGGTTGTTCCAAAGACATTAATAAGTAAATAGATATGTTATCTAGGGAGAGGAATTCTGCATTAATGTGTTAATTTGGGAATATGAAAGCTTTAACAATATGAGTATTGCAATCAGTTTGCGAGAAAGAATGGTATCAAGCAACTGGTGTAGAAACATTATCATCATTTCACAGAAAAAAAAAAAAAGGTAATTGTTCTCTAGTGTGTACTGTGTTCTTGCAGGTGACTCAGCAATGAAAAAAAGTCATTTACTCCAATTAACTGCACTTTATGTAGTTCTCTATTTTTTGCATCTCTTAAAAGGTAATAATTGTTTAATTTTATTTACTCTGAGAATTTTTGCTAGAGTTGATTTTTATGTATATTTATTAACAACAAAAAAAATTAGCAATAAACGTTAAAATCTTAGAGTTAAATATTTTGAGTTACTGCTGTAATAACAGCATTGAACTACACAGATGGGACCATTGCAATGAAATGATCTGTGTTCCTATTCCTATTTAGTTCTGAAGGAAATTTAACCATTTTTTGTATTTTAGTTTTGAGACTGTTACTCAGCTTTGCTCTACTCTGCTGGTTACTTTGAATAGCTATAGGCTCTGGTTTTCTCTTTCTCTCTCTCTCTCTCTCTCTCTTTTTTTTTTTTTTTTTGACAACAAAATGATACAATATAGCAATCCAAAGTGATCTAACCCTTATACATAAATGTCATCCATGCATAAAAAGCGTTCCTAAAAAAAAAAAAAAAAAGCAGATTAGAGCAGAACAGAGTGAAAATTTTACTTTTCTTTCAATTTTTAAAAAAAGGTTGTGTTTTTTTTTGTTTGTTTCTTTGTTTCTATGTTTGTTTATTATTATTATTATTATTTTCTTTGTTACACTGCTGTTGTTTTAGTTTTGTTTTGAACAAAACAATAAAACATTTCAGTGTTTTAAGAAAACAGAAAAGATTTTATGTGCACACCTTCTGATTGAAAGAAATCACTGTTTCCACTACAGTTTCTGTGGAGAAACAACACTGGGACTTTACTCTGGGTATCAGACATTTCCTATGAGAAAACTTGCTGAATGTTATGGACTTTGAAGGACTTTGGCTCTTTGGACTATGGACTTTGACTCTCTTGGCCTCAGAATATTTAGATGAAAAGGCATTTAATCAAAAATCCTCCCATCTGTGCTAATAATGTACAATTGCTTCTCTTTTACTGATAAGAAAAGCTCATTTTCTGAGATAAGACAACCAAGAAAGATTTCTCCATCTTTCTATCTTCACAACAAGGATTATGTCTTACTTTACACAGGTTCAAAAAAGGTTTCTGCAGGGTGTCACAGGGGCCGAAATACTCAAAATCTATGAGTTCTATATAGATAGTGTTAGATTACTAAAAAATAGATGTCCACATCTTGCATAAATTAAAGAAGTGTATATTTTGGAAAAGTTAATTATCTTAAGAGTATGCTGCAGACATCACCCTAGGAAAGAATTAAAAACACAATAGTTTAAGAAAGCTAGATTCAGTACTAGAAGATGGATCAATTGTTGTCAATGTTTTTTCTGAAAAGGTGTGAATGATGCCAGGTTTACGCAAAAGTGTGGAATGATTTGTACTCAGAATTGTAAAGACAGCTCTAGTATTTCTTAAAAATAGACATGCCATTTTTTGTAGCAGTGACTAGATCATAACATCAATGGGGAAAAAATGAACAAAAGCAAAATAAAAAGCTAAATAAATGTCAATATACACATTCAACATTTCATAATTTCTGCCAGTATACAGACATATTTGAGTATTTAATAGAGAAAAGACAATAATTTCTTGTAGGAATAAAAACAACACTGAGTATTTTTATTTGTATTATTTATTTATGTATTTATTTATTTTTCCCTGGAGAATAATGTTATTTTATTGTAAGTCTGTCAGGGAATTAGAGTGAACATGGGGAGTAATTTCACAGTTGCTCTGGCTGTTCAGAGATACAAATTTTGGATAAAGGGAAAGAAAGAACCTGACTGACATTATGCTGATGTGTTACAGAAAGTCACAACCAAAGTTTATGTCTATATTTTTCATATAAAAGGTACAATTACTATTCCATTGAAATTAGGCTGATCCAATAGGGCAATGGGGAAAATAAGTTCCAACCAATGGAACAGCATGTGTAGATGTGTAGAAAAAAAAAAAGAAAAAAAAATAAATAAAAATAATAATAAAAAAGTTGGTGCTGAGGCTTTTATATTCATGTTGTTAGAATTTTACATTTTTTTATTTCTATTTTTTTTACCACCAATTGTCTTTAGTCAAATTTTATTGGTTATTAGCACAGGAATTTGTCTAGTTATGCGTCTAGTTATGCTCCTGGACAATGTCTGATTTACTCACATCCAAAAGAAATCCATTTAGTGTGCTCTGCTAATGCTCTGTGTGTGATATGTACTAAAATATGATGAGTGTGAAAATCAAGAGGTTTGCTTCAAACAGTACATTTGATACAATATAAAGCACTAATAAGGACACAGCCACATCAAAATTTCCAACAATGTCAGCCCCTATTTAAAAACTAATCCTTTTTAAGGATCTAAGATTTAGTTTCAGAAATATTGAATAAATTGGTAGAAATAGCTTTTAAAAATAATCTGTAAATCAAATCAATGTGATAATCATATGGCAACAAATATGCCAGTCTTCTTTCAGGATAGAGTCAGATTTTAAGGCAATTAAATTCATAGTGATCCCTAAGAAATATCAAGTAATAGCACATCTCCTGGTCTCCATAACTCCAGGCATTATAGAATTCACATTTAATGTCTGACTCTCTCTTTCTTGTTAGTTCCACTATTCTATTTATTCCATTTTGCTTTGTTCTTTTATTTTGTCTTGTTTCCAACGTAATAATTTAGTTTTTCTTTAGGTTTTATGCATAGTTCCAAGGTATATCTTTACCATTGAGATAGAAAATGTGTGGGATTTTTGTATATCAAAAAATTGATAAAAATTGAACTTTAGGACTTTGTTCAAAGTGGGAAGGAATCAAAGCTAAAGCAATTGTTTTCCATTGATGTATTGGGTGAAGAGAATTTCAACATAAGTTCCACAGGTGAAAATGTCAGAAAACTGAAAAAGAAAACAGGAAAGAGGAAAAAAAATGCCTGCTTAGCTCAGACTACCAATGCATAAACTGAAAAAGATAATTCTGCAGGGAAACCTTTTGTGAAATGTAGTTAAACCAATCTGGACCAACATCTGGTATAAACTAGCTTCATTTTAATTCAAATGCAGTGGTTTATCTTCTATAAAATTGTGTTCCATGTGACTAAGTTAAATTTCTCTATCAGCTCTGGGAGAGTGAAGTATCTCAAATCCCATATACAACACATTGTTGATTTCTCATGCAACTGCAGTGTAAGTAAATTTGTCCAGAGAGGTCATAAAGAGTATTAGACTTCATCCCTGGAACACAATAATAGGACTATATTCAACAGGGAATAGATTAGTTAATGATCTTAAGGATGTGAATGAAATGTCTAGTCTTCTTACAGATTTATGTCAGAATCTAGCAAGATCTGAATGATTCACAGTACTATTTTGTGCAATGGTGTATTAAAACCTGCTAGAACATAGTTTGAATTCTTTTTATTGTTGTCATTTGTTTCTAAATTAGATTTCAAGATTAAAAAAAAAAAATCATTAAATTCTAGTGTTTAGAAACCAACATTGGGTCTACATTTTCAAATAACTGTCTCATGCACTATGTGCTAAGACTTCCTCAAAACAACACTCTTTTTTTTTTTAATACTTATCTGAAAAGAGCTCTAGTTGGGGCAAGGAGGTGATGAGGTTAAAAATGATAATCCTATATGATGAAAGACACACAGCTCAGGCACTGCCTCAACTGTTAATGTTTTCAAGATGGATTTTAATGTGGATTCAAGGTGGATTCTAATGTGAATTATAGATGGAGCAACAGTACCATTAGCAGCGAAGAATGCACTAGCCTCTTTTATCTGTATGCTGAAATACAATTTCTAGTATTCATTAAACAAGTATATAATTCTATATAACAAGAATACTACCCAGCAGCTTATATTTTGTTGAAACTTTTGCTTATTTTTCTGAGAAAAAAAAAAAAATCTAAGAATTTTTATATTTTAAGAATAGGAGTGCTAAGGGGTCATAAACCATGAAACCAGAGATTCTGAGGTTTTATTGCAAAACAAAGACTTGACAAAAGTGAAGTGAAGTGACAAGGTCCTTTAACTGCTCAATGATCTAAAGTTATTTCAGGGAGAAAGAAATTGTGTTGCAAATTGGCCATAGTGAAAATCATAAGTTTGTGTTATCTGTTTATAAGAAAATAAAATATAATAATTTTTCAATACAGAAAAGTGTTTAAGCTTTTACAGTATTACAGACTAAATCTCAAAACGTTACTAAGGGGACATCTAATTGCACGGAACAAAACTAGGAAAAAAAAAAAACTTACTATTTTTTACAAACTCAAGCTGTCAGATTCCATGCTTGATGAATACGTACAGGCAATATTACTTGGTAGAGGAATTATCATGAAGGGTGATATCTGACCCACCACTCACTGAAATCACTGGTATGTTTCCATTTCTATAATGGATTTTAGATGTGTGACAACTTGAACTCCTTTGGAAATATTTTATGAAATAGTAATCTTCTGGAAAATACAATTTCAAAAATGCTATTATTCATACTGGTGATCTGTAACACTGTCATATAACTTGGTATTATTTTCATCTCTTGGAATTCACTTCTTGATTAGGATGATCCAAAATGTAATTTGGTTTTTCTTCTTCCAACTTTTTACATTTATGGTTGCATTATCAATTTTTTAATAACCACACACATAAATAAGCGTCTTGCTTTCTAGTTGCAGCTGTATGCAACTAGATGTGTTTCCCTAAGCAGGAAAATGGAACCTTTATATGTTGTCTTTAAACACTACCACTTTAGATAAAATAAATTTCCATTAACAAAATAATTGAATAATTTAAAAAATTAAATTCAGTTTCATTCTAAAATTGGTAAAGACAACACAGTATTAATAATAATCTATCTTGGTGGTTTGGGGCTTTGCCAACAGACTAAGGACAAATGAAAAATTATGCAGCAGAGAGAGGCTATAACTCATCAGGCAATACATTAATATTTTGTAATATTTATTATTATGGAAATAGAGAGGAAGTGATAAGAAGTATGACATTTGTTTCAAAATATCTATTCTTTTTTTTTGTGACGTCATTTTGAAATAGAAAGAGAAAATAAACCACAACTAATGTGTTGTGTGATCCATGTTAAGAGAAAAACAGTTTCAAACTTATTGAGTAATTGCTCCATGACAAAATCAAAACTGTTCTAAATGACTGTAAAAATCTGAATTTTTAAGAATGAATTCTTCCATAATAAAAGCCTGTGTTTTCTATTTGATCTTCCATTCTTGATTTTGACTAGTGTTCATTAGCAAAAAACACTACAGTTTTCACAATAAAAAATTAGGTTAGTGGAGAAATTTTAATTGAGTGAATAATGCAAAAGGAAATGTATAGATGAGCTTTCTTAAGGAATAACAGAGTTTAAAAGGCTGGGAAAACAATAATGCGTAATAAACTCTTATAAGGGTGGAAGTGTTTTTATTTTTTAGTAAATGAGTATGTTTTATACCTTGTGTGTGTGTTTTTGTTGTTGTTGCTGTCATTTTTGTTGTTGTTTTTTTTTTCAAAGCAAGGAAATTAATTACTGCTAAATGATTCTAGCAGTCTTTCCAAAGGAATTGTCTACAAGTGACCAGAGGCAGTGAATTAAAGGAAATATTTCAACCTTATCTGATGGGAAATGCCTGAAGACAAGAAACAATGTGATTTTTTATTTGAAAATATTTAACCTTTAAATATGAATTCCGTATTTCATTTTCCTTCTATAACTTTCTCTTTTTCTTCCTATCTGAGGAAGAAATATTTCTCCTAACAGTTTGTCTTCCACTAACATTACAAGACAAGACCAAAGACTTGTCTTGTAAAAGACACAAAAGGTGTCAAGGATGAGAGTACTGAAATGTCACTCAGAAGCAAACAAACAATCAAGTCTTTCAAGAAGATATGCCTTATATCATTGGTAAGCATGTAGGGCTTTCAGTTATTGAAAGTACTGAAAAGAACAAGAATTCTTTTGATCACATCAACATTCACAAATAGAAATGGAGTAGCAAATGGAAGTCTCCATTCCAATTTTCCTGGTCATCAATTTTAACAAATCCCAGTTAAAAAGCTATGATGTATATATATGTGTGTGTGTGTGTGTGTGTTATATATAAATGTGTATATATATATATAATATTATTGCTTTATATGCTTTATATATATATATATATATATCTTTATGGCATATTTTAAATTAGTCCTGTTAATCTATGTGAGACAGTCAGAATATTTTAAATTAGTCCTGTTAATCTATGTGAGACAGTCAGATGCTATGGCGGTCAGTGCCACAGAGATACCTGCAGAGATATGGAGCAACAGGGGACAGACAGGAAGAGAAAGAGAAAGACACAAGACACCATCAAAGGAGTGAAAGAGGGAGGTTTCCACTGTACTACTTTACTGCAGTGGAAACTTCAGTCATATAGGAACCTCACTCTTCAGGAAGAGACTTTTTGGCTCTTGACTATACATGGCTACATCTTCCAGTTCCTGGAGGCATGAACAAACTGTGCTCCAAAGCTCATCACAACAGCAAGTACTGGCACACATTGCAATTCTATTGCAGTCTGAAGGAGGAATTATATTGGAACAGACAGAAGAACAGGTTTTCTCTATCCAAGCTCTATATCTATTGAGATATATTCTACATGAGAAGAACTAAAGAAATGTCATATAGTATCCTATACAGTTCCTGAATATTTCTAAAGGAGCAGTCAACTATAGCAGCTAATTATTTAACACAAATATCACAGGATGGTAAATAAATAATAAATAGCCTGCTGTGCTGTCTTCTCTTTATATCAAACAGAAGACCAAAGAAGGCAGTTATTCTAAAATAATGTCGTTGTTTAAACACTTCTAGTTCTAATCACATTTGTAACTATTCAAGGATACATAACATTCAAAAACAAATAAAATTCTTGTTCTTATAACCAAGAAAACAAAGAGTTAACATAGTTATGGTTCTCGTAAAAGAATCAGAGAATAAGAGAATGTATAAGGTTGAAAGGAGATCATTTTAAAGATCATTTAGTTCCAATCCCCTGCAAGGATGCTACCCACTAGATCAGATTGTTCAGGGCTTCATCTAAAGTGGCCTTGAAGGATGGGGCATCCATTACTTTGCGGGGCAACACGTTCCAGTGCCTCACCACCCTCTGAGTGAAAAATTTCCTCCTAACCTCTAATCTAAATCTCCCCACTTTTAGCTTTAAATCATTCCCCCTTGTTCTGTCAGTATCTGATTGAGCAAAGAGTTGCTCTCCATCTTTTCTATAAGTCCCCTTCAAGTACTGGAAAACTGCTACAAGGTTACCCTGGAACCTTCTCTTCTATAGGCTGAAAAGCAACAGCTCTCTCAGTTTTTCTACATAGGAGAGGTGCTCCAGCCCCTTGATCATATTTGTGTCCCTCCTCTTGAAATGTTCTAACAGATACATGTCCTTCTTGTGCTGGGGACTGCAGACCTAGATGCAGTACCCCAAGCAGGGCCTCACAAGGGTAGAGCAGAGGGGGACAGTCACCTCCTTCAATCTGCTGTTCGCTTCTCTTTTAACACAGCCCAGTATGCAGTTGGCCTTCTGGGCTGCAAACGCACACTGCTGGCTCATGTTGAGCTTTTTTTTTCCCACCAGAACCTCCAGGGCTGCTCTCAATGAGTTCTTCTTCCAGTCTGTCTGGGATTGTCCCTGCCCAGGTGCAGCACCTTGCACTTTCACTTCTTGAACCTCATTAGGTTTATGTGGGCCCACTTCTCAAACTTTTCAATGTCCCTTTGGATGGCATCCCTTCCTTCTCTTGTATCAACTTTGTCTTTCTCATAACACGTAAATACTCAATGGAAGTAAACGTATGTTGTACGGATAGCCCATGTTTCAAGCTGATGCACAAAGCTGAATTCCATCAGAGGTTTCAGTCACTGTCATTTCACTCAGCTCTACAGAATGACCACCTAGTTAGCTCTATACTAATGGCACAGATGTTAAGTAGAGATGGACATTGCTAGCCCAAACAACATTCCTGTAGGGGTTGATTATTAAAAGTTAAAATGAACATATGTGGCATTAAAGTAATGTGAGAGACATCTATGGATAAAGCCATTTATAGAAAAGTAAAGATACAGGTCATCTTTCTAGTGGGAGGAAAAAAAAAAAAGACAAAAAAAAAAAAAAAAGACTTGGTCTTCCTCACTTCAAGTATATATATATTTTCAATTCCACTGAGATCACTGGTAAACACTTTCCAGTAGAAGACAAGCATTAATTCCAATTGTGCTGTGTGTACACAAGGAAAGAAACAGCTCTGCAGAAAAAGCTGAAGACAAGCAAAAGCATGGTACTTAAAACAGACCTATAAATATTTTATTGATTCACTTTATGCAACATGGTGGAAAATGTACACTTACTTCAACCCAGGAAGAATAAAACAAACAAACAAATAAATAAATAAATAAAAAGTATGTCCTATTTCCAATACATTTTAGATAAATTGACCTTATTGTATTTTTATTTAAGATCTTTTCACTGGAACCTATTTTAGTTCTGCTGATACATATACTATCTGATAAAACTATTACACATGAAAAAAAAAATAAATCTCATGTTAACTATATACTTATAGAAATAAAAGTACTAAAACTAACATGATGAAGAAAGAAAAAACTTCCAGACTTTATCACACTTTAAAATAGATCAGTAACAAACACACATGAAAAGCATACAAATACAGAAAAGCAGGTTCTAAATAAATAATGAATGTTGTGTTGCAATTAACACTGTCAGAATATGGGAAGCACCTCTATAAAAAGAATACACTTTTTACAAAAATAGTATATGTATGGCATCTGGTAGTACAAAGGATTGAAGAAATATATAGAACAGGCTGTTCAGATACTGTGGCAGTGTGGGCAAGTGGGATTTCTTATTCATAGTTTGTGAAACTGCCAACTTTTAGCAAACTTCACTGCTGTATATCACAGACTCTGACCCTAAGAAATCCTGTAACCTTGTCCATATGCTCCCCAGAACTGCATCATTGTGTTGGAACACTCAGTCATGTCCACGCAGCAAAAGGCTTTCCCACTGCCATAGTTAAAAACAACAACAACAACAAAACAGGATGTGTGGAAAATGTGTCATTGTGGAGCTCAAGACTTACTACACAGAGGCTTGTGGCAGTGCTAAGGAGTCTGTCTTGCACTCCCTGTTTCTTCTTCATTTATACCTTTGACTCTGATATGCAGTCCATCAAAAAGGGCTCCATCCTACACTGTCCCTGTAAAACCTTACAAGGCTGAGAAAGGATGAACAAGGGAAAAGTGAGCTCTAGATAAGAAAGTAAATTTGACAAATAGCAGCTTCTCACTCTTTTCTGCCATGCTTATCACCATGTTCTCTCACAAGCTATGATTAGTATTGCCATCCTATAAGGCAATACTTTGTTATTGTTCAACTTCTCAGTTGAACAATAATGATTTTTGATAAGTCACTTTGATAAGCCACTGGATGCTGCCATCACACAGGTTAGACCTGATACAGTTCTGATCATGCATCAAAGCTTGTACTTGCTTTTGACACAGGTAAGGCAAGCAAGAGCATGCAACTGATTTCAGGATGTAGAAGACCACAAGATGTCAGGTGTCAGAACTGGAACTGTCTCAGGAACAGCACACTTTTTTTCTGATGCCTCATTGTAGCCTTTGAATGTGTAATCAGTGTCTACTGAAATCCATACTTGTGAGACATTTATAGGTTTGTCAAACAACAGTTTAACCACAATAAAATTGTGTTTAAACATTTTTAACCACAATTTTAAATCCATTTTAAATACATCAATATATCATACACAAACACATATATATGCACATCCTATTACAGAAGCAGGTCTGTATTTACTTTACATGGTTTTGAAGATTGGATTCCACTGGACTCCAGTATTTTGTCACTCAGTAGAGGCCATTTATTCTTTCCATTGCTGGCTAAAATGTCTTTGGGCTTGACAGTTGCTTGAAAGATACAGGGTTTATGTTTGAGGACCATATTCTACAAAACTATATTAAAATACAGCCTAAGATGGTGCCTAATCATTTGCATCAACTGTCATAATGCTCTTTCCTTTCACTTTGCTGTGCTTAGCCTTACTATCACTTTAGGCAGTTCTTGTGCTTTCTCAGTTGCTGCAGTTGAAATAATAATTGGTCGTATAAAAGTCAGCTGAAGATTCTCAGTATTAAGAGCTGTGAATCCACAACCACACATGACTGGAGTCCCCTCAGCTGCCCACATGAGCATTCGTGTTTACAGTGATCAGCCTACACGTATGATCACATAACCTAAAAACTAGGAGTTTTGATATCAACATAAATGTATATTGCCAGCATAGATATCAACAGAATCACACAGTGTGTATGCCATTTGTAAAACACAATGTAAAATACATAATCATATTTCTCACACCTGTATCTTCATTTCATTCCATAGCTCTCCATGATCTTCTGAAATCCTATTTCCACTTCACATATATTTTTTTTCATCTCTTTCTTCTTCATAGCAGACAGAGGGCCTTCTGTCTTTTCATCATATTACCAGAAACTTTTCCATCACTCTGTCTGGAACATTCATTTCCCAGAATAATTTGCTTATATCTTTGGTAGAGCTTCCTTATGTAGCACTTCATCAGAAGAGACACACTTGGCTTTGCAAATTTCCCCAGCCATTTTCACATTCAGACAATGTGCCTAGCCTTGTTCTTTCTGGATTTTTGTTATGAGTCTCACTGGTTGGCTTTGCCATGCTTCTTTAGAACATTTCAGGATGTTGACTAAGTTGACGTAGGGAGACCAAAGACCAATTGATGTCATCTACCTGGATTTCTGCATAGCTTTTGACATGGTCCCACATGACAGCCTGGTCTCCAAATTGGAGAGATATGGATTTGATGGGTGGACCATTCAGTGGATAAAGAATTGGCTTGAAGGTTGCACCCAGAGAATTGTGGTCAATTGCTCTATGTTCAAGTGGAGGCCAGTGAAAAGTGGTGTACGTCAGGGGTCTGTCCTCAGACTGGTACTGTTTAATATCTTTAATATCTATCAGTGACATAGACAGTGGGATTGAGTGCATCCTCAGCAAATTTGAAAATGACAACAGGCTGAGTGGTGTGGTTTATATAATAGAAGGAAGAGATGCCATCCAAATGGCAGGGACAATCCCAGACATGAGTACAGACTGAGAGAAGAAGTCATTGAGAGCAGCCCTGCGGAGAAGTACTTCGGGGTTCTGATGGATGAAAAGCTTGGCATGAGCCTGCAGTGTGTGTTTGCAGCCCAGAAGGCCAATAGAATTCTAGGCTGCATAAACAGAGGCATGGCCAGCAGATTGAGGGAGGTGATTGTCCCCCTCTGCTCTACCCTTGTGAGGCCCTGCTTGGGGTAGTGCATCCAGGTCTGCAGCCCCCATCACAAGAAGGACGTGTAGCTGTTAGAACATTTCAAGAGGAGGGACACAAATATGATCAAGGGGCTGGAGCACCTCTCCTACATAGAAAAACTGAGAGAGCTGTTGCTTTTCAGCCTATAGAAGAGAAGGTTCCAGGGTGAACTTCAAGTACCTTTTAGTACTTGAAGGAGAAATAAAAAAGATGGAGAGCAACTCTTTGCTTAATCTTTTGATATTGACAAGACAATGGGAAATGGTTTTAAATTAAAAGAGGGCAGATTTAGATTAGATGTTAGGAGGAAATTTTTCACTCAGAAGGTGGTGAGGCACTGAAACATGTTTCCCGGAGAGGTTATAGATGCCTCATCGCTGGAGGTGTTCAAGACCAGGTTGGATGAGGCCCTGAACAACCTGATCTAGTGGGTAGCATCCCTGGTTATGGCAGGGGGGTTGGTACAAGATGATCTTTGAGGTTCTTTCCAAGCAAGCCATTCTGTGATTATATGATGTCATTGTCCATGACAGAGAATCGAAAGAAGATAAGGTAATTCTGTAGTCAGAGGAGAAAATATATTGTCACAATCTGTACAGGACATACAGGGATTTCACTGTTCTGGGTTATACAGTCAAAGAAGGAAGGACATGGCAGAACATATGCTGACAGACTCAGACATTTCAGATAGCATGCAGAATGTCTCCCTTTCAGACTTTATGTGACAGGTTTGCTAAGTTTTTCCTGCTAGTGATACTGTTGGGGAACTCTCAAATCAAGGAAGTATGGACAGCATGTTCTTGATGCAGTAGGCACATTATAGTGGAGAGAAAACTATACAGTCCATTTTCTTGTAAGAACAGCTTATGCTGTGGCTAAGAAACAGATGTGGTCCACATATAAAAGCTTAAAGTCTTGAAAAATTACTATGATTTCTTGTTTAAAAAAAGAAAAAAGAAAAATTTTCAATACAATATTTTCAAGTTTTCAATACAAGACTGTTTTCAGTACAATATTGTTTTCAAACAATTAATTTTGTTTGTTTGTTTTGGTTTTGTGTTTTCTTTTTTTACTCTTTTTTTTTTTTTTTTTTTTTTTTAACATAAAAGAGTTCTCATCTAAACCAGTTCTTGATTGACATGGTCTTATTTAATATTTTGCAGTCTTTAAATGTAGATGTAATTGTGATTTATCTATTGGACACGTTGAAACATGTAAGTCATCTTTTAATCACCTGAGACACAGGAAAAACTTGAACTATTTGCATTAGACAGATCTGAGGGAGCAGGTCCAGAAATTCTATGAAAGCCTTAGGAACAATATCTGCTGATGGCTGGAGAAAGTTGACACTCCTTAAATTTATTAGGTTTTGAAATAAGATCTGCAAGTGAAAGATCTGACTAATAAAGTTCATGCTTTCCTCAGTCTAGAAGATTCATTTCTGTTTAGTTTAATTAATTAAATATATACTGATTGATGTTTTAGGCTGATAAGCACCTGTGATTCACTGTTAATGTAGAGCTCTTAAGCCATGAAAGAAAGTGAAAACCTACAGGTGCAAGATAAATTCATTTTCAGTGCCTTGTCAGTCCTCAATCTCTCATTTGGCAGAAGCAGTCTGCAGACTTGTAATATGGATTAACCATGGCATGTGTTGTCTCTTTTTGTGTGTCATGATAATGGATGGAAAGGGAACAGGTAGAGAAGCAAAGAACACAAGTTCAGAGAAAACAAATTAGGAAAGTAGACTTAATTAGTGTACTGAATATCGAACAGTTTGCTTAAAATGGCAAATGATGTAGAAATTTAGGAGAGACACAATGACTTTGAACAAACTCTCTGAAATGCTTGGGGAAAAAAAATAAAACAAGAAAAGAGTAGAGAAAAATCTTGACCTAATCATTGTACATATCAATAAGATTTTAAAGAAAGAAGTTGTCCTGCTTCAGGCAAACATTGAGAATACTTGATGAGTGGCTGAGGGAACAAATTCACTACTTTCAAACCACCTCAACGGAGGTTTTATTGAAAAAAAGACAATTTAGGTGGATAAAGTATTAGAAACCAGTTATATGTAGTTCACATTAGGAATTAAAAAAAAAAAAAAAAAGGGACCTATACATATGATTATATATACTAAATCTGTGTGGGGATTTTTTTTTTTGTTTTCTTTTTCTTGGAGGTGCAATACTGAAGCAAATGCATTGTGAAAGAGACAGAGAAGTTTAAGAAACATGGGTTCAAACAATTTGCAAAGAAGTGCAGATTTAGACATGCAATCAGTAATTACCATCATATTCAATGAGTTAGTAGCAATTATCATGAAAATAATTTTTAAAACCAGAAAAATTCTGGGTAGTCAGGCTCATATTTGTTAGCTTTACTAAAGTACATACTAATACAAATGAAATAAGGCTTGTCATTTTAAATTTTATTTAACAGAAAGTGAAATTGTTTGTAATAGTAATTGCAAAGAAAACAGGTTTTTACAGGAGTCCCATAAAGGCAAATAGAAATTCCACACAAATGGGATCAGCTACCATGTCACAAGTGTAACTGATTTGGCAGTGTTTAGTTAACTAAATATACATTCCAAGTGATGTTTCGGAAGCCGTTAAATATTTGGAATCTATGCATGTAGCTTGTATTTATGACATAAAAGACCTACAAAAGACTTACTCCTTTCCTTGAATAGTACATGAAGATCAGGTGGGATTCCACAGGATATCTGAAATGGTATTAGGTGCCTGTAGTTAGACAAATGAAACAAACTCCTTGTCTCATAGAAATTGATAGTAGCAATACACTGATAGGGGTATTTATTCTTGGTGTACAGTGAAGAGAATTTGTTATCATTCTAGAAAGACACAAAACACAAGAAGACTGGCATAATAGATATAGAACAAAGGAAACCTCCTTGTCTTCACAAACCATCCTATTGATCTATTGATAAATCCTATCAATAGATCATCCTATCTATCACTATTGATACTGTCCAGGTTGCAATATTGGTGCTCACATAGGGTAATAGTCAGAAGGTTGGAAAAACTTTGACAGTCTCTCCACAACACCATGGATCATGGTACATGGCAAAAACCAAACTTCCCTAGATAATAAGTCAAGTTGGTGGATGGTTGCCTTCTGTCCCTCACAGCAGGGAGTCACCCATTGTTATCACTTGATGCTTCCTGCCACTGGTCTTGCATGGGTCAGGATATTTCACATGGGCCAAGATATTTCACTTGAAAGCATGCCCAGTTCTTCCTCAGTTTTGATGGCAGTGAACCTGTTCCATAGTCTCAATTCTTAGCACTTTTTGTGCTACTTTTATTTCATTTATTTTATTTTCCTGAGTTGCAGAGAGATGATTTAAGTATTATTTAAGTTGTGTAACTTCTCACTGCATCACAGAATCACAGAATCACAGAATTTCTAGGTTGGAAGAGACCTCAAGATCATCGAGTCCAACCTCTGACTTAACACTAACAAGTCCTCCACTAAATCATATGGCTAAGTTCAATATCTAAACATCTTTTAAAGACCTCCAAGGATGGTGACTCCACCACTTCCCTGGGCAGCCCATTCCAACACCTCACATCCCTCTCAGTAAAGAAGTTCTTCCTAAGATCCAACCTAAAACACCCCTGGTGCAACTTTAGCCCGTTCCCCCTCGTCCTGTCACCAGGCATATGGGAGAACAGACGAATCCCCACCTCGCTATAGCCTCCTTTAATGTACTTATAAAGAGTGATAAGGTCGCCCCTGAGTCTCCTTTTCTCCAGGTTGAACAAACCCAGCTCCCTCAGCCACTCCTCGTAGGACTTGTTCTCCAGACCCCTCACCAGGTTCGTCGCCCTTCTCTGGACTCACTCGAGCACTTTGATGTCCTTCTTGTAGGAAGGGGCCCATCATATTGTTATACAATGACATTAAATTTTGCATTGGGTTTATGTGGCAAGTTTTTCGGGGCTGTAGGGAGGGCCTTTGTGAGAAGAGTACAGAAACTGACCCATGTTAGGTAAGGCCAGTTTCAGCCAGCTCTGAAGGGACTTGCTGCTGGCCAGAGTGGAGCCGTGCAGCCAGTAAGTGGAGCCAATAAGTGATGTTGTTTGAGCCTCTGTGAGAGTGGATTTAGGAAAAGAAAAAAGAAAAAAAAAAGAAAAAAAAAAAAAAAAGCTGCACCATGGCAGATGGGAGAGGTTAGTGCAGCAGGAGGGCAGGAGGTGCCCCAGGCACAGAGCAGAAATTCCCCTTCAGCCTGAGGAGAAGCTCCTGGTGTCCCCCTGCAGCCCATGGGTCCCACATGGAGCAGATGTCCACACTGCAGCCCGTGGAGGAGCCCACGTGGAGCAGGTGGATGTAGCTTGGAGGAGACTGCAGCCCATGCAGGAGCAGGCCTCAGGCCAGAGCTGCAGCCTGTGGACAGGAGCCCATGCAGGAGCAGGTATTCTGGGGGAAGGGGCCACCCATGTGCTCCACCTGTGCTGGAGCAGTTTGTTCCTGACGGATGGAACCTGTGGTATGGACCCAGGGGTCTGGAGCAGTTCTTGAAGAGCCTGCAAGAAGCCTCCACAGGCTCAGTGTGGGAAGGACAGCATCTGGTGGGAGGGACCCCACATGGAGCAGGGTCAGAGAGTGACTGTGAAGGAGTAGCAGAGATGAAGTGTCACGGACTGACCACAGCCCTCATTCCTTGTTCTTCTGCACTGTTTGGGGGATGATGTAGAAGAAGGTGATTGGGGAAGGTGTTTTTAGTTTATTATTATTATTATTATTATTATTATTATTATTATTATTATTATTATTATTATTATTATTATTATTATTATTTTAGTTTCTCACTTCTCTAGCTTGTTACATTGGCCATTTGCCAAGGCGATCAGCTCCAGGGCAGATGTGTTCTGCAGCGGAGCGGGGGATCGGGCCAGGCAGGGCTAATTTTTCCAGCATCGAGCCTACTTGAGGGAGCCGCCACGACCCGGCAGCCTTCGTGAGGGAGGCTGACGAGGCGCAGGCGGAGCCAGCAGCACCCCCTCCCCAGCCGTTCAAAAGCTGCCCCTAGGGAGCGCGAGCGACCATGAGTGCAGCGACCAGGATGGGCAAACAGGGCGTGGTGCGTCAGAAGGGCGGGGCACGGCAGTTAGCACAGCAGTTCGTGCAGGCAGGGTGAGCAGGAAGGGCAGAGCACTCCCCCTGCCCATACGAACACCTCCTTAAGGACAGCCATTAGCTAGGTGATAATGGTCTCCACCAGGCACAGTGCACTCTCCAGGAGGTCGGTACACATCCAAACCGACTACCCGTTAAAAAACGCAGCAGTTCAGGTCACCAGATGCAAGGAGTGTCTGAGCCTGTTCCTGCCATCAGCAGGAGGCAGAGAAACTGCGTGCGTGAGGTGCGAGCAGGTGGATGACCTGGTCCGCATGGTGGCAGAACTCAAGGAGGAGGTGGAGAGGTTGAGGGATATCAGGGAGTGTGAACAGGAGATAGACTGGTGGAGCAACTCCCTGCAGGGCCTCAAGGTGAGGTACTGGGGTGAGACACCCCAAATGGGGGTGGATCCCCTGCCCTGTCACCATTGGGCAGAGGGAGGGGACCTGGGAGCTGAGGAGGAATGGAGACAGGTCCCTGCTCGACATCGCAGGCAATGCCCTCCCCTTCCGGTCCCACCTTCCCAGGTGCCCTTACACAACAGGTTTGAGGGCCTGGAGCTCGAGAGACCAGTAGCTGAGGAAGAGGTAGCTAGTGTTCCCAGGAGGATGCCTAGGGCAAGGAGGTCAACTCCACGCCTCAGGACTGCCTCCACCAAGAAAGACAGAAGGGTGATTGTTGTGGGAGACTCTCTTCTTAGGGGAACAGAGGGCCCTATTTGTTGGCCTGACCCTACCCGTAGGGAAGTCTGCTGCCTCCATGGGGCCAGGGTCAGGGACGTTGCCAGGAAGCTTCCCAACCTGGTACGCCCCTCTGACTATTATCCTCTTTGGATAGTCCAGGCAGGTAGTGACGACATTGAAGAAAGAAGCCTGAAGGCTATCAAACAAGACTTTAGGGGGCTGGGATGGTTAGTGGATGGAGCAGGAGTGCAGGTGGTGTTTTCGTCCATCCCTACAGTGGCAGGGAGGGGTACAGAGAGGACACGGAAAGCCCATCTGATAAACACATGGCTCAGAGGCTGGTGCCAATGCAGAAATCTTGTTTTTTTTGACCATGGGGTACTTTACTCGGCACCCTGCCTGATGGCTGCAGACAGGTCCCTAGCTTTTAGGGGAAAGAGGATCCTGGGCAAGGAGCTGGCAGGGCTCATTGAGAGGGCTTTAAACTAGGTAAGAATGGAGCTGAAGCAAGAATTGTTGGAGCTGTGCCAGAGGGAACAATAGCAAGTGTCCTGGTTTCAGTTAGCACAGAATTAATTTTCTTCCTAGTAGCTGGTGGAATGCTGTGTTTTGGCTTAGAATGAGAAGAGTGCTGATAACACCCCGATGCTTTAATTGTTGCAGAGCAGTGCTTATACTAAGCCAAGGACATCTCAGCCTTTGCTCTGTCCTGCCAACGGGCAGGCTGGGGGGTGCAGTAAGAGCTGGGAGGGGACAGACCCAGGACAGGTGACCCAAACTAGCCAAAGGGGTATTCCATACCATCTGACGTCATGCTAAACAATATATAGGGGTGGCTAGCCGGGGGGAGGGGGCCGGACTGCTCGGGGTTAGGCTGGGCATCGGTCAGCGGGTGGTGAGCAATTGCATTGTGCATCACTTGTTTGTACATACTATTATTACTTTCGTATTATCACCATTGTATCATCATTATTATTATTATTATTATTATTTTCCTGTCTTATTAAACTGTCTTTATCTCAACTCACGGGCTTCACTTTCCATTTCTCTCCCCCGTCCCAGAGAGGGAGGGGGGAGGGTGAGCGAACGGCTGCGTGGTGTTTAGCTGCCAGCCGGGTTAAACCACGACAGTCTTTTTGGCGCCCAACGTGGGGCTCGAAAGGTTGAGATAACGGCAGATCTGACCAGAGTGTGTTAAACTAAAATTGGTATAAGTATTAGACCTGCTTAATAGTCACTTGTCATAATGCTGATTGCTTTAATCTCAACTGTGCTGCGCCTGTTTTCCCAAAAAGACTGTCGTGGTTTAACCCGGCTGGCAGCTAAACACCACGCAGCCGTTCGCTCACCCTCCCCCCTCCCTCTCTGGGACGGGGGAGAGAAATGGAAAGTGAAGCCCGTGAGTTGAGATAAAGACAGTTTAATAAGACAGGAAAATAATAATAATAATAATAATAATGATGATACAATGGTGATAATACGAAAGTAATAATAGTATGTACAAACAAGTGATGCACAATGCAATTGCTCACCACCCGCTGACCGATGCCCAGCCTAACCCCGAGCAGTCCGGCCCCCTCCCCCCGGCTAGCCACCCCTATATATTGTTTAGCATGACGTCAGATGGTATGGAATACCCCTTTGGCTAGTTTGGGTCACCTGTCCTGGGTCTGTCCCCTCCCAGCTCTTACTGCACCCCCCAGCCTGCCCGTTGGCAGGACAGAGCAAAGGCTGAGATGTCCTTGGCTTAGTATAAGCACTGCTCTGCAACAATTAAAGCATCGGGGTGTTATCAGCACTCTTCTCATTCTAAGCCAAAACACAGCATTCCACCAGCTACTAGGAAGAAAATTAATTCTGTGCTAACTGAAACCAGGACATCTATCCACCCCTTATTCCATACCATTTATGTCATGCTCAGGTTACACTCTTTTCCATACATTCTAATTAGTCACCTATAGTAATCATGGTAGTGATAATATACAGTATAATATACTATTTAACATGGTGCAATTCAGTTCATGGGCTATTCTCACCCAGTATTAAATCTCCTTGAGGTACACACTGGACCTCTCCGTTCTTTTGCATTACCCACCAAGTATATCCAGGTCCCTGAGCGAAAACAATTCCACGAATAGGTTTGCCTTTTCCTGAGGCAGGAGTAGCCCAGACTGTTTTACCCAGCATATTTTTTACATGCACTACAGGAACTTTATCCCCATCTACAGTACGTAACAGGTTTGATTGGGCAGGTCCAGCTCGGTTGGTAGATCCCCTAGTATTGACTAACCAGGTGGCCTTTGCCAAATGCGTATCCCAGTTTTTGAACGTCCCAGCGCCCATTGCTTTCAAGGTAGTCTTTAACAGGCCATTGTATCGTTCAACTTTCCCGGAGGCTGGTGCATGATAGGGGATGTGATACACCCATTCAATACCATGTTCTTTGGCCCAAGTGTCTATAAGGTTGTTTCGGAAGTGAGTCCCATTGTCTGATTCTATTCTTTCTGGGGTGCCATGTCGCCATAGGACTTGCTTTTCAAGGCCCAGGATGGTGTTCCGGGCGGTAGCATGAGGCACAGGATATGTTTCCAGCCATCCGGTGGTTGCTTCCACCATTGTAAGTACGTGGCGCTTGCCATTGCGAGTTTGAGGGAGTGTGATGTAATCAATCTGCCAGGCCTCTCCATATTTATATTTCAGCCATCGTCCTCCATACCAAAGAGGCTTTGACCGTTTGGCTTGCTTGATTGCAGCACATGTTTCACAGTCATGAATAACCTGTGCTATAGCGTCCATGGTCAAGTCCACCCCTCGATCACGAGCCCATCTGTATGTTGCATCTCTACCTTGATGGCCTGAGGTGTCATGGGCCCATCGGGCTATAAATAATTCACCTTTATGCTGCCAATCCAGGTCCACCTGAGCTACTTCAATCTCCAAAAAGACTGTCGTGGTTTAACCCGGCTGGCAGCTAAACACCACGCAGCCGTTCGCTCACCCTCCCCCCTCCCTCTCTGGGACGGGGGAGAGAAATGGAAAGTGAAGCCCGTGAGTTGAGATAAAGACAGTTTAATAAGACAGGAAAATAATAATAATAATAATAATAATGATGATACAATGGTGATAATACGAAAGTAATAATAGTATGTACAAACAAGTGATGCACAATGCAATTGCTCACCACCCGCTGACCGATGCCCAGCCTAACCCCGAGCAGTCCGGCCCCCTCCCCCCGGCTAGCCACCCCTATATATTGTTTAGCATGACGTCAGATGGTATGGAATACCCCTTTGGCTAGTTTGGGTCACCTGTCCTGGGTCTGTCCCCTCCCAGCTCTTACTGCACCCCCCAGCCTGCCCGTTGGCAGGACAGAGCAAAGGCTGAGATGTCCTTGGCTTAGTATAAGCACTGCTCTGCAACAATTAAAGCATCGGGGTGTTATCAGCACTCTTCTCATTCTAAGCCAAAACACAGCATTCCACCAGCTACTAGGAAGAAAATTAATTCTGTGCTAACTGAAACCAGGACAGCAAGGCCGGGGGATAAGGCAATGGCTCAGCTGAAGTGCATCTACACCAATGCATGCAGCATGGGTAACAAACAGGAGGAGCTGGAAGCCATCGTGCGGCAGGCAGGCTATGACTTGGTTGCCATCACGGAGACGTGGTGGGACCAGTCTCATGACTAGAGTGATGCAATGACTGGCTATAAGCTTTTCGGAAGAGACAGGCAGCACAGAAGGGGTGGTGGTGTGGCTCTCTATATTAAAGAGTCTTTTGATGTTGTAGAACTCGAGTCTGGGAATGACAAGGTCGAGTCCCTTTGGGTTAGTATCGGCAGGACAACAAGGCTAGCGTCCTGGTCGGGGTCTGTTATGGACTGCCAAACCAGGATGAGGAGATGGATGAGGAGTTCTACAGGCAGCTGACAGAAGTTGCGAAATCTTCAGCGCTTGTTCTCGTGGGGGACTTCAACTTCCCTGATATATCCTGGAAGCACAACATAACCCAGAGAAAGCAGTCTAGGAGGTTTCTGGAGAGCGTGGAAGATAGCTTCCTGACGCAGCTGGTTAGTGAGCCTACGAGGGGTGGTGCCCCGCTAGACTTTCTCTTCACAAACAGAGAAGGACTGGTGGGAGATATGATTGTTGGGAGCTGTCTTGGGCAGAGTGACCACAAAATGGTGGAGTTCTCTATTCTTGGTGAGGCCAGGAAGGGAACCAGTAAAACCTCTGTATTGGACTTCCGGAGGGCTGACTTTGTGCTGCTGAGGACACTGGTTGGTAGAGTCCCTTGGGAGGCGGTTCTGAAGGGCAGAGGAGTCCAGGAAAGCTGGGTGCTCTTCAAGAGGGAAATCTTAATGGTGCAGGAGCAGTCTGTCCCCACGTGCCCAAAGACGAGCCGGTGGGAAAGAAGACTGTCCTGGCTGAACAGAGAATTGTGGCTTGAGTTTAGGAGAAAAAAGAGGGTTTATAATCTTTGGAAAAAAGGGCGGGCCACTGAAGAGGACTATAAGGATGTTGTGAGGCTGTGCAGGGACAAAATTAGAAAGGCCAAAGCTCATCTGGAGCTCAATCTGGTTACTGCCGCTAAAGACAACAAAACTTGTTTTTATAAATACATCAACACAAAAAGGAGGACTAAGGAGAATCTCCATCCTTTACTGGATGCGGGGGGAAACTTAGTTACAAGAGATGAGGAAAAGGCGGAGGTGCTTAATGCCTTCTTTGCCTCAGTCTTTAGTGGCAATACCGGTTGTTCTCTGGATACCCAGTACCCTGAGCTGGTGGAAGGGGACATTGAGCAGAATGTGGCCCTCACTATCCATGAAGAACTGGTTGGTGACCTGCTACGGCACTTGGATGTGCACAAGTCGATGGGGCGGATGGGATCCACCCAAGGGTACTGAGAAAACTGTCGGAGGAGCTGGCCAAGTCGTTTACCATCATTTATCAACAGTCCTGGCTACTGGGGGAGGTCCCAGTTTACTGGCGGCTAGCAAACGTGACGCCCATCTACAAGAAGGGCCGGAGGGCTGACCCGGGAAACTACAGGCCTGTCAGTTTCACCTCAGTGCCAGGGAAGCTCATGGAGGAGATTATCTTGAGAGTCATCACGCAGCACTTGCAGGGCAACCAGGCAATCAGGCCCAGTCAGCATGGGTTCATGAAAGGCAGGTCCTGCTTGACGAACCTGATCTCCTTCTATGACAAAGTGACGCGCTGGGTGGATGAGGGAAAGGCTGTGGATGTGGTCTACCTTGACTTCAGTAAGGCCTTTGACACTGTTCCCCACAGCATTCTCCTCAAGAAACTCTTTTCTCATGGTTTGGACTGGCGTATGCTTTGTTGGGTTAAAAACTGGCTGGATAGCTGGGCCAAAAAATTGTGGTGATTGGAGTCAAGTCCAGTTGGAGGCAAGTCACTAGTGGCGTTCCCCAGGGCTCGGTACTGGGGCCGGTCCTCTTTAATATCTTCATCGATGATCTGGACGAGGGGATCAAGTGCACCCTCAGTAAGTTTGCAGATGACACCAAGTTAGGTGTGTATGTCGATCTGCTTGAGGGTAGGAGGGCTCGGCAGGAGGATCTGGATAGGCTGGACCAATGGGCTGAGGTCAACTGCATGAAGTTCAACAAGGCCAAGTGCTGGGTCCTGCACCTGGGGTGCAATAACCCCAAGCAGAGCTACAGGCTGGGAGAGGAGTGGTTGGAGAGCTGCCTGGTGGAGAAGGACCTGGGAGTGGTGGTTGCTAGTCGGCTGAATATGAGCCAGCAGTGTGCTCAGGTGGCCAAGAAGGCCAACAGCATCCTGGCTTGTATCAGGAACAGTGTGACCAGCAGGGCTAGGGAGGTGATCGTCCCCCTGTACTCGGCCCTGTACACAGTACTGTGTTCAGTTTTGGGCCCCTCGCTACAAGAAGAACATCGAGGTGCTTGAGCGGGTGCAGAGAAGGGCAACGAAGCTGGTGAGGGGCCTGGAGAACAAGTCCTACGAGGAGCGGCTGAGGGAGCTGGGCTTGTTCAGCCTGGAGAAAAGGAGGCTGTAGTGGGTTTACGTGGCAAGGTTTTGGTAGCAGGGGCCATAGGGGTGGTTTCTGTGAGAAAGATCTAGAAGCTGCCCCATGTTTGGGAAGGGCCCGATTGTTTTCTAGAGCTGAGCCAATAAGCGATGTTGTTTTGTGCCTCTGTGAGAGCATATTTAAGACAGGGAAAAAAATGCTGCTCCACACAGCAGCTGGGGGAGTGAAGGGAGTGAGGAACAGCCTTGCAGGTGCCAAGGTCAGTGTAGAAGGAGGGGGAGAGGTGCTCCAGGCGCCGGAGCAGAAGTCCCCTGCGGCCTGTGGTGAGGACCATGGTGAAGCAGGATGTCTCCCTGCAGCCCATGGAGTGCCACGGTGGAGCAGGGTTCCACGCTGCAGCCCGTGGAGGAGACCACGGTGGAGCAGGTGACCTGGCAGGGGCTGCTGCCCGTGGGGGAGCCAGGTTGGAGCAGTTTGCTCCTGAGGGATGGACCCCGTGGTACGGACCCATATCTGGAGCAGCTCTGGAAGAGCTGCTGCCTTTGGGAAGGCCACGCTGGATCAGTTCATCAAGGACTGCATCCCGTGGGTGGGACCCCACAGCACAGGGGATGAGAGTGACCGAGAAGGAGCGGCAGAGAAGAAGTGCTGTAGACTGACCATAACCCCATTCCCCCGTTCCCCTGCACCGCTCGGCGGGAGGAGGTGGAAGAGGGTGGATGGGGGGGGAAGGTGCTTTTGGTTTCTTTCCTTTGTTTCTCACTTCTCTAGCTTGTTAGTAATGAGCAATAAATCTTACTATCTTCTTATGCTGAGTCTGTTTTGCCCGTTACAATAATTATTGCGTGATTTTCTCATCCTTATCTCAACCCTTGAGCCCTTTTCACATATTTTCTCCCCATTCCTCTTTGAGGAGGGGGAGTGAGAGAGCGGCTGTGGTGGAGCTTGGCTGCCCACTCGAGCAGAACCACGACAGGGGCGACCTTATTGCTCTCTATAGGTACCTTAAAGGAGGTTGTAGAGAGGTGGGGGTTGGTCTGTTCTCTCACGTGCCTGGTGACAGGACGAGGGGGATTGGGCTTAAGTTGCGCCAGGGGAGTTTTAGGTTGGATGTTAGGAAGAACTTCTTTACCGAAAGGGTTGTTAGACATTGGAACAGGCTGCCCAGGGAAGTGGTGGAGTCACCATCCCTGGAAGTCTTTAAAAGACATTTAGATATAGAGCTTAGGGATATGGTTTAGTGGGGACTGTTAGTGTTAGGTCAGAGGTTGGACTCAATGATCTTGAGGTCTCCTCCAACCTAGAAATTCTGTGATTCTGTTATTAATGGGCAATAAATTGCACTAATCTGCCTATCCTCCCAAACAACCGATACTCATGTTGGGGCCCTGCTTCCTGTGATTTACCAAACATTGCTCGTTGATGGGAAATAAAGATTTTTTTTTTCTCCCTGTGTTTGAGTGTGGCCCTTGCTTGATTTGTTGGTGTTGCTGTTTGTTTTTTCTCTCTTCCCTCTAATGAAGTTATCTTTATCTCAACACGAGCCTTTTTTTTTTTTTTTTTTTTTTTTTTTTTTTCCAGCTTACTTCTTTTGAGGAGGGAGAGTGAGAGAATGATTGTGGTGGAGCTTATCTATTCAGCAGGGTAGAAGCACCACTGTTGTTTGCAAACAGAGAGGGTTCTGTAGATAAAGTGGCAATTGGTGGCTGTCTTGGTCACTGTAATCATGAAGAAGTCAAGTCTTAAATCATTAGCAATAGGAGAAAAACTGCCTGCAGAACTTAAACCCTGGATACGGGGAAAGCACACTTCAGGATGCTCAGGGAACTAGTTAGTAGAGTCCCCTGAGATTCTGCTTTCAAAGGTATTGGGGTATGTCAGTGCTGGCCACTTTTAAAATATCACATCTTAAGAGCACAGGAGCTGCCAATTCCAAAGGGTCTGAGGTCAAGCAAGTCAGGCAGAAGGTTGGCTTGGCTGAGCAGAGATCCCTTCTAGAGCTTAGGTGGAAAAGAAAAGCATATGGATGCTAGAAAAAAGGTCAGGCTACACAGGAGGACTACTGAGATGCTGTTCACTGTTGTAGGGAGAAAACTAACGTGGCCACAGTTCAATTGGAATTGAAGCTGGTCAGAACTGTGGGGCAAAACAATATATATATATTTACATATCTATATATTAACATGTTGGCAGCAAAAGGAAGACCAGAGATAATAATGGTCCACTGCTTGGTGGATGATACTAAATTAGAAGGAGCTGTTGACTCCTTCAGGGAAACAGAGGCCTAGAAGAAAGATCTTGACAAATTAGAGGGCTGGGCAATCACCAATTCAATGAAATTTAACAAGAGCAAGGCAAGAGCAAGGGCTAGATTCTGCATTTTTGGATGGGACAAACCTGGATGTGTATACAGGCTGGTGGACAGGAGGCTGGAGTGAATCCCCATGGAAAGGAATCTGGAGGTCTTGGTCAACGGCAAGCTGAATATGAGTTGGCAATATGCCCTGACAGACAAAAGGGTCAACTGTATCCTGGGGTGCATCAAGCACAGAGTTGCTAGCCATTCAAGGGAAGTGATTGTCCTACTCTACTCTGCAGTGGTGCAGCCTATCCTTGAGCATTGTGCCCAGTTTTGGGCTCCTAAGTGTAAGAAGGAAATAAAACCATTAGAGTGTGTCCAAAGGAGAGCAATGAAGATGGTGAAGGGTCTATAAGTTAAGATGCTTCATATGCAGCATCTCATATACCTCATATGCAGCAGCTGAGATAGGTCCCTTGGTTTGTTCAGCCTAGAGAAGAGTGGTTGTTTCATGGCCTACAGCTTCCTCACAAGGGGGAGAAGAGTGGGAAGCTCTGATCTCTTCCCTTTGGTGATCAGCGATAGGACCTGATGGAAAAGTATGAAGCTGCAACAGGGGACATTCAGGTTGGATATCAGTAAAACATTCTTCATTGGGACAGGCACTGGAACAGGCTCCCCAGGGAAGTGTTTTACCACATCCTCCATTAAATTTCATAACTTGCATTCTTACCTTGCATATTTCAAGGTAGTTGAACATCAAGAACATAAACAAAACTATCCCTCTAATCTTTCTGCATTTATTTTCCTTGCATTTCATACTTCCCCTGCATCTTTTACTTTTCCTAATTCTCAGGAATTTTCTGGTAGTTTTCAGGTTTCAGAATCAGACCTTTTCTAATGCTCTGACAATGCTTTCACTTCTATCCTTGGAATAATCTCCTTTTTAATGAAGAAGTATTTTCACATATTCACAAGAATTTTTCTTCACACAGATGAATAGCTGTACGCTATGTTCTCTTCTTCTGATGTGTCCTTCTATTTTAGATTAAGGTGATAAAGATTCAATCTATATATTATGGAAATGTACGACATGAGTAATAAATTAATCATACAAAAAATCATCTCAGTGCTTTCTAACCTTCTGAATATTATCCACTTCAGTGAATAATTTGCCATATTTTCAATAGGTATGGAATATATTATCTGAAAACATAGGTGTACTGCTTTGTTAAAGTCTGTAACAATTGAGTGAAGTTTATGCATTTCATAGTGATACAGTATACAACATAACTAAAAAGAATGTAAGTTAATTACACAGCAAAGGTAGAAAATTTTGTTCTTATTTGTTGTCTTTATTGTTTTTCCCTTCAGAGAGAATTATGAAAAAATATGTTATAGCCACACCTAACTAAGATGAAGAGAAAAAAGTTGTTCCATTTACTGTTGTTTTTCACTATTTTTATGAAATAATGCTTTTTCTACATGATTGACAAGTGAGAAATAGGAGAATTTATGTTAAAATTTCTGCTAAAATAAGAGGTATTAAGAAGGTCAGATTTGTATTCCCACATCTGAGTCAAATAATGTAGCTTTGCATTGATGGCAGTATCCAAAGCAGAAAGAACTTATTTTTTGTTTCTATATCAGAACTGGGTATAAAATACAACACAGTTAAAATATAATTAGAATACGTTTTTCACATGATAACTTAAACTACATTAAATATCATCAGAAGAAAACTGTGAAAAGAATTTTGAAAGATTCCTTTTCTTAGAAGCAAAGTGGTAGATTAATTATTTTTTGCATTGGGTTTTATCTTCAGTACTTTTATATTGAATGATACATTCAATCAGTCATAACACAGAAAAATCTCAATTGTAGACCAGATTTACTCTATATCCTTTTTTGTTCTCTTTCAATGATATATCTTATTCCACTACTATTTGCACCATAAATTGTAATTTATGTATTTCAGTCTCAACAACATCAGAGTATTGGTAAGGCTTTCTGTGTTCTCATACTTGATTAAATAAATCAATACAAGGAAAGGAATTGTGTTGTTTTTGGGGTGGAGGGGGTTGTTTTGTTTTTCTTTTTTCCAGATTTTTTTTTTTTTTTTCTGTCTTCACAGCATACTTATTTGACACCAGATTCTGACAGAAGTGTACTTCTGTGTACTTTGGAAAATAAACATCCCCACGCTTTATTAAAGAGTTGTTCAAACTCTTTCCTTTTGGCCATGACCACGCATAACATTTATCAACCACTAAAGAATAACAAGACATTTGGGGACATAAACTTTCTCATGATACTGGTAAACCAGGTTTATAGAACTCATTCCTAGACCACAAGAAAAGGAAAACATAATATGTAGTCGTGCTATCATTCAGAGATACTGTAGCTCTCTCTTAGTCAAGGGAGATATAGCTATTCCCTGGATATAGAATGCTGCAGGCCAATAAGAAGCTATGCAGAAGAGCAGAAAGTAAAGGTTTTAGTTGTATTTAAGTAAAAACAAAAAACAAAAAACAAACAAACAAAAAAAAAAAACAACAACCAACCAACCAAAAAAAACCGAGACATTTTTTGTTATCTCATCACCTCCAATATGGGTACACCATGTCAAGTCATTGAATTTCATAATAAGCAATACTTTAAAGATAGAACATAGTAGTCATGCTTAATTACCATGACGATTGTTATAAATTCCAAGTCAATTTAGCTTTATAAGATTTATTTATGGGTTAAAAAAGGCAAGTAAACAGTGCTGGGTGCGTGGGAAGTCTGGGCTCCTCCAACACGCACACAAGTTACATCAGGAGGCTGTTTTTTATTGTCCTAGGTATAGGACATATTCATTACTACTTCTAGAAAAGGCAGGGTTATTATAATTAGTTCCCAGAATCTGAACCCTCTCACTGGTGCATGTGTATCAGTCTCCAGTGGTCCCTCTGGGGTCCTTTGTCCATCTTGGCTGGATCTCACAGACTTGCGTAGTGTCCCATGCAAGCTTTGTGTTTTAGTCATCCTTCAGCTTTCCCCTTCTCCTTAATCTCTTGGCTAGGTATCAGAGACTTGCATAGAGTCCCATGCAATAATCACAGTAGTTAGAAGTTGTTCTGAACCCCCCCCCAGATATCAGAGACTCAAGGTTTACCCTTCAAGCCCTCTATTGACAAGAATTGCTGAACCATTCCTTACATTATGATAATTATGATCATATCATATGATCCGTGAATATTCCTTGTTCATACTTGTAGCATCTGAAGACAGAAATTTTAAATACTTTCATATTACGTACTGTCAGGCTAGTCTTATTGAAATTCTAATAATCTATCTAACAAAAATATCTGTGCATTTAGTCCTGTCCAAAAGTGTCTGTTTTAAACTGATAAACATGCTTCTAAATTCTGTATTTGGAACACAGAAATATGTTGACCATATGCCTATACACCAAGTAGTATTTGGGTAAAATTTCTCCTGAAATGTATGCATTCAAAATCATTCTTCAGCTTGTGTGGTGGTTTTACCTTGCTGGACCGCTGAACTCCACCACAACTGCTCTCTCATTCCCCCTCCTCAGAAGAAGAGGAAAAGAAAGTATGCTGGAAAGAAAAAACAATGGTTTGAGATAAGAATAAAGGAAAATAAGGAAAAAAGGAAGAAGGGGAAAACAAGAAACAACAAACAACAGCAACAAAAACAAGCAAAGGCTGTGTGGAAACACAGAGAGAGAAAAAAATACATTACTCTCTAATATCCATCAACAAATGATTTTCAGCCATGCCTTGGGAAGCAGAGCCTCACTACACGTAGTGTTTCTTTGGGAGGACAGACATCTTCATAAAAAAAGCACCCCCTTATCCTTCCCCTTTCTTGCTTTCTACTGCTGAGTGTGATGCCATATTGTACGGAATATCCCTTTGGTTGGTTTAAGTCAGCTGCCCTGGTGATGTCCCCTCCCCATTTCTTGCCCACTCCAAGCCTACAGGCTTTGGAGGGTTTGGAGAGAGTATTGATGCTGTGCCAGAACTGCTCAGCAATAGATTGTTGTGATACTGTGGAAGGTGAAATGCTTGGTCTCAAATATTATTTTCAGAGTTTCCTGCCTAGCAACATAGATCTACCTGTTCCTATGGCTTGCAGATCTTTTCTTGATTGGCTGGTGCCTAAACAGAACAGAATGCGTGGGCAGGAGAAAAATGCCAGTATGGCATGGCACATGTTAGGTGCCTGGTACTGGAGGTCTCCCTGCCCAGTGACAGCAGTCTCAACCAATTGGAAGGAGAACATGAGTAGTGATGAACTGGCTATGTGCCATTACCTTGGAAAAAGACCATGAGGGGATGCTATAAAAGAACAGTGCCTTTTCAAGACACAGTGGACCCTCCCCACCACATCTTTAAAAAACAATGGACCAATGGGATGCCACTGGATCTGTGGTGGTGACTATCTCTTGCAATCTGTAAGACACCTTCACTTATATTTTGATACTTTTTCTTTCACTCCTCCTTTCTTAACTCTCACTTCTCCTTTGATATTTTTCTACAAAAGTAATGAACTGGTGGACAATATTTGACTTTGTTTGTGTCTTAATCTCTCTGTGGGTGACTCATGAATGACCCTCCATGCAATCAGAATGGGACAGATGCCAGTGCTGTTCTAGTTACAAGTACAGTGCACAGCACTGTATGGGCTGTTGCAAGGAAAGTTAACTTTATTTCAGATAAACTCAGTGATACTAAATTTGTATTCTCCAATTATAAGTATCTCTGAATGTTTACTGGCAACTATCTGATGTTTCTCTCTGTTTTTTACTTTGCATTCTTATTTTGGGGGTTGTTAAAAACGTAAGATTTTGAGAGATTTAAAAATCAGGTGTATGTTTTGATTTTCAGTAAAGTTATTGGAATAGTCTTTAAAGTTATGAAATAACAGATTTCCATTTAAGTTATTTTTTTTAGTAGATTTGTAGGTACTGAGTAGTTTACATTGATTTGGAAATGGTAAACAGGTGGTCATCACTGTTTACAGTAAGAACATATATGTTGGAGGGAAAATATAGGCACAAAATAACCATCACACTATAATGATTAAACAAAGTGATTGGTATTTTCATGTTATCAACTTGTTATCAACTTAAAACATACATTACATATTCACTGCACTTACACTGGGACAAAGACTGACTGAACGTCTACAACATCAACAACAACAACAAAAAAGTACTGGATTTTATGCACTAACATTGTGTATGATGCATAAGATGCTCACTGCAAGAATCTCCTTCTGCTACATGGGTGTTAGGAGAGTACTTAGTGCTTACTTTAAAGTGGGTCTTCATATAGATGACTGACGAGTAGCTATAGATATGATAGGTAACATATGATAATACAATGAATATCATTGACGAAGTATTTTGAGATGCTAGCACATGAATGAATTTAATCCCATAGAAAAAGTTTTAAAATGACACAGGCAATTAAGAATAATGCTTATTCAAGCTTTGAATACTTTGAAAATCTTTGTCAAGGAAGATAAATTCATCATCAGAACATTAGATATTATCCTTTGAAAATGAATAGGTTCAAGTGTGCGAGCAATACAGTGGTCACATTAGAAACATTCTTGAGAACATCCTCTGACCAATTTAAATAAAATAAAATAAAATTTAAAAAGCTCTGGTTTAAGGAAGTGCTGAAACCAAAAAGTAATAATGAAAATAATACAATTTCTGTAATAATTAAAAATAAAAGTAAAAATTAAGCATATAAAAATGTGTTTTTTCTTCAGAATCTGACTGGTTAATTTTTTTTATATGGGGTTTCCAAAAGGAAAATCACGAAGGTATCCCAGCTGTAATCACTCATATAGAAATTAAAAAAAAAAAAAAAAAAGGTGCCTGAAACACAGTGTGGTTGTATCTAGATCCATGGTCTGACTCAGCTTTTTTTTGGACCGGTCTCATTACACTAGAGTTGCCTGGTAGTTTTGACTCTAAGCTGCACACTATTACCTAGCTGCTCTGCTCTCCTTGCAAGAATATCTTGAGACTGCAAGGTTTTAGTGCTTACTGTGTAACATTACTTGTTGTTACACTTGGCATCCAGTTCCTCTTTCACGTGGGGCAGCCAGCCCTCACTGCTCCCTGATTTGGTGCACATGGCTGAGATTCCACTGAAAAACTCATAATGCTCCACTTGGAAGAAATTGAAATATCCCAATATAAAAAAAGATTAAGTGGGTTGTGGCATAGAGTAATTACATGTTTTCCTGGTCTCATGTTTGTGAAACTAGTGTTTTTTGCTTCAAACAACATGAGAAATGTTGTTCTAATAATCACCATACATGCACAAATCCTAGTCTCAGAATCAAAAAGCATGAAAACATATCAAGTAAGGCATATGTAATTTGTCATTCTTCACTGATGTCTCTACCTAAGGTACACACATGGGTGGGATTTCAAAATTTTGAAATGCTGATTGGATTATTGTATCCTCAGTAAACATTAGTTACTACAGGAAGTATGAAGACAGGTCTAGTCTGTTGCTATCCAAAGAGGTAACTAAAAAATTATGGAAGGCTTTATATTTTTCTGCTGTTTCCTTCTGAGATTTGGAATGGCATTCCTCTGGGGTTAGTTTTATATCAGTTTTTAACAGCTCTAATTGCCTAATTCTCTGCTCCACTGAAAAGGGAAAATGTTTCTCAATATTCACTAATATATATATATTTAATATAAAATAATATAAAATAATATAAAATATCATAATTTCATAATTACATTGGATTCCCAGAACTCTCCTGAAAATGTATCCCTGCTTTGTCTTTTTTTTTTCTTTATGCAAGGACTAAAAATTCCTTTACACCTCTAGTGACATCAAGCTCATCTGCCATTAATTTGTGCACAACCCCTTAATGATTATATATTAATAGAACAAGTTGTTCTATTTGAGTACATGCAACATTTCTGATGACAGTTCATGCCAAAATGTATTTTTATGTGTCAAACAGAGAAAAGAATAATAACTGTCCTTTTACAGAATATCCTAGAATCCACCAGGAAACTTTTCCAAAAGAAATATTCTTTCAAAATAGTAATTAGTGTTCTACATAGTCAAGATACCATAAAGCAAGAAAAGCACAATAATATCCAAAAAACATCCAAAATCCATAAGACAGAATTCCGGAAGGATGTAGAAATGAAACTAATAAACTAATAAGAAACTTCTCCAATAATTTGTCTTCTGCAACTTTTTAGGAAGTCTTTTTCATGCTCCAGGTTATGCTTTTTTTTTTTTTTTTCCCTCTTTTAAAGAACCTGAAGAACATAACTATTTGTGGTCAAGAAGGAAAACTATGAGTAAATACTCACAACTCATAAGTAGTGGAATTATAAGAAATATATATATTTTTGACATTATAATTTCCATTCCTTTTTCAAAATGCCACAGATAATCACATATGAGCCTTCCAAAACTAAAACTTGGTTTCAGATAAACAAATAAACAAAAATATAAACCTTATTCAAAACAAAACCCTACCAGATAGAGTTGTCTACTACAGCTTCAGTAAGTTCTCCATATAATCCTTGCTATCTTCCCACTAACATGTTCTTTCCTTAAAAAGCAACTTAACCTTCTCCCCCTTCTTTCCTTTTCACGGAGACCTTCTTAATTGGCTTATTATGATTACAGAACACATTTGAGAACACTAACAGAATCATAAATCAACCTTAGTTGCCTATTTCAGACCTAGATTCACCAGACAGAAATGACACTCACATAGACTCTCAGACAGACACTCACTCACTCAAGAGTGAGGAATTCAGCTCTGTGGGATATCTAGACCCAAGAGGGTTGGGTCTAGATTGATCATTGATCCTCTCATTTACATTATAACACATGAAAACTGTCCAAAGTGTTTTTAACAGCATAATCTGTTTGTAGGTAATAAAGAAGCATTACCTGAACAACGTATAAAGTACCACAGAATTTAATGTTGCACTGAGGGCCATGAAAACTGAAAGCTTATTTTTTCACTGTGAATTACAGGTAATGTTTATTAAAATCAGTGGAAGTTCTTTTATCCCCCCAAAATATGCCTCTGTTATAATCTCAAAAGCATTGTGTAGCTTTTGATTGCTATATGTTTCAGATTGTCTTCTGTAAAATGGGGATAATAAACCTAATTACATTCTGCCTACAGCCATTGAGGTCAACACCTTCCATAAAATATCATAGAAGTGCTGAATATAAAGTTATTTCAAGATTTTTCCCAATGTTCAAAACAAAACAAAAAAAAAAGACATTTATGTAATCATCTTTATTTTTACTTTAAAATTTAAGAAGGATCAGTTGCAGACTCCACTATCTTTAATTCTTATTCAGCAACTGATTTTACCCTGGCTGTTAGATACTGTCAGACTGAATAGTGAGAAGACTTACACATACACTGGATATGATGACTGACATTCCTAGTGAACAACAGTGATTCCAAACAGACTCTTATTAATGTGTTTCTCCTCATTTTGGTTTGGTTTGGTCTGGTTGTTTATTTTTGTTTTGTTTTCTGATCCAGGGAGCACAAAATCCCATTGAAACTTCTTCCAAATAAGGGATCTTTCATACTTTATGTTACTGTAATGTAATCTCTGTTCTGCTAATGTCACTGATACTCACAATATCCGATTCACTCATAATCATTATGAACATTTTAAATTAAATAATCTGTTGATTGCTTGAACTGTATTTACTTTTTGTTATCATATATTAATTAGAATGAGCAAATAGCTTCTCATTTCAAGTGGCATACTATTAATTAACTTAAAACAAAGCTGAAATGGTGCAATCACTTGAACAGAATTAAAAGATGGAAAAATTTCCTTTAATTTTAAAGGTGTGTTTCTTACAGTTAAAAAATTTCAGATTGCCAGAGACGACAGGAATGACTTTGACTTGTTTTGCTTAAGTTCTTATTTTATAAAGTCAAAAGCCCTTCATAGAAGAGCGTAGCTGTTTGGGTGACAGATCTTGAGTCTTGTCATGTTTATATGCTTCCTTATCTTTCTTAGCTTATCAAAGAGTTGCCAGGGAGCAGTGAAAGTTGGATTATCCCTAATGAATGGAGATCCAAAAGCTGAACATAACCCCAGCCTGGACAATGTCCTCACCAATGGGACTCTGTCCCACTGTGTCTGAATACAACGAGCTAAATTGGTAGTGGAGAACATTGACAAACTCAGAAACAGCAAATGATGATCCAGATCCAGAGTCTGTCCTGGAGATTTCATTCAGGAGATAGGAGACAGGCCCATAGAAAGAACTTGAAGCAAGGCAACAACATGGTCCAGAGTCCATTCAGGAGATGGAACCAGATATAGGATTCAAGACAAGCTACAGTGTAAATAAAAGGGGTCCACATAGGAAAGCAGAGAGAAAAAGGAAGTCAGATAAAAACTCCTACTTTAAGTGCATAAATGTAGGTCCCAGTAAATGCCCAGAACTACCGGGTGATTATTAGAATGATGGAGGTGTCTTTCCAAAGGTTCAGCAGTGGCTGTAAGATATCTCCTTTTAAAGAAGCCTAGTGTTGGGATCTTGTTGCAATCAAGTTGTGAAGGCAAGAAGAATGCATAGAAAGCATTCTTCTCTATGCCCATGGAGAATGGATCAAAAGAACACTGGCATTTTTAGGAAGAAGAACATTTTAATATCAATCAGGGACAAGACTCTGGCTTAACTGAATTTTGATTCACTTGTATTTATTCACTTGTACTATTACTAAGATATTCATAGACAAAGGAATGGTTTCTTCAGAGAAACATGCTTTTCTGATTCTTCTTTATGAGAGCATAAAGAAATAATCCCCTTTTCTGAAGTGACTGAAGATGGTACATTTTTTGCCTAACAGCTGAAATAATCTAAAGTGTTTGAAAATCTTAGAAAACTTTGGTGTAGAACTGAGGAGGTAAAACCCGTATGTTGCTCTGAAGTTGTTCCAACCATCAGATCTGTGGCTTGATTTTCAGTGGTGTGAGGATTATTTTGGCACACATTGTGTCACAGAGTTGTACCACATCTCTCTGTGATTCTCCAGCACAAAGCTGGCTGCATCTCTGTACATCCAAGAAGAGTCTTATACACTTTATTCCAATATTTGCAGAGCAGATGGCAAGACTTTATAGCGAACAGCAGGGCTCAAACCTGAAGTTCTCCAGTTTTATCCAATTCCACATTCATAGTTAGACTGACACTTGGGTGCAATATGGGTTTGTAAGGTGCCTATAATTTTGATTTTTTTTTTTTTTTTTAACTTACAATCAATTCTTTTGATCCAAATGCCATATTCTTTGAGAAAACAGGATTGTTCACTTCTATGAAAGAAGTTTAAATGTATTTCAGTAAATTCAGAATATTTTCACTGCATAAACAGCTAAATTCATGTTTTACTCTATTTATTTTTTATTATTTACATTCAAGAGAGAAAGTTGCACAGAAAAGTTTTGGAGTGGAAAAATGAAGATAATAGAACAGAAATAATAAAACATCAGTGTGAACATTTCTAGTTAAGAACTTGAAATCGATACAATGTATAGGAACACACACACAAAAAAAAAAAAAAAAAAAAAAAACATTTTAGCGGGGTATTAAATTTAAAGTGTATTTCTAAAAATAAAAACTTTAAAAAAGACACTTCAGAACAAAATAAATGATGAACTGTATTTTGGCATAAGATTATTCCACAATCTTTGGTAAAATCTTAGGTTTAAAAAAATAAATCTTTTCATGTAAACCAAGTTAAACAAATCTGAAGAAATAAACATAATAAGTTAAGGATATCATTGATCACACAACCCAGTTTTTGAAAGCTCTAGTCTCTTCTTTAGATAAAGGCATGATCTTTATTTCCTTCTAGCTTTAAAGTTTCTTGTGAACACATATAACAAAAAAAAAGAAAGCTTGCTTTCCTTGCCACAAATAAAAAATGACTGAAATGCTGAGACATGAGATTTGCAGAATCATGTGATAACAAAGCCCTTCAAAAAACTCTTTCAAAAATATTTGAATTCATTAATATATTCTCATAAGTATTCCAGCTCATATTGAAAGCAAATCATATTCTGCATTTCTTTTCTATCCATTGTTTAAATTTTTCTTAAAAACAGCAAACTAATTTTAGATTATTTTTCTCCATTTTTATTAAAATGCAATTTCATTTCAGAAAATAATGATAAAAATCACTATAAAAAGACATCTTAAAAATAGTATTTTAATTCACCCTTTTCAACATTTAAAACAGGTAATTTTTTTTTTTTTTTACTTTTATTTTTTTACTTTTTTTTTTTTTTGAAGGAAAGCATTGTTTTTTATTAATCTTTACCACCTGTAGTACAAATGAATTATTAATAGTGGAAGAGGAGATAGATAACATTAAAAATCCTAATTCTGAACGCTAAACTAATTTCAATTGGAGCAAAACTTGTTGATGGATAAAAAAAGTCATGGAATTTCTATGTCAATATAGTCAAAGGGGAAAAAAAGTCAAGAAAATCTAAAAATCTACCTCTTATTTCAATTATTTCTGTTTCAATTTAAACATACTCAAATTGCAGTTTTATTTAAAATGTGCTTATAGTATGGAGAATGTAATGTTTTGCACAGTTTTTGTTGTTTCCACTGTTTTATCTGATTTATATTTCAAATACGAGGACAATACAAGATCTGCTTCTGGGTGGAGACAGCATGGGCAGCAGAAAGCTTATTTCTGTGCTTTACTTGTTCAGTGACACACTTTTCTGATATTATTTAAGTGGTAAAAAATGTAATCCTTTCCAATAACTATTGTATTTTTTTAAAAATGTTTCTCATCCTAAATTGATGATTTTTTATTTTTTTTTTTCCACAAAACAAGTATTTTCCTTGAAATATTTCAGTTTTGCAAGCAAGACTCTTTCTACTGGAGAAATGTCAGATACCCATTTTCTATCCATTGTTACTGCCTAAAAAGCAGCTGACACTCATTTACATATAGAATTTATTTTGAAGCTGAAAGCAAATAACTTTACAGGATGTGTTCCCATGAGTATATCCCATACCTAGAAATTAAAGTAATTCATAGAGCATATAAAATATTTTTACATACATATGTATACCTTTTTACTGATCTTCACACACTGTGTAAATTTTAGAATCACAGAATATTGTGATTAAGGAAGGGACCTTAAAGATCATCTAATTCCACACATCCCCATGCCATGGACAGGGACACCTTCCATAAGACCAAATTGCTCAAAGCTCCATCCTTGCAAGCAATAATGAAATAATGTAATAACAAAAAGCATGCAGTGATAATAAAAAAATTAAAAATAAAATAATATAATAATAAAAACATGCAAGATATTAGTTATTACAACTTTTCATTGATTCTTGAAGAAGAATGTGGAACACTTAAACTAGAAACCAGTTACTGAATAACAAACATATACTGGAAAAATGAAATGCCGTTATTTACTTTTCCTTACTCTTTTACAAACAGATGCTGTAGACCTTGCATTCCTATTCTGTACTTAAAACAAACAAACAAAAAGAGATAATTTTCATCTCCCTCACCTACCATCCTCCCCCTCACATACACCCGAAAATGCTTCATTCAGTTGAAAATTTGAGACGTTAATTTACATTAATTTTCTAGAAGTGCATTTCTATGTATCTAATTTGATGTAAAGACAACACGAGGAGAGCTTTTCTTACTTTAAATCAACAGTACAGGAATGTCAGTAGATGCTGACTATGAATCTTTTTTTTTTTTTTTTCAAAATTATATTTAATATTTATTTATTGAAATTAAAATCAAATAGCAGTCAAACAATGTTTCACAAAGTGAGATTTATTTATTTTTAAAATATTAATATAAATATATATATATTTTTCACTAAAAGGATATATGGTTCACTGAGCAGTATACAAAGACCAATATGTGGTCTATTAGCTATCGCAGCTGAGCTAGAAGGCAACTTTTTTTTTATTATTATTTTTTATTTTTTATAAAATAGCTTGTGCACTACTGTATATTTCACTTTGATCCACTAATTCTCACCTGTTACACTGTGATTACCTGATGAATTTCAAAGAAGCCATCAGATAAATTGCCACATTAAGGATGCTGCCTTTTTGTGAAAACAAATACAAGAACAATACTTATAAAATTCATGGGACACTGATTATGACTATGATTTGACTACATGTAAAAATACACCTCATAGGTGTATTTTTGTGTATGTAAACATAGGTATTTACATGTATATTTTTAGCCAAAAGGCTAAAGATGGGCCATTTGAAAGTTATTTTGCTGTCACACATGCCCAACTCCCCTTCCTACTCATTCTGACACCACCTTCCCCCTCCTCATGCCCTTTCCACCAAACTGTTAACTAACCACAAGTGTCTCAAGTGGTAGCTTAGTTCTTTTTCCTGGAGCATTACCAAATTGCTTTGTGTTACCCTACCTCTGTATAACGTTTTCTAGATCTAAGCTTTTCTCCTTTTGTAATTTCACTGGCACAGATTCTAGTCATTGATTTGTCTCTTAATTTCCCTTAGTGGTAGAGGGACACCAAACCAACTCTACTAGGTCTGCAAAGATCACCACTGACATCTCTGTAGTATCTTCAGCCAAATCTTGGAGTTCCAAACATTATTTGCAGTCTATTTATACAAACCCATATTTGCTATCAGAAGAAAGGATATGGATTTTTTTTAAAAATTTGGAAAACAAAATCGAAAGTCAGTGCAAATTGGATAATAAAAACATTGTGTTTTTGGCAAAGTAAGAAGCATCTTTATACAAAACCTTATCTAAGCTTTTTATTTTCTTAACACCAATTTTGTCTTTGCGAAGTACCAAAACTTTTATTTGGGACTCACTTCTCCAACTCAAGCTTTCCCTGAGCTTTGCAGAGGGTTTCTCCTTCAGTTACTCTTCCCCACCACTATAGGGAAAGATACCTGTAGTCATGAAGAGAAAACAATTTCCATGGTTCTAATTATAATACTTTGTTGTTGTTGTTGTTCTTGTTCCCCTTGTGGTTAAATTCTATTTAATGAGTTTGCTCCCCGACATTGGCTGAAACTTGCTTTCTCTACCTCTTAATCTTTAAAATGATGATAAAGTGTTCCTACTTGATGGAAAACTGTAAATGATTTAATTGTTGATCATGCATTCACAACTCCATGGTTCACAGCAAAGTATTCTTTATCTGTAGACCAGATTGTACCTCTTCAAAGTCTCCAGTGTTTTCTGCCACCCTGATGGTCAAAACCTATGAATCTATCCTACTTCTGCCACCCATAGGTCAAAACCTATTAATCTATCCTACTGATTCATGCTTTTATATTCAGTTAACTCATGCTCTGTGCTGTCCCCAGTTTCTGTATGTTCTACTGTTTTATTTTTTGGTCTTGAAAAGTTTTAAATCCCCAACAGACATATCATGTTAAAATCCTGTCTGGAAATTATATGAAAATAAAAGTTTGAGAAAAAAGAGGAAGATCTGATGGATTTTGTAATCAGTGAAAATTAAAAGTTATTAATAGTTGCTAATATAAGAAAAGGGTATATATTTTGAGTGCATGCACTTGAATGCAGCAATTGTTTCTTCTACAATTTGTAATAAAAAGACAAAGACAAAGACAAAGACAAAGACAAAGACAAAGACAAAGACAAAGAAAAAGAAAAAGAAAAAGAAAAAGAAAAAGAAAAAGAAAAAGAAAAAGAAAAAAGAAAAAGAAAAAGAAAAAGAAAAAGAAAAAAGAAAACGAAAAAGAAAAAAGAAAACGAAAACGAAAAAGAATGAAGAGGAAGAGGAAGAGGAAGAGGAAGAGGAAGAGGAAGAGGAAGAGGAAGAGGAAGAGGAAGAGGAAGAGGAAGAAAGATAGTGAAGACATACTAGCCAAGTAATCAGGGAAATCATATTTGACTGGAATTCTGGGTTAGTTTAGCACTTATTATCCCAAGAATTACCTATCTGTATTAAGACCTAGCAGGGGAACATTAGTCTATAACTGTATCCAACTGTAAATGACACTGTTGTACACTAGAGCACCATAGCAAAATAATGTTTTGGAAGGTATGTAAAAAGGGGTGCCACATTATTCACAGTTGATCCAAGAGCCTTTCTGTGCTGTTACTTCAGTTTGTCCTATTTCTATATTTCTATTTCTATTTCTGCAAAGCTTAGAATATCCAATGATTTTCATTATATATAAATTATGAATTTGTATTTAATGCACCAAAAATAGTGTGACATATCCTTGTTAAAGTAAGAAAATTTGAAACTTAGCTTTGATTAGATTTTAGAAACCCATCTTTGTACTTCCTAATAACCTGACAGAACTTCATTTTCTGTTATAACATTGACTAATTCTTGAATATCCTTAAACTACCAAAACATTAAAGTAAAACAGCATAGATTAAAATATTTCTGAGGCAAAATTGGTTAACTGCTTTTTTTTTTTTTTTTTTTTTTTTTTCTTTAATATCAGAAAGATTTAAAATTGAATTTAAATGCTTAAATATTATATTCCTGTTCAGGATATAAAAAATCACAGAATCACAGAATCACAGAATTTCAAGGTTGGAAGAGACCTCAAGATCATCAAGTCCAACCTCTGACCTAACGCTAACAGTCCCCACTAAACCATATCCCTAAGCTCTACATCTGTCCTGGTTTCAGTTAGAACAGAATTAATTTTCTTCCTAGTAGCTGGTGGAATGCTGTGTTTTGGCTTAGGATGAGAAGAGTGCTGATAACACCCCGATGTTTTAATTGTTGCAGAGCAGTGCTTATACCAAGCCAAGGACACCTCAGACTTTTGCTCTGTCCTGCCAACAGGCAGGCTGGGGGTGCAGTAAGAGCTGGGAGGGGACAGACCCAGGACAGGTGACCCGAACTAGCCAAAGGGGTATTCCATACCATCTGACGTCATGCTAAACAATATATAGGGGTGGCTAGCCGGGGGGAGGGGGCCGGACTGCTCGGGGTTAAGCTGGGCATCGGTCAGCGGGTGGTGAGCAATTGCATTGTGCATCACTTGTTTGTACATATTATTAGTAGTAGTACTATTATCATCATTGTATTATTATTATTATTATTATTATTATTATTTTCCTGTCTTATTAAACTGTCTTTATCTCAACTCATGGGCTTCACTTTCCATTTCTCTCCCCCATCCCAGAGAGGGAGGGGGGAGGGTGAGCAAACGGCTGCGTGGTGTTTAGCTGCCAGCCGGGTTAAACCACGACAACATCTAAATGTCTTTTAAATAATATAGCTTCTTTTTGATAAGATCATGAAACTCATCAGTTTTGGTTTTCTTGACTGTAAAAAAAAAATGTATTTTTTTTTAGTTATTTTTTTATTTAGTTATTTTTAAAGTCATAGGACAGGGGACTACTAATATCAAAATCATATCTAAAAGCCATCCCAGGTAGATTCGGATGTCTTAGATGTTCTCAGATGCCTCATGGTGTTTGATTGAATCATGCTTTTAGATGATAACTCATAAATCTATTTTGACCTCTGACAAGGAGTCCATGAAAAACATATTTTCCTCGAATATCAAGAAAATTAAAAATTGTGGTCAGAAAAATTACTTACAGACAAAATAGTGAGATGTCTTTAGGTATGTAGTTAACATCTGTCAAATAAAACCAGAGAAGCTTATATGTGTGTGTATGTATGTGTGTGTATGTTTGCAGTTCTACTTTTCCTTTTTGACACTGCACAACAAAAATTGTATATAAATTTCTCCAATTTATTTAGAACATATTTTTTCTCTCTGAAAACTTTTTTCTTACTGTTGACGTGTCAACACTTCCTAATCCTTCCTCTTCCTCTTCCTAATCAAAATCAAAGTTCTTTTCAAGCAATGCTAAATGGCAGTTATTCCACTGTTTACTAGTGCAAGGTTAAAGTATATAAGTATATATATCAGTATATATAAGTATATAAGTTACAAGGTTAAAGTATATAAGTATATGAGCTCATTGATCAGAGATTTAGTCTGAGATGAGAATGGTTTAAATAAAGGGAAAGGGAATGGGGAGGAAAAAAAAAAAAAGAAACAAAAGAAACAGTCCGCGCGGAAGCACAGAGAGAGAGGGAAAAAAAATTATTCTCTACTTCCCAGCAATGAGTGGTGTTCAGCCACATCCTGGGAAGCAGGGACTCAAAACACGTAGTTGTTGTTCAGGAGGACAGCCCTCCCCCCCCACTCCCGCACACTACAGCCCCCCTTTTTATTGCTGAGTGTGACATCAAGTGTTATGGAATATCCCTTTAGTTGGTTTAGGTCAGCTGCACTGGTGATGTCTCCCCCATCACTTGCCCATCCCCAGCCTGCTGGCTCTTGGGTGGTTGGAGGGAGTCCTGATGCTGTGCCAGAACTATGCAGCAATAGACACAACACTGGAATAATACCAGTGCTGTTCCAGCTACGACTGCAGATCACAGCACTATGTGGGCTGCTGCCGAGAAAGGTGACTCCATCCCAGACAGACTAAACGCAGTACCCCAGGATGCTGTTGGCCTTCTTGACCACAAGGGTGCAATACTTGCTCATTGGCAACCTGTTGTCCACCAGGACCAATACATCCTTTTCTGGAGAGCTCCTCTCCAGCAGGTCAGCCCTTAACCTGTATTGACGAATGTGGTTATTCTTACCCAGATGCAAGACTGTAAACTTGCTCTTGCTGAACCTCATCAGTTTCCTCTCTGCCCAGCTCTCCAGCCTGTCCAGGTCTTGCTCATGAATGTCAGCTCAGCTTTCTGGTGTGTCAGCCACTTCTCACGGTTTTGTATCATCAGCAAACTTGTTGAGCGTGTGCCTTGTCCCTTTGTCCAGATGACTGATTAATAAATTTAACAAGACCAGTTCCAGCAGTGACCCCTGGGGAACCCTGCTTACAGGCCTCCATCTAGACTCTGGGCCGCTGATCACAATCCTCTAAGCTCTGCCAGTCAGCCATTTCTCAGCCCACCTCAGTGTCCTTTCATCTATCCCACACACTTTCTCAGCTTCATTACAAGGATGTTTGTGGGACATAGTGTCAAAAGTTTTGCTGAAATCAAGGTACATAACATGTACTGCTCTCCCCTCATCTACCCAGCCAGTGATGACATCATAGAAGGCTACCAGGTTGGTAGAGCATTCGACAATCACATATGCCAGCTCCCTCAGCACATGTAGTTGTATCCATTAGGGCCTGTGGATTTGTGTGCATTGATTTTGGCTAGACGCTCTCTGATGAGATCCTCCTCAACCAAGTGGAAGTCTTCCTTTCTCCAGACTCTCTCTCTTCTCTCTGGGGTTTGGGATTCTTGAGGGGTAGTCTTGGCAGTAATGACAGAAGAAAAGAAAGTGTTCGATATCTTTGCCTTCTCAGCTTCCCCTATTACAAGAGTACTCACCTCATTCAGTTGTGGACCCATATTTTCCCAAGTCTTTCTTTTACTACTGACATGCTTAAAAAAACCTTTCTTGTTATCCTTGACCTCCTTTACCAGATTTAATTCCAAATGAGACTTAGCCTTCCTTGTCACATCCCTACAGGCCCTGACAGTGATCCTGTATTCCTCTCATGTGTCCAGGCCCTTTTTCCACATTTCATAGACTTTCTTCTTGCATTTACATTTAAAAGATTATTTTTAAAATATACTTCCTAGTTGAAACTAAAGCTAAGGAGTTTCTGAGGAGTTTCCTCTCATCTCCCCCTTTATTTTTCCCCAAAGAGTAACAATTCATCTTTCAGTAAAAGACTTTAAAATCATCTTAAATGTTAACATATAGTACCTCTTATAAATAGAGAAGCTGTTCAATGATTAAATATTTCTTATTTTACAAAATAAATTACATAAAGTAAGAAGGAAATAAAGGAAAGAAAATCAGATCTTGCCAGGATATGCTAATTCCCTCAACTAGCATTTATTGCAACATTTTTTCAGTATTTATGAAATAGTTTAAGTTTAATTATTATTATTATTATTATTGTAGTTGTTGTAAACTGTTCACCAGCATTTTGATCTCTTGGTTGCTAAGTCATTCATAGGTGATATGGTCGAACAGAAAAAAAAAAAAGAAAAAAGAAAAAGGAAAAAAAAAAGAATACTTATATTGTACAAATACAAGTTAGACCAGAATATGAGCACCAGGTTGAAACAGTTGCAGAGTCATAAAAAGGCAATTTTAACAATGCAAAATGGTCTATCACATAATTGTTATTACCACTTTATGTTAGTATTACTGCACAATTCCAATAAGAGAATATAGCATATACATAACAAGTTATTTGGAAAGAAAAGAAGAAAATCAGCCAAGAGATTAGCAAATAAAATCAGTTATATGGGGCAAAATAATTATACTGAACAGCTATGACAGCCTGCTACAACAATAGAAAAAAATGGGATGTGTGTTGAGTAAGCAATTAGCATCCTCAAACGTCTTATGCTCTGAAGTGCACTTGCAAACACCCATTGATCAGAAGACCTGTTTGGGTCTGTGTCGTGCCCTTCCAGTAAAATTCCTTGTCATTCTGAGAACTCTTTCCTCCATTCAGGGGTCCTATGCAGGTCTGGGAATCCATGCAGATGAGAGGATGGACTGTCTGTAGCCCCTGTTTTTCCTCCTATTTGGTAGAAGTTTTGGACAGAGATCCAGGAGATGGGGTTCTTTTTGTCTACCAACTGATTGATTTCTGGCAGCTGAGAGTGTCTGGATACAGAAGCGCGATCATTTTTCTGATCCAAAGCACTACTGCCCAGCTCACATGTAACAAGTATGGTAGTCTGCTTCAGGATCCAGTCTAAAGCTAATCACATGATTTCTTTGACAAGCAAAAATGATATCGATATCTGTGCCAGTAGGTACAGACTGTATGCAGTTTTGAGTGCCATGGTATAAGAAAGATATAACTGTAAGAGAGTGTCCAAAGGAAGGCTACAAAGATGGTGAAGGTTCTGAAGGGAAAGATGTATGAGGAGCAGATTAAGTCATTTGGTTTGTTCAGCCTGGACAAGAAAAGACTGAGGGGAGACCACACTGAGGTCTACTGCTTCCTCACAAGGGGAGAGGAGGGGCAGGTGCTGGTTTCTTATTTCTGCTGACCAGTGACAGGACCTGAGGAAATGCTTTGAAGCTGTGACAGAGGTGTTTAAGTCTGGATATTAGGAAAAGGTTCTTCACCAAGAGGGTGGTTGAACACTGGAGCTGGATCCCTATGGAAGTGGTCATGGCACCAGCCCTGCCAGAGTTCAAGAAGCATTTGGACAATGCTCTCAGAAACATGATCTGATGTTGTGAGTGGTCCTTTGGGCACCGAGGAGATGGACTCGATGATCCTTGTGGGTCCATTCCAAATTGGGATATTCTATTATTATATGATTCTAGGGTTTACCAGGGTGCCTACTGGGTTTGGAGCATGGTGAGTAAGAAATGTGATGTAGACATTTACTTTCCCTCCTTAGTTTAGTCAGTTATTCTCTCATTTATTTTAGATAGCCATTGAACGACTTTTGTCCACATCAGCCCAAGCAGATATCAAACTGTCTTATTCAGCCACAGATGATTTTTAAGAAAAGTAATTAAGTTGAGGTTGAATTGAATATTAATTCTTGAATTTCAAGTAGCAGCACCTACTCTATACATTAAAAAAAAAAAAAAATGCAATCATCTGTTTGTTGGGGTTTTTTAAGTATTCCAAAAAAAGTCCATGGGAGAGAACCTGCTTAAATGGTTTTGAAAATTCACTCCTATTGGTATCATACTCGCTTAAATAGTCTGGTTGTCTGAGTCTGAAGTGGGAATAAAAGGCATGTCAAGCTTTTTCATTTCTTTTCATCAGTGTTTGCCATTCCCTGTAGAATTTGAGATCATGTAAATTTACCTATCAGTTTACTGCTTTAATCTGCACATAATGTCTCTGCAAACAGGGAGGAAAACCTCCTTAGAAAATACAAAGTCAGGTCCCAGATCCTTGGGCTGAGCCGTTTGTTATGGATTTTTGCTGACAGGAACTAAATTGATAAGCTGATATCAAATTATTGTTTAAGTGTGTTCCCACACCTTTATTTCACAAATAATCCTACTGGTGTTGTGGGAATCACTGTGATGATCTGACATGAGGGAAGGAAACTCACCCTACATTTCTAACAGCAGTTAATGTACTTGAAGTTTTACACTGACAGTCCAGACTTCCCCACATATTTCTAGAAGCTATTTGTCAACAACAGTTGTCATCTACTAAGTGGTTTATATTTCCTTCACAAATACTTGCTTTGGCCATTAGTAAAATATCTATAACATCTGACACTCCTTATACTTCTGAAAACAACAGAAAGTCTTACTTTAAAAGTAAATCTGTAAAGTACTTTATCACCATTTAGTCAATTTTCATGAAGTTTTGAGTTTCCTTTTGTTGTTACAAACAATTGTGGTAAAATTCCTCTTTGTTTATAAGCAGGCATATTGCAAAACTTTTCAGGTAAATCCACTGGAAAATTTTTCATATAAAGCTTGTTGCAAACTAGTACCACTGACTGAAACAAATTTTTGTGCTTGGCCTTGAAAAACCATCTTTGATAGCTAAGGGAAAGATTTTAAATTCAACTTCAGCTAAGCTTCTGTTACTGTTTATACTTTTTTTTTTCTCCCTGAAAATTGCATAAGATATAACAGTAAATGAAGTAAATTGGCTACCCTGTAAAGTAAAACAGTTCCCTTGATGCTCATCAACTCATATTTACCTTTATATAAGGTGGCAGAGATCAAATTCTAGGCTAGCTGGACTCTGACTTTTAATCATCAAACGAATGAAAAAAGAGCTTCTACAAGCCTTACAAGCCTTTGTAATTCATCTTCTGTATTGTTAAGCATTCATCAACACAACTTTATTTCAAAAATTCTATCAGCGAAAACTGGGGAAATGAAATATTTTTCTCAGTAGTAGGAAAAAAAAGAATAAAATAATAAAAAAATAAAACCTCCTCCAAAATCAACACAAATATAAAATGAGCTTGGAGTTTTTGAATAATACGTATGAGTTTCCCTAGAACCCCGACATGAAAAGCATTGCAGATACTAGTGTTACATCAGTCCTTCATAAATGTCTTGGAAATTATGTGCCATGTTACAATGAAAACAGCTCACCAGCTGTTTATGTAAAAATTATTTGACGAAAAACAAGCACGGCCATATGGCACTCCAGCAATACAGCGGGAGCATGAAGAATAAATTCTGTGGATTGTAGTCATGCTAAGTAGGGTGTCAAATATTGACAACACATTGCATTAATAGTTAATCTCTCCTTTTATCCTCTAAATGCTTACATTTCTTACCAGCTTGTATGTGGAAACAAATTAATAACCCATTGTGATGAAGAATTCATTTTTCTTGTGGAATGACAAACTATTTAACATACTGCATAAGTCCTAAACATTCTCTAATTAAAGGATATTTTAAAATATTACGCACTCATTTGAGTAGCAATCATGAAATCTCAAAGTAAAAAAATATTACCCTTAGAGGTACTGCATAGTGTTTTATTTAATTTTTATTTTTTGGACACTCCCACACATTAATAATTAGCTGAAACTTTCACCATGAATAGAGGGTAAAACAAATTTTTTCATTAAAAAATCAGCAAGTCAGCTGGTGATTCAATCAAATTCCAGCCTGATGAAGAGCCCTTCTCCAACTTTCATTCTGTAGTGAAATATTTAGACACTTTTGCAGTTTATATTATTTTACATGCTATATTTTACATATTATATTTACACATGGTATGTTAAGTGTGGACTTAATGCTTAGTTCACTTCTCTGGCTTTCCATCATATCTAGAGTTCATAGCACAAGACAGCTAATTGCTCTCCCAACATGTTCAGGCATTTATGGCATATAAATTAACACAGAGTAGTCAGTTAATTTTATCTATATCTATATATAGATCTACCAATCTATTTATCTATTTAGATATAGATAATAGATATATGATATACATATCATATATCATAATATAGATTACAAATATATATAATACACATTTGAAAACTAAATGTTTATACCAGGGGGAAAAAAAAAAAAAAAAAAAAAAAGAGAGAGAGAGAAGAAGAAAAGAACTTAGTCATGATTAGAAAGATTTTATTGTGAAAATCAGAGTTGTCAATATGGAGGTTCTGCAGTGATTTGTCAAACCTACATGTAAATGCATGTGTCAAAGATATTTATGAGACTAAATACTATGTAAGCCTATTGCTACTAGATAAAGGATTAAAATGGAGAAGAAAAAGAGAAGGTTGGCAAGATCTAGTGCTAACTTGCCAAATTGGAGAGTAGAGTACAACAGGGAGATCAAGATAGGCAAATTAATGAGAAACACTTCTTAACAGCTTGTGTGTGTTTAAGGGTGTATAAACGCTTTCCTTCAGTTCAGTATTGTGCACTTCTAAATATTGATTCAGTCTGAATTCTCTCTTTTCTGCACTCTCCCCAGGAAGAAAACATTGACTCATTCACCTAACATAGTTCTGTAGACATTGGTGTACATGTACCCTACAATCATGGCATGAGAGTTTTTGTGAGGTGCCTTTTTTCTAGCAAGATAAACTTTGTATTCTCACTCTGGTTCTTGAGCTATTTCCACTATTTCCACAGAATTCAAAGCATAACCATCTGTTGTCTTTTTTTTTTTTTTTTTTTTCTTTTTTCTTTGCCTTTCACTTGCTCAGAGATTCAAAACATTCACTTTCCATGCATTACAAAATGTGATTTTTTCCATGAAGCATATTTACAACTGGAATAAAACAGAATATTGTTTATATCTGCATGGATGGAAATAGTAAATCTCCCACAATGATACATTATCCTATAATATTAGCTAGTCTTAAAGTAGTTTGATTAATAGTTAGTTTGAGTAATAGTTAAACTTTATAAAATGGCCTGAATTCAAGTAATCTCAAGTAGGAACTGTATTTCTGAGTAAACAATCTTCCTCCAAGACGTAGAATTATTGGAGATTGAATAATTGGCTCACAGCCAAGGGCATTCTGCTTTCTCTATAGCATAAATCTGATTATGGTTACTATCTCTATTTGTTAAATGGTTTTAATTTTGCCCGCTGAATAAACGGATTATTTTTAGATTATATTTAGAGATTAGCTTCCATTTTTCTTCAGCAAAGGATTCCAGAGGTGAAAGCTTTTCACTAAGGATGTTAAAAACCTGTTCCTTCTTCAACCCATGTACTAAACTACTTGTGCAAATTTGTGAGAGTACAGATGACTATTCTATGATTCTATGATTCTACTCTTACATATTTTAATATATTTTTAAAATATTTTATATTATTCAATTATTATTCTATGATTCTATTGATAGGACCTGAGGCAATGTAGTCAAGATGCAACAGGGGAGGTTCAGGCTCGATAGAAGGAAAAGATTCTTCACTGAGATGGTTGTCATGCACTGGAACAGGCTCCTCAGGGACAGTCATAGCACCAAGACTGTCAGAGTTTAAGAAACATTTGGACTGTGCTTTTAGTCATATGGTCTGAATTTTTGGGTAGACCTGTGTGGTGCCAGGAGTTGGACTCAATGGCCTTTGTGGGTCTCATCTAAGTCGGGATAGTCTATTGTTCTATGATTCTATGATTAAGATAAAAAGAAAATATATGTATTTGAAGGAAAAAAAAAAAAAGTATCAGGGTCCTTGTAAATGTATAATTTATAGCTGCTTGTGATTACAGAGAATTGGCCTTCATACTCCAGGGGCTCTTCTGGCCTGTGTGCCCTCCTATATTGAGTAATATATCCTATATTGAACTACATATGTGCTGGGCTTGGAAGTGTGTGTCATATCTGACATTTGATTATGACACCCAGATTTGCATGCAGACTACATGTCTTTAAAATTCATCCTCACTTTTACCAAAAATAATATCTTGTAGCGCTGATCGTAAAGGTTTATCTCAAGCTTCTGTCTAGGCATTTAGAAGCAGAGCTGAGTTGAGTTACCTGAAACTTAAGACAACCGTTGAGATGTAAGTTCCTCTGAGGTCACTTGCTTGTCAATCTCCTCAAGCCATTTCTTTCCTACTGCCTCATCTTACTCTTACTGGGAATAAGTTTGTCTCAGATGCTTTTCAGCCAACTGCTTGCATCTAGAAAGCATTGGGCATCTGTACTAAAACACTGTGATCAAAAGTAATCTGTCCATTGGTAGAATTGAGTCTATGCCATCTCATGATCTCTTGAGCTTTCACACTGACATACGTACACCTCTCCAAAAAAACTTCAGCTTTTAACAAAAGCTCTGCTTCTGTCATATGAGACAGAATAACACTCTCATCTTCCATCTGACTGACTACATTGCTTTTTACTGCGTGAGCAACTGTACAAGTAACCAAGGAGCATCAAATGCATCTTCTTTTTAGATCACACCCAGAGCCATACTCCTGAATTTAAAGGTTAGTGCATTAGCTCCCTAACCCATTTTCACTACTTACATTCATATATTCACAGAATTGTTGAAGTTGGAAGGCATCTTTTGAGATCACCTAGTCCAACCCTCTGCTCAAGCAGGGAAAGATACAGCTGATTGACAAGGACCATGTCTGTATGTTACTTTAAGTCTTGGCACAACACTTATTGATAAAACAACTACAAAAGGATAAAATATTTCACTTTGCATATATACAGTGGAAATCCAAGATCTTGGTGGAAAAAGTGACTGACAATTTCTATCCACTGTAAATACATGGCTGTCTGAGATCCGCTCTTTTTTTTTCATACAAAAATAATATTTTAACAAACCATTCTAAAGAAACAGTACAGTTGCTTAATCCAATCTACAGATTCACTATGATTCCTTATTACTGTATGTGGTGGTTTTACCGTGCTGGGCAGCTAAACCCCACAACCGCTCTCTCACTCCCCCTCCTTTAGATGAGGAGGGGGAGAAGTAAAGCAAAGAACAACTCACGGGTTGAGATAAGGATAATTTAATTAAAGGGAAATAATTATAATAATTAAATAAAGACTACCATGAACTAAACAATTTAACTAAGGGGAAGTAAAAGGGAAAAGGGGAAAAAGGGAGGAAAACAAACAAACAAAATAAATGAAAGCTATATGGAAGTGCAGAGGAAAGAAATTACTCTCTACTTCCCACCAATGAGCGATGATTGACCACGTCCTTGAAGCAAGGCCTCAACGCACGCAGCCGGTGTTCGAGAGGAGGACCGACGTCTTCTCAACGAGAGCCCACCCCTCCCCTCTTCTTCCTGTTTCCACCTTTTATTGCTGAGTGTGACACCACATGGTATGGAATATCTCTTTGATTGGTTTAGGTCAGCTGCCCTAGTGATGTTTCTCTCCTCACTTTTTGCCCACCCCCTAGGAGGGTTAGAGAAAGGCCCAATGCTGTGCCACTGCTGCTCAGCAGTAGACACAACACTGGTGTGATAACACTGCTGTTCCAGCTACAAGTACAGAGTACGGCACTGAATGGGCTGCTGCCGGGAAAGTTAACATTCCAGCCAGACCCAGTACACTGTAACATATATAGCAAATGAGTCTTACTTAAACAAAAAATTATATTAACAAAATTTTGCCTAGCATTTCTTCAGCTATATGAAAGTGTGCTCATTTTTAATGTTATTGTACCAACTCCTGAAATTTACATGTGTTAAAACCTGGCTCATGCCACAGATAAAGACTGCAGAGAATTCCACCTTTTTATTATCATACCCTATCGCATTCTGTTGTTATCCTGAGGGCTCTTACTGATGTTAAAAGGAAAGGAATGAAGGCTCTGTTATGCTCAAGAAACTGTGTTTTAGTTGCCAGTACTGCTGATTGTGTCAAGCTTTTGTCAGCTATAATTATAAGTGAACTCCCAGATTTCAGTAAAGCATGTAAGGGTGCCACCATTTATAGAGGCTGCCTATTTGGGAGGAAGATCTTGCCAGGCTGAGTTGGCAAACAGTGTAAAATCATTACTAGTATTAGCAAGAATCTTCTGGCATGATGGAAGTCTCCTGAGGCTTGAGACCACTATTATATGTCTGTTTGAGATTCATATATGGGACAAGAGGTAAAGCAAATGTAAAGATTTTAACTTTGAAATATAAATTGCTGGGAAAAACAAAGATCTACAATATTTTTATGTCTCACTCATCTGTCAATTTATAATATGATTCTTTGAATCATTAAAAATAAGTAAATCTCTAAGCAAACAGATACTTCTACCCTTACTATTTTTTCTGTCCTTTGCCTTCAAAGAATTTACATGAAAAATAATGACAGCATTTGTTCTTTAAATCTGTATGAATCATTTGGCAGAAAATAACCATTTAAGAAGCCATAATAAATATAGATAAATATGCAGAAGCTGAAAGGAGCCAGATTAACTAATTACATTGCCTGAAATGTGTTTAACTGATAGAAGATTTCTTTTGTTTATATTTTGTGAGTTGCTTTACTATTTATTTCTGTTCCTAGACTCCTCTATTCCCCAGACTTTGAACTGCAGAAACATGTTTCATCTAAAAAATATTATGACCAAAGGACAAGCTGTTAGCTGAAATAAATAAATAAATAGGGGCTCCTGTTAAACAGGTTTTCCACAAGATCTCATATATCTTTGCAACTATTTATAATGAGTAACTATTATCCAGTGTACTTTCATCTGCTTTTATTAGCACAAGAGACAGAACAAACTGGAAGATAAAGGCTGCCAGAGTACTGGATGGAACCTTTCTATATGTCAATTGAAGTGAAAAGAGATTTCATTTACTGCAAGGGCATCGAAAGATCAAATGTACCAGCACCCTTTATTAAGTGGACTGTTATATTGTGAGTTTTTGAAAATTGCAATAATTCTGACATAGGAAACAAAGTTGCGGTATGCTAGAGCCAAAGTGAATTTGTACAGATAGGTAATATAATTCATTGACTTTTACAGAAATAGCCTAAAAAAAAAAAAACAGATCTAATCACTAAATATGGTAAACTATTCCCCATTAAATGAGGCATAATAATTCTACCACCAGGGCATCACCATACAGTTCTACCACCATACAGTTAAATATACTGTCCAGCAAGTACTCCAGTGCAGGAAAATTCAGATGCTTATCCTCTTCCAAATGGATAATACAGGACCCAGGTGTCAGCAACATCATACTGAGAGGACTTCTCAGGAAACTAATACACTTCCCTCTTCCCCTCAAGCCCACAAAATTGCATCTGTGCAAAAATTTAATCTGTTGAGAGGTCAAGATTTCTTAGAGTAATGCTTGTATGGAAACCAAGAAAGAACAAATATATTTCAGAGCATCCTGGCATTCATGTGCTCACCATGTCAGGCATTGTAACATCTAGCTCATTAAGTGGTCTGTTATGTCCATTCTACTTATACTCCCATGAAAAAAAAAAAAAAAAAACAAAAAAAACCCCACTCACATATGACTAGGGAGAAAAGAAAAACAAAACAAAACAAAACAAAAAAAAAACAGGGAGAACAAGCTGAAAAAAAAAAAAAAAAAAAAAAAAAGGAAAGGAAACATTTTGAACTCTGAATGATTAGCATTTTGTTAAATGGATCATACTTGCTGTTTCTGTTGTGTTCCTTGTTAACATCTCTGCTTTCATAGCCATGTTTTCACAGTTATGTTGTCCAAAGCCCTTCACGCCCTTCTAAGTCAGAGCTGGTTAATATTCAAACAACATTTCATCCAAGCTCAAGATAAGTTCATCTGTATGAGTAAGAAGGTAACCAAAGGGGAAGACCTGCATGCATGAACAAGGTCATGACAAAATTTAGAAGCGGTACGTATATGAATTGTGGAAAGAAGGACTGGCCATTTGTGAAGAATATAGAAACATTGCCAGAGTATGCAGGGATGTGACAAGGAAGGCTAAGTCCTATTTGGAATTAAATATGGCAAGGCATGTCAAGGGCAACAATAAGGGCTTCTTCAAATACATCAATAGCCAGAGGAAGACTAGGAAAAATGTGTGCCCCCTCCTGAATAGGGTTGGTCCCCCTGTGATGAAGGATACAGAGAAGGAGGTTAATGAATATCTTCTTTTTATCTTTGTTGCTAAGGCCAGCCCTCAGGAATCTCAGACTCTGAAGACAAGAGAGAATGCCTGAAGAAAGGAAGTTTTCCCTTGGTTGAGGAGGACTGAATCATTTAGGCAAACTGATCATTTAGGCAAATATGATACCTACAAATTAAGACCAGCCCTCAGGAATCTCAGACCTTGGAGATAGGAGAGGAAGTCCCAAGAAAGGAGGATTTTACCTTGTTTGAAGAGGATCAGGTCACAGATCATTTAAGCAAACCTGACATCCGTAAATCCATGAGCCCCAATGGAATGCACTCACGTGTGCTGAGGGAGTTGGCAGAAGTTATTGCTAGGCCCCTCTCCACCATCTTTGAAAGGTCATAGAGAACAGAGGAGGTGCCTGAGGACTGGAAGAGAGCTAATGCCACACCAGTCTTCAAACAGGGCGAGAAGGAAGACCAAGGCAACTACAAGCCAGTCAATCTCACCTGTGTCCTGGAAAGGTGATAGAGCAGCTTATCCTGAAGGTCATCTCCAAGCATTTAGAAGATAAGATGTTCAGGAATAGTCAGCATGGATTCACTAAAAGGAAATCACACTTAACCTAGTCTGGTAGCCTTCTGTGATAGGATGACTAGTTGGGTAGATGAGGAAGAGCAGTGGATGTGGTCTATCTTGAATTCAGCAAGCCTTTTGACACTGTTTCCACAATGTCCTCATAAACAAGCTCAGGAAGTGTGGGCTAGATGAGTGGACAGTGAGGTGGATTGACAGTTAGTTAGATGGCAGAGTTCAGAGGGTTGTGCTCAGTGGTGCAGAGTCCAGATGGAGGCCTGTAGCTAGTGGTGTCCCCCAAGGGTCAGTACTGAGTCCAGTCCTGTTCAATTTATTCATCAACAATCTGAATGAAGGGACAGAGTGCACCCTCTTCAAGTTTGCTGATGATACAAAACTGCAAGAAGTGGCTGACAGACCAGAAGACTGGGCTTCAGAGTGGCCTTAACAGTCTGGAAGGTTGGGCTGAGAGGAACCTCATGAAGTTCAGCGAGGGAATGTGCAAGGTCCTTTACCTAGAAAACAATAACCCATGCAATGGTACAGGTTGGGGTTTGACCTGCTGGAAGGCAGCTGCAGAGAAGGATCTGAGAGTCCTGGTGGACAAGTAAACCATGAGCACATATGCATGTGCAGCCAAGAAGGCCAACGGTATCTAGGGGTGCATTTGGAATAGTGTTGCCAGCAGGTCAAGGAATGTGATCCTCCCACTCTACTCAGCTCTGGTGAGACCATACATTCAGTACTGTGTCCAGTTCTAGGCTCCTCAGTACAAGAGAGACATAGAGCTCCTGGGAAGAGTTGAGTGGAGGACTGCAAAGATGATTAGGGGACTCTCTTATGAGGAAAGGCTGAGAGAGCTGGGGCTGTTTAGCTTGGAGAAGAGAAGGTTAAGAGGGGTTTCTATCTATTTAAATCGGTATCTTAAGGGAGCGTGTCAGGATGATGGAGACAGCCTCTTTTTGGTGGTGCCCAGTGATAGGATGAGAAGCAATAGACACAAACTGAAACACAGGAAGTTCCGTCTGAACGTGAGGAAAAACTTCTTTACTGTGAGGGCAACAGAGCACTGGAAAAGGTTGCCCAAAGAATCTGTGGAGTCTCCTTCCCTGGAGATATTCAAAACCCTCCTAAATGTGATCATGTGCAATGGGTTCAAGGTGACCCTGCTTGAGCAGGAAGGTTAGACTAGGTAATCTCCAGAGGTCTCTTCCAACTTTAACTATTTTGTGTGGAAAATCATAACCAGTGAAGGGGTTTTGTGGCAACCTAGACAGACAAAAGTCTAGGAGACTGGAATCATTCCAACAGAAATATTGTTTTCATACTGTTTTGTTAACACTGATTAAGAAATAAAAAACATTCCCATATGTCTGGCATGTCAGGCAGTAAATTGGTCAGACTATTCTGGTCAAATTATTTGTTTCCTTTCTAAGACGTCATTAGCTTGTCTCAAACTAGAAGGCTTCCTGAGCATTCAAAAATCCTCACCTCTTTCTAATTGTTCTTTTATATTAATAAATTCATTTCTTTTTCAGTACCATTTAACCCAAAACAGGGAATTAGGGCTCAGAGATCTCAGTACATCTGAGCAACATTGACCAATAAGATGATTAATTTGATAATAATAAAAACAATAATAAAAAAATTAAATACTTGAAATAAAGACCATTTAGAAATTGCTTTCTTTTCTTTCTAAATTTACCATTTAGAAATAAGTTAATAATCAGATATGAAACTAGTTGTCCAGTCATCATCTAGTCCTGAGGTCAGGGAATGAAACTTCAAATATGACAGTAGAAGAAGAATAGCAATTTGTTTAAAGTAGAAGTACATTTAAAAAAAAAAAAAAAAAAAAAAAGGAAATCTTAAAAAAGCAGCTTAATAAATTTATACTTCCTATGTTGACCTAAAGTCTTGGAAGGAGTTAGAATCACAGATTCATCATTAAGAAATAAATATTTTTACTATTATCTGATAAATTTATTTGTGTATATTCTCAAACATTGGACTTCAAGTTGTCAAGGTAATATATAAAAATACAGCATATACTTTAAAAGTGTAAGTGTAAAAGTGGTTTCATCTGTGTAAGATAGAAACAACACTGTACTTCTTTGAAAAGAAAGTTCAAGCACAGTTTTCTGCACAGAACATCTGTGTTGCTTTGGAACATTGGTATATGAAATGAAAAATAATTTCACACTCCTAGTACAAGCAGGTTTCACCAATATACAAAGCAGGATAAAGTTTTCAGAAGCAGCTTTGGCTTTCTTGAAAGTATACATGCTTAAAAATTCCAGTTCATGGTACATTTTTCCTGTGTTCTAGTATACTATTAAAAAAAAAAAAAAAAAAAAAAAAAAAACAAGAATAAAACGGATACATTTCAATTATATCAGTAACTGCCAAGGGAAGCAAGAATATCAGTGGTTATTATTTCAAACCATGCCATGTTAAGTACAAAAATTGTATGCAAAAAAATGGCAAAAAAAGAAACAAACAAACAAAAACAACATGCCATTATAGTTGATAATGGCAATACTCATTTATTTGAAGAATCTCGGTTTCTAAATCAGATAAATTGTTAGCGGGAATAGAAATTTTTGCAACTTGGAAGAGCTCCATTAATTTTCACCCAGTCAAAGTTTTTCTCCCATTCAATTGAAAAATGATGTGGTGGTTTTACTCAGGTGGGCAGCAGAGCTCCACCACAACCGCTCTCTCACTCCCCTTCTCCTCAAAGAGGAAGGGGGAGAAAATACAACACAGAGAACTTGAGGTTTGAGATGAGAAAGGTTTAATTAAAGGGAAAGGGAATGGGGAGGAAAAAAAAAGAAACAAAAGGAACAATCAGTCCGCGCAGAAGCACAGAGAGAGAGGGAAAAAAAAATGTTCTCTACTTCCCATCAACGAGCGGTGTTCGGCCACATCCTGGGAAGCAGGGCCTCAAAAGCGTAGTGGTTGTTCAGGAGGAACAGCCCCCTTCCCCACGAGAGCCCCCCCTTTTATTGCTGAGTGTGACATCAGGTGTTATGGAATATCCCTTTGGTTGGTTTAGGTCAGCTGCCCCGGCAATGTCCCCTCCCCATCACTTGCCCACCCCCAGCCTGCTGGCTCTTGGGGGCTTGGAAGGAGTCCTGATGCTGTGCCAGCACTACGCAGCAATAGACACAACACTGGAGTGATATCAGTGCTGTTCCAGCTACAAGTGCAGAGTACAGCACTGTGTGGGCTGCTGCAGGGAAAAGGTGACTCCAGCTCAGACAGACCCAACACAAATGAGACCAGAGATTATCATCTACATTTAAAACTAGAGACAGTAAGGATGAGGAAGGGAAAGAAAGTCCCAAGAAGAAATAGGAATCTACATTTAACACACTAGTTATTTAAGCTGAAAGCAAAGATTTCCACTCTTCTCCAGACTGTACACCAGCACCATGTTTGTCACCTTTTCTACATCAGTGAAAATTCACCTGAATGTTGTAACAAAAAATGAATTTCAAAGACTGATGAAATCTATTCCTCCTGACAAGATATTTTTTGACAAATGTACTCAAAAACATAGGTTTATTGCACATCATGACCTTGAACAATTGTGTAGGCTTTTAATATATGTACTAAATAGAAGGAGATCAGTTTATGTTGCTCAACACTATACTGAAAGTTGTATAGTAAAGAGCTCACAGTATTATTTGCAAATGACAATTTTCATAGGGAAGTAAATTAATTTCAGTGAGAAATAAATTTTTCTAAGCCAAATAGAAAAATAATACCTTAATAATACTCAGTATTATTTTGTAAGATGAGATGGAATTTAAAGGAAGAATAGAATAAATAATAACTAATTATTATTAACAGTTGTATCAAATAACAGATATTGACATATCATTGACATATGCTGCTTTCTTTTTAAGTATTCGTTAGAATTTTTGAATTGTTTTCAAAAATTTTTATTGTGATAAACACAGTTAGGGACTTTCCAAAAGTGCCTTTACATTACAGAAAAGCAACAACTTTTGCAATTCCAATTTACAGGTTCATGGTTAATGATTTGAAGCTTGTGAAACATTTCATTAAAAAGCAATAGTAAAGAAAATTTAGATACTTTTATTTGGAGCTATTTTCATCATTCTTTTTTCCAAGTTACTTCTGCTCTTTTATTTTTATAGCCTCTGTCTTAACTTTATAAAAACAAACAAACAAACAAAACAAACAAACAAACTTGTTTTCATGGAACAAGTGATACATAGTAAAGGGAGAGTTAGTACTGCTTTGAGTAGTAGTATTTGTGTTTTTGTTTTGTTTTGTTTTTCTTTGCGAGATATCTTTCTGAATCTTGAACTCAGAACATTTTTTGACGTTTCTTTTTAATTCTTCCTTTATTTACTTAACCTAATTAAGTCTCCTACTATTTTCCTGCAGGAGCTATATTTCACAGTACTACACCAAGAATAAAAAAAAAAAAAAAAAAAAACAACAAACAAATGTTGATAATAAGCAGAAAAATGGGTGGTATCTCTCAAAGAACTCAAAGAACCCTGAGAATACCATTATTAATCCAGCTTCACAATTAACAATTAACAAATTGTCTCAATTAAGAAATGTCTGGTTTCTTCAAAGGCCAGACAATGTCTCTTTAGAAGATAGGCAGTGATATTTTTCAAATATTTTTATGGGCCACTGCTGAATAAAACAATTTCATGTTCTGTGGTCTATTATCTCCTGGAACTATTAAAGTTCTACATCAAAATAATAGTTCTTTCAAGTATATTTAAACTGGATTGAGCCTGACAGAAGAATACAAACCTGTTCCTGCTTATCCAAGTTTGTTTCTGTTTATTCAGATTTATAATAATTTTCAAGCTGCAAGGTAATCTCTAAGGCAGAAATGAACATAATTTCTCAAAAGTGTATGGTGATTTTTAATACACTTGTCTTTTATTAAAATTATGGTACTTCTAATAAGGTTAATGGAGGACTATGATAATTAGCAGGAGCAAACTATTGAGGTCATTATTGTGATTTATGAGAGGCTTTATGACCTTTATTTGACTGACTCTATGATACTAAATTCAAATGAATTTTTACAATGATACCTACAGAGACAAAACAGATCTTTAAGAATTTCATACTAAAATGGCAAAAAAAAAATGGGAAGTTTGAAGGTCTCATTGAGCTCTCTACACTTGTGCCTTTCATTTAGTTTTGATGAAAATAATTAAGGATTTTTCAGAGAAAACTATGTTGGCAACTCACTGTACAAGAAGGTGGTAGTTGAGACTGATGAAAGAATGAATACATATTACAAAGATTTCAGGGCAATTTTCAGTTGCACTCTAGACACTTAAACACCTACCTTTGAATAAAAGTCAGTGGAGCTGAGTGACTAAGCACCACACACAAGTGTCAAAATATAATTTAATTGATAGAAGAATGAATTTAAAATATCTAGAGGAGAGACTACCTTTCAGTCAAAAGAATTAAATTTCTGGAAGGCTGAAATGTTTGGACTGAAAAATATTATTAAAATATTTCTGTAAGACAGATCAAGAGAATTGCATGGAGATACAGAATAAAAAGAAAAAGAAAAAAAAAAAAAAAACGCTGATGAACTGTCTGTTTGATTAGAAATCTGTCACTGGGGAGCAGACTGTTTTTGGACCTTCATGTGAACAGTCAAATGAACTGTTTGTTCTCCCCTCTGCATGAAAAAAAAAAAAAAAAAAAAAAAAAGTCTGACTGTGGAGTCACAGTGTTGGAGAAAAGACTTTTGGCTTTGCGAGATGCTGTGCAACACATCTCAGGAAGGAGGGTTAACATCAGCTCAACACAATGCCTACCTCCTCTCTTTGTGATTTATGAGACCATCTACCACACTTCACCTTCAGCACAAGCCTGAACACCATTGCTACCAGAGAACAGAAAAGCTAATAAATTTGTATTTTATTTTATTTTTTTCTTCTCTCTTTGGTCCTCTACCAGCTTGATATACTTTAGAAAAGTATCTAAATATGTAGAGAGTAGTACATTCAATGGCAACAACTGGTGATAAGTAGAATCATTGAATCATAGAATTGTTTGGGTTGGAAGGTACCTTAAAGATCAACTAGTTCCAACTCCCCTGCCATGGGCAGGGACACCTTCACTTGATCAGTTTGTTTAAAGCCTCATCCAACGTGGCCTTGAACACTTCCAGGGGCAAGGCATCCACAGCTTCCCTGGGAAACCTGTTCCAATGCTTCATCACCACATGAGTAAATTTCGTCCTTATATCTAGTCTAAACCCTTTTAGTTTAAAGCCATTACTCATCCTATTACTGTACAAAGAGTACCTCCCCACATCTTTTGTAGGCCCCCTTGAGGTATTGGAAGGCCACTATAAGGTCTCCTTGGAACCTTCAGCCTGTCATCGTAGGTGAAGTACCTATGCAAATATAGACAAACTATTATTTGAATTTATTTCTTGGAGTTCTGAGAAAACGGATCTTAATAATTAATAAATAATTTGGAGAAGATCTTGGAAGGGTATGGTTTAAGTCACAGAATCAGAGAATCAGAGAATCACATTATGGTTAAAGTTTTCCAACCTCTAAAGACCTCTGGAGATCATCTAGTCTAACCTTCCTGCTCAAGCAGGGACACCTAGAACTTAGTAGTGCAGTCCTCATACCTGCAGGTATTTAAGAGATATGTGGATGTGATGCTTAGGGACATAGTTCAGTAGACTTGGTAGTGTTAGATGATTGACTTGATGATCTTATGGGTCTCTTCCATATGATTCTATGATTCTATTATTTTAACCACTTAATAGAAAATTAAAATAATAAAATAATAAATAAAATAAAATAAAATAAAATAAAATAAAATAAAATAAAATAAAATAAAATAAAATAAAATAAAATAAAATAAAATAAATATTTTTATTAGCCCATTCATTAACTTCTGTCTGGATCCCAGAATATCAATAAAGTACATGTAAAAGTATATATTGTGGTCATTGGTTCAGTTCTGATAGCTAAAAAAGTTGATCTGAAGAGTAGAAAAAGTGACCAATTTCCCTGACCAATCAGTTCTTTGTTTTGTGGCAAATCTTTTTTTTTTTTTTTTTAATTAATATTTTATTTTATTTTATTTTATTTTACAAAATATTGAATCATTTCTTGTTTAAGCATTTTCTTTGAACATTCAGAATTCTTTGGAGGGGTTCATATAATTTCCAGTGGTGGTTATGCAGCAATTTCTTAACAGAGACTGCTAAGACTATATAAGATTTAATATATGGGTGGGTGACACTATTGAAAAATGTAATATTTACATAAAAGCAATTTGACCTGCTTACATTTATACCAATGGATGCAGGACAATTACTTATACAATATAAAGTTCTTACTTTTTTCTCTTCTAAAACACTAAGCACAATCTAGGCTTAACGTTTACCGCTAGAGACAGAAATCATTTCCATATGTAGTCAAAAATATTCTTTGGTTTTCTTTTTGTTATATTGACATTATGCAGAGAGATATTTATGTGAGTACTATTGCTTTGCATTTTAGCTGCTGATAGTATTTATTATTGATAAACATGGTAGGGAGGATAGGATGAATAAAATTTTCAGCCTTTTATGTTTATGTTTATGTTTATGTTTATGTTTATTTGTTTAAATTTGTGCAAAAGGTAAACAATTTAGCAATGAAACAAAAATTAGAGGAACTCCACAAAACAAAAAACAAAACAAACACACCTAAAAAAACACTTCAACACACAACTCAGAAAGTATGCAAAAATTTAAACACATAATCAAATTCCTTATAATACTTGTTATTCTTATGCATTACTGGATGATACAAGTTAAATACTTTAATTAGTTTAATAGTTAGTTAGTTTTAGTTAAATACTGGATGTACACCATTTTCTTTCTGCTGATGGCCATCATCATCATAGTAGAGGTAACTGAACGAGCTGGTGAAATGCTCCTTTTCTGCTTCAGTAGAGAAGTCAGCTTAGATAATAGGAAAGGCTTTTCAGCCTAAATTGGTTGATCTGGAACAGCACTGGGGACAAAGGCCATGTGCTTGTTTTCTGGGTCTAGCTCTTGTCTGTCAATTCCAGGTGTGGAATACAACATACTGTTAGTGACAACACATACCTGATCACTGTATCTTAAACTGTTTCACTGTCTGCTGAACTGACCATCTGATTGTGAATCGAGATGGGATTACTCAAACTCATCTTGATTATTCAAACTGTTTGTCAGTTGACAGCTTCTGAACTTGAAGCACCTACAGGGGAAGTATGCATGAGCCAGGATGGAATTTAGTTGTTCCTAAACACATTTCTTAGATTACGCTGCAACTCAGTCTTCTGGTTTCACTAGTATTTCTCACTGATGTAACAAGATTTAAAAACATAACAAGAATGATGCAAGTTATATAGTGAGAACAAGAGCCATTTATAGGGTAAAACTAGCATGTGAATAGCTTAGATGTATGGGATATTTAGAGCAGTAGAATCAATGTACATACGCAAATCTACATACGTAGATTTCTTTTAGGATTCACGATAGAAAAAGAAGTAATGAAAAAACATTAATTCAATGCTTCCACACATCATTATTTCCTCAAATAATGTTGTGATGTTAATAAACACACAGCTCCAAGGCAAAGCTGAAAAGTCAAGTGTATGATACAGCTATTTCACAATGCCTTTGCTTCATTTTCATTTATGTGGGTCTTTTAAACAGCAATTGAAATGAGAGATAGATGTGTAATGGTGTTGTAGTTTAATCACAGCAGACAATTCAGCACTACACAGCTGCTCACTGTCCCCTGTACCGAGTTGGGAAGAGAACTGAAAAGTTAAAAGTGCAGGAGCTTGTCGACTGAAATAAGGACAATTTAATAAGTAAAGCAAAAAATGCACACACAGGTGAAGAAAAATGAGGAATTCATACACTATTTCTCATCAGATGTTCAGCCATTTCCAGGACAGTTGGGCCCATCAGATTTAATGGTTACTTGGGAAGACAAACACCCTCACTCTGAATGTCTCCCCTCCCCCCTCCTTCTTTTCCCCACAGTTTTATTGTCGATCATGATGTCATATGGCAGGGAATATCCCTTTGGTCATTGGGGTCAGCTGTCCTGGCTGTGTCCCCTTCCAGCTTCTTGTGCACCTCAGCCTCCTCACTGAAAGCTGAAAAGTTCTTGACTTAGTGTTAGTAATGCTCACCAACAACTAAAAAATCTGTTGATATTCTGCTTCATTTTCCTTTTCAAAATTTTATTTTTATCTTTTTAACTTCTTCACTGAATGTAAGGACAAAAGCAACTTACTTTGCCTAAGTATTCTTTGTATTGTTAAGCATACATGGAATACTGGTGTATATGGACCAAGGTAAAGATGCATATTCTTAGGCTGCCAATTGAATTATAATTTGTAGGGCAAAAGGCAGTGTCTTTGGATTAAAATCAAGGAAGTTTTGGATTATCTACCGTTTTGTAGTCTTAATTTTAGTTCAGTGTTGTATGCACACAAGGCACATTCAAATTTAGCTTTGTAAGATAAAACTTCCAAGGGGGGATTTAAATCATTATGAATTAATGTTGTGGTTTAACCCCTCCCTTCTCTGGGATGGGGGAGAGAACCAGGAAAAAAATGAAAGCCTGTTGTGGTGGTTTTACTGTGCTGGGCAGCTAAACACCACAACCGCTCTCTCACTCCCCCTCATTAGATGAGGAGGGGAAGAAGTAAAGCAAAGAACAACTCACGGGTCGAGATAAGGATAATTTAATTAAAGGGAAATAATAATAATAATAATTAAAGAAAGGTTATTATGAACTAAACAATTTAACTAAAGGGAAAAAAAAAAAAAAAAAAAAGGAAAGGGGAAAAGGGAGGGGGGAAAGGAAAAAAAAAAGGAGTAAAACAAACAAATAAAACAAATGAAGGCTATGTGGAAGTGCAGAGGAAAGAAATTACTCTCTACTTCCCACAAACGAGCGATGATTGACCACGTCCTTGAGGCAGGGCCTTAACGCATGTAGCTGGTGTTTGGGAGGAGGACCAACGTTTTCACAATGAGAACCCACCCCTCCCCTCTACTTCCTGTTTCTACCTTTTATGGCTGAGTGTGACATCATATGGTATAGAATATCCCTTTGGTTGGTTTAGGTCAGCTGCCCTGGTGATGTTTCTTTTCCCACTTTTTGCCCACCCCCTAGGAGGGTTAGAGAGAGTCTTGATGCTGTGCCAGCACTTCTCAGCAGTAGACACAACACTGGTTTGATAACACTGCTACAAGTGCAGTGCACAGCACTGTATGGGCTGCTGCAGGGAAAGTTAACATTCCAGCCAGACCCAGTACACCTGTGGGTTGGGATAAAGACAGTTTATTAGGATAAAAAAGAAAGGATAATAATAATAATAATAATAATAATAATAATAATAATAATAATAATAATAACAACAACAACAACAACAACAACAACAACAACAACAGCAACAACAACAATAGTTGTTTCACAAAGCAAGTGATGCACAATACAATTGCTCACCATCCACTGCCTGATATCCAGCCCATCCCCAAGCATCCAGTCCCCACCCTACCCCAGTTAGTCACCCCATATTAATTGTTTAATATGATGTCATATGGTATGGAATACTACTTTGGCCAGTTTGAGTCAGCTGTCCTGGGTCTGTCCCCTCCCAGCTGCTGCTGCACGCCCAGCCTGCCCACTGGCAGAGCGAGAAGCTGAAAAGTCCTTAGCTTCGTGTAAGCACTGCTCTGCAACCATTAAAACATCAGCGTGGTATCAAAATTAGTCTTATCCTAAATCCCAAACATAGCTACCCAGCTTCTAGGAGGAAAATGAATTCTATCCTAGACAAAACCAGGATACTTAATCAATATAAATCGACAATGAAAAATTATTATTATTATTATTATTATTGTTATTGTTATTGTTGTTGTTGTTGTTGTTGTTATTGTTACTTTTATTGTTATTATTTTATTATTATTTTAGTGAAACATTAGGTAATTTCAATTCTAGGACTTGGAACACTGCCTAATTGAAGTAAAGATGTATATAGAGAAAACAAAGTTGGAACAGGATTCCAAACTTTTAAAAAGTAACAAGATGGGAAACAAGCCATAAGAGAAGTAGCTAGAAAAGTTACATCCAAACTGATATCCTTCAAAAAAAGCACAAATATTATCTAAATGAAACCAATCGATCCAAAAATAAACTGATGTCAGAGGGAAAAAAAAAAAAAAGTGAAGGAGACCTGAAATAATGGAGGGAGAAACTGAATAACAAATAACTGCCTAGTAGTGCTCAAATAACAAACTAGTGAATTTCATCAGGAGTGAGGAACCTGAAACAAAATAGGAGGATAAATAAATTAGATTTGGGAGAGTGTAACATAAGTAATGAACATTCATGGGTGTAACATAGTATTTCTTGATTCATATTTATATTGATGAAGATATTGAATATATACAGACCAAACTGTTTATGATTTCTTTTAAGCAACACTGAAATTTGATAGAATACTGTTGTTAAATGACAATATATGCAGTCAAATACATTAATTTGCCTTTAGTCATTGTTTTCGTTTTTGTTACTGTTGTTGCTTTTCTCAACAGATACAGGACAAGTTCATGTTTGGTGCTTATTTTAAGAGAAATCAAGAAAGCTCTTGTGACTAGGCCAGTCTTATTACGCAAAATCTGCACTATGCATATGTATGTATACAATATGTTGTAGGACACAGAACTTGTCATATGAATGCAGATGTACAGAAAGATGTTGTCATTGGGTGAAGCAATATTTTGCCAAGCAATATTTCTCAGATTTAACATGGAATACATAAAATTTCATACAGAAACGGTCACAAAACAGTGATCAGTTTGAGAAGAGCCTCCAGTTATTTGCACTTAGCCTGGGAAGTTGGAATTAGCAGCACTGAGAACACTTCTTCTGGCTTATTAAACAGAGGACTCCCTCTACTCCAAGCTTTGGCTGTAATGTTTACCTTAGGAGTAAACTTCTATTGGCTTCTCTATAATCACTCTGCTAAGTTTGTAGTTGAATGCTACAGTTGGTACAGTTAATGATCAGGAAAAGAAACGTGATAAAACAGCATATCACAAAACTACATGTATATACATCTATAAAGACTGCTGGAATATTTACTGGTAAGCAAATATGAATTGGAATGACAGTCAGAATTTACTAGAGGCAAAAACAGCAGCATATATTAGGAGAAGGGAAGTCCAACTATTGCACAAATCAGTCAAATTAAATTAGCTGAATTAAATCAGAAAAATATCAAGGCCATGCAGTAATCAGAGTAAAAGAGTTATTTAGAAGAATAAAGTATCCAAAAGTCATTAAATTTTATGATCAGGAGAATAAATCAATAATTTTTGCTAGATAAGGAGAATCTTCATCTATAAGTAAGTTTTCCTGTTTGTGTTCTCCCTCTTTTTTAAGTACTTCCTGCTAACTACTTTAAGGATAGACTGGAGGAAAGCTGTAATGCTATATCTGACTTGGAAAGATAATCACTATAGGAAATGAAGAGTAAATATAATATTGCTTCTTTAGATAACATCTTGAAATATCATCTACTTTTAGTATTTCCTTTTTCTAATTTCAAAAGAGAGATCCAGCCTCCTCTAGCTTTTATAGTACTATATAAATGAGAATTGTCAACCCTGAATTGCCTAATCATCTTTGCCTGTCTACTTTTAGGAAACATTGCTAATAGTATACTCACTGCAGTATCCTGCTGATTTCCAAATTTAAAAAGCCAGGAATACTACTAAAATAGCATCAAAGATCTCTACTGTCTCATCTTCCTTCTTAGTCAATGACAGTTTCGTTTTATAAATATCACAAAACACTGTCCGCAGGTGTTTTTTTGCAGGATTTTAGGAGCAGATGTTAACTCCTAGAAAAAAAAAAAAAAAATAAAAACAGCAATTTGCACATGAGAACAGTTTTAAATTGCTTTTTTTGCTATTATTTATTTATTTATATTTTTTTTTTGGTTATTGTAGAAGATACATTTGCCTTTGAACATATAAATCTTATAAAAGATTAAAAATGTGTTTTTTGAAAATCTAGAGAAAGGTGGACAGCTATTTTGCTTGTGACTTACTAAATGAGCCACTCGCATCTGGAAGCACAAGTATAAGCATGCACAAGTGAAGGTGGTAATTTAGCTTATTGTGTCTTAGAAGAGTACATAAGGTAGTACTACAGTAAGCTAGTAACAAACTTTTAGACTGTTGTGATGTTTTTGGAGGTAGGTGCCATCCACACTGCTACAGATAGTTAGCTAAAGAATCACAGAATCATTTTCCTCTTCCCTTGCTTAAAATAAATTTGAGTTGCATGGTTCTACTTTCTTGTAGAATCTAGACTTAAGTGATCAAAATTGTTGCATTCTTCTCTCTTTCTTTCACATTCTACCCTCCCCTCTCCCTCCACCCCCTTTACTATATGTTTCAAAGTTGGGAATTTATATAAATGATGTCCACCTGAACACCATGTGGATGCACCTGAAGTGCTTCCAAAACATAAATATATATTTACAAACTACTTACACTCTAAGCACATTGAATAAAACTAAAGGCAATTTACTTTAATAAGGGTTTTCTATCAAGACATGTACTAGGTAGATATTAAATGTTCTGCTTGTGCACCAAGTAGACAGCTGAAAGTCAAACTTGTTATTGATTTATTTTTATAGGTGGAATATGCTAATTTAAGAATTTTAACATGGTCACCATGCCAAAGGATAATGAACAGCAAAATAGTTAAGTAGCCTGAGATTTGCATTTACAGACAGGAGTCAGTCCAGTAATGGTGGACAGGGAGCAAAAGAGCTTGCTATTTTCTATATCTAAATCAAAGAATAGCAGAAGAGATCAAGACTTGTACAACATAGTCACAGTAAGACAGCATCATAGCACATGATCTCTTCCTTGACATAAATAATGATTTATTAAAGAACCCCCTGACAACTAGTAAGATTTGAAGGTAGCTCTTAACCTTCCTTTTTGGTTTTCTTCTATGTAAGATCTGTATGCTTTCCATAAGATTATTTTTCCTTGATTGTTTCTATTCTGGGTTTTACTAAAGTTTCACAGCAATGATAACTATAAAGTTTTCCCAAGGAGAATTTTTATAGAGATGATGTCTGATGTGGATATCTTTCTTAGGCAGAAAGTCTCAGTAGTGTTAGGAAGATTTTGGAAACAAACTTCTGAAAACAACAGAAACATGACCAAACAACAAAAAAAAATCTTAATTTTTTAAAGTTTTTCAGGAGAAAAAAATGTAGTATTTTCTGGCAGTTCCTGGGATCTTCCTGAGAACACAGAAGACAAAACCAGACTTTTCACAGAGGCACAGACTAGGTAGATGAGAGGCAATATACCCATGTTGCAACAAGTAAAATTCCAGCTGGACATAAGGAAAAAAAAGTATTTATTGTGGTTAATCACCGGAAATGGTTATGCACAGAGGTTTTGAACGATCTTTTAAAACTACAGCTCAACAAGGATTTAAACAACCAATATTGAAGTAAACAGTAGATGGAGTACGGCAAGCTGAACTACATAATTTTATATTTCTGTCTAAATTTCTCTGTGATTCAATGATTATATTTTAGATTTCATAAAATGAAATCTAGCTAACAGAGCAGAAGGGACATTTTGTTGTATTCTATCTGCATTTTTTGAACCAAATGCATGAGGTTTAACTCATCCTCATTTAGGTCATATAACAAGAGTGGACATCAACATATGAGCTAGTCCTGCTGTCCTGAGAGAAAAAGAAAAATCAACTTTATGATGTAATTTATGTATTCTATTTCAAACATTTACTTAGAATGATTATACTGAAGTTCTGTTAGCACTAGATGTTCTCCATACAGTATGAAGGAAAGGAAGCATACCAAGAGACTAATAGAGGTCTGTGTTCTAGTTGTCTATATTTGGACTACATTCAGTGAAGATAGCACAAATTAAATCTCAATATGGTACATAGGCAATTCTGTTTCTAAAATAATTTTGAATGATTCATGTGAAGAGAAAATCAAACAAAGCAAAATTGATTAAACAAGACCACACCTATTAGATTCAACTTCCACAAAATCTAGAAACAGTCCTGATCCCTACAGGAATCCCATCTTCGTGGGTACCTTCTAGCAACTGTTGATAAAAATAAAATCTTGTGTAATATCTCTTTTTTAAGAATAGAACTATTTTTATTTGAAACCAGTCTTCAAACCATATGCTTCAATGACTTTGCATCTGCCTTATTTGGAATGAGAATTAATATATCCATAAAAAGATATGAGTCAATATATAAAACACAAAACCAAATGAGCTCTAAAGCTGAATACTAAAGCAGTAGTGGAAAAATAAAACATCCTTGATAGCTGTGTCTTCCTCTGCATCTTATGTACAGTAGATTGCACACAGCCAAACCAGCATCTTCAGTGAGTCTGTCTTCAGAAGTTGTGTTCTTCTGACGTGTCTATCCATTATTGGTCACACAATGAGATGAGGGCAAGAACCCCATAGAAGGGTATATACTCCTGAGACACTGGTTTTCCTGCCTTCAACAATGAAAAGGAGAGAAGGTCAGATGAGACCTATTCCTACAGATGCCAATTACTGCACAAAACTCTACAGAGATGTCTTTCCTCAACCATCCTCTGTTTGTTTCCTCCAACCTTTTCTGACTCTCTGGAACTTCTTCCTTCTTGTCACACCAGAACAGGAGAAAACTGAGTACCTTTGGAAAACAGCCTTAGCTTTTATTCTCTTTGTGGTTTGTTCTGTTTTGTTCCCTCAACCAACTTATCTGTTGTCTCTTTCCTTCTGCTTCAGTCTGCTATGGTTTTGCTGTACATTTACTAATCTAATAGTGTACTATCCAGGCAAGTTTGGGTCTAAAGAGGCTTACAGCAGTGTATTTTACTGTGACTGGTTTCATCATACTCTGATACAGCTAGTACATCAATACAAACACAACCAATCTTTCACACTGGGAATGCTGTATAGGTAGGCAGCCACATATTAATTACATCTTCCATCTTCCATTTCAGTAGATGTGTCTGACAGCACATCTCTTTTAAAAAAATAATGCAATGTCTACCATTTCCCAAGTGAAATCTAAGTCACAGGTAAAGCCACTTGTACCTCAGCAACTCATAGACGTTTGATAAGTGTTTCTCCTCAGAGTCCAACACCAGCAAAAGTATCCTCAGAATAAGTAGGCAAAGCTGACATCAGTAATAAAAACAGCAGTGATGGCCCCAAGAAGAAATAAGCTAGCATTTTAATCAGGAGGGTAGCTAGAGGCAGTCAGAAGAGATCAGGCATATAGGAGAATATAGGAGTACTTTGATAGAGTTATCTTATCTTTTAGGGTAAAGGAACAGTGGAATAAAAAGCAAAAGAGATATTTTGTCTATCTGTATGGTCTATCAGAGGTAAGTTAAAAAAAAAAAAAAAAAAAGATATCAATCAGTGGTTTGTGGTTTTCAATTATTACTTAAAAGTGAATCATGTGCCTAATCTTCTTCTGGACTTCTTCGGAAAACTGACACATTCACCTATCAGGTATAAAATAAATTTTCCTATTCTGATTTTTCCAAAAAGTAATACATACAAATCCCATGGAATGTATGAATATCTCAAGGACAGTAATGAAAAGATATATATAATAAAAATATCTCTGGCATTTTTATTTAAATTGTTCCTTATTTGAATATTTCTTTATTTGAAGATCATTCAACATAGTTCTAGGAATGACTAGAAGTAAGCTATGTGTTTGCATGGCGTGCTTTGTGTAATCAGAGTATATATCAGAGTATAGAAACGATATTTCTAACTATGTATATGCAGTTATGTATTAAATATTCAGTTTGTTTGAGAATGGAATAATAAATATCACTCTACTCATAAAATGGAGAAACAATACAGGTCAAAACATTTTAAAACTGAAATGTTCTAGAAAAAATACAGTAATGACCACAACAAATAGTCCAATTCTCTTTTAAATTAAAATTCATTCTGCTCTCATAAAAAAGAAATGAATTAATGTTTGCATTTTGGAATATACATCGGAACTTTGTGAGATTTTTCCTTCTTTCTAAACGTATAACCAAATTAATTTTCATTGTGCATTTATTATGAAGACTGAATGTGTTGTCTGAACTGTTTTCAGTTTCTTCAGTTATGTTTACCATTTCCATCACAGATGAAAAGTAAGTTCTCCTGATAAAAAGGTAGTCAAGTCAAGCAATGCCTGTGCACTTTAAATGATATTAATCATGTGGCACTTTTGTCTGTATATTCTTGTTTATCTCAGTGCAATAAAATAAACACTAGTGAAAACAAAACAAATAAAAAACCCTTGAGCATAAATATTTCAATCAAAATTAAACATACTTACTTTACATCTAATCTTTCAGGCTCTGAACATTCTTCATATACACATCTTTTTCAGCAACATCTCAGTATGTAGTATACCTATGAGGTTTAGTTGCTCCTCTCTGTGCCAATTTTGTGCTCAACCCTCACATTTGTTTTTAAGTAAATACTCTTTTTTTTTTTTAAGGAAAGTACATTTTTATGCAGATACGAAATGATTAATTGAATATATTTTGTTAAAATAGTGATATAGTTGAAGTCTTGAAGATATTCATTTTGCAGTTGACAATATATATCAGTATATCATTTCATGTGTTTGTACATTTTTGCAAATATTTCTGTTACTATTATCCTCTCATAGAGCAGAAATGAATTAACAGTAAAATAAAAGGAAAACAACTCAAATAATAGATTCTTATCAACAATCTGAAACATTACAAAATTAGTAATAATGAGAAAAGGAAAAATAACTACAACAACAAAAAAAAAGATGTAAGAAATTGTGCTCCAATTCTGAACTATTTGTATAGAGCTAAAAAAACATAACAGTATAATTTGCATGTTATCGTGTAACAATAAAATAAAAATAGTATTTTTCAAATTTTTAAACCTACACACACTAAAACTTTATTCAAGTGTTTCATTACTTTCTGAACTTGTAGGCATATTCTGACTTCCAATTTCAAAATAAAATAGTGGTAGGAAAAGACATTTGATTTGGGAAACTACTGAATCATAGTAAGCCCAGTTAGGTCAGAGTGTTAGTGGGTTTTTGTTTCATGAATGCAGCATTGATTGACATTGCAATGGGCAGTTTCAAGGGATTTAGTCCTCTTGTCTTTGTATTTATTATTTTTTTTTAAATCTCTGTACTGTTCCTTTTTGGAATTTAATTTCCAACTTGTTGTAGTAGTTTTAATTGTTGTCCTCTCCTGATGTCTCAGTAACATTGACTTTGAATACAGAAGCATCTGCAGGGTGAGCAGACAACAGCTACTCAATAATCATTATTATATTTGGATTTCTTTTTGTTTGTTTGTTTGTTTGCTTGCTTTTAGCCTGTCTCTATAGGGGAAATAAATAATACCTGCCTAGGAAAAAGCATTCAGAGACAATCCTGTCAATTATTTATCCAGAAGTTCTCTAGTATATTCTAAAGACATTATTATGGGAACTTGTTATGCTATGATATTTCAGATATGTAGATTGGGAAATGATCCCACCTCAAAATTTTATTCCATTAATTTTAATTTTAATTCTCTTAACAGAAAATATATTCATTATGTATATATATATATACATGTATTTGCTAAAATTATAATAGTAAATTATCCATTAAACTAATTTTCCCTATTTGTTAATTTCTTACCTCCCCTGTATATAAGATGCAACATTTACCTCTATAAAAGATGTCTCTTAGCCAAAGGACCGATTAATTTTATTAAGATAAATTACAGAATTTGGCATTATATAATCATGGTTCTACTCTAGGTAACTTCCTACCAATCTAAACTGTTTGCACTGTATTGGGGTATTTGTATTGCTAATTATTTATGTAACCTGTCCCAGAACAATCATTCACTTTTGTGAATTCTCATTTTATTAACAGTTATTTTCAAGGGAACTTGTTGACTGTCTTGTACATTTGTAAAAACAAATAAACAAACAAATTCCAGTCTTTCAAAATGTGTTTAAGATGCTAGACAAATGTTGCATCACTGACTAAGGATGAAAAAAATTTCTGACTTCAACAAGCCAACAGAGAGTTCAAATCAAGAAAAGATAATGTTATCTGAGAACGTCCTTTACTAAAACAGAGGAGTAACTTCTCTGTTATAAATATACAGTTATTCTTAGTTTACAGTTCTATTATATATATATATACACTACTTAAAATAACCTTTGGAAAAATCAGTAGACTTACAATTATTGTGCATGATCCTCACCTCATTCCATTGGCCTCTGCCCATTGGTCCAACCTGCCCAGGTTGGAATGAGGTTCAACACAGCTAAGTGCCAGCTCCTGCACTTTGGCCACAAAACCACCAGGTAATGCTACAGGCTTGGGGGAGAGTAGCTTGAAAGCTGTGCAGAGGAAAAGAGTCTGGGGGTGCTGATTGATGGGTGCCTGAACACGAGCCAGCAGTATGCCCAGGTGACCAAGAAGGCCAATGGCATCCTCATTTGTATCAGGAATAGATACAAACTTGCCAGGGAGGAGTCCTCCATACTCTGCTCTGGTGAGGCCGCACCTCAAGTACTGCATTCAGCTTTGGGCCCCTCACTACAAGAAGGACATCAAGGCCCTGGAACATGTCTGAAAGGTGAAGGGTCTGGAACGCAAGTCCTGTGAAGAGCGGCTGAGGGAAATGGGATTGTTTAGTCTGGAGAAGAGGAGGGTCAGGGGAGACTATTGCTCTCTACAACTACCCAAAAGAAAGCTGTGGGGAGCTGAGGGTCAGTCTCTTCTCACACATAGCTAATGATAGGCCTAGGAGGAATGGCCTCAAGTTGCTCCAGGGGAGGTTCAGGTTTTAAATTAGGAGACATTTCTTCTCAGAAAGAGTAGTCAGACATTGAAACAGTTTGCCCACAGAGGTAGTAGAGTCCCTGTCCCTGGGTGTGTTTAAGGAAAGGCTAGTGGGGCCTTAGGGACATGGTTTAATGGGTGATATTGGTCATAGCGGAATGGTTGGATGAGATGATATTGGAGTTCTTTTACAACCTTAAAGATTCTATGATTCTATGATTTTATGATCCACAAATGAAGACAATTGCACAAAAGTGTTTTGTTTTGTTTTTCTGAAGTATTCAATGCTTAAAATGTTATTTATTCATTTATTTATTTTTAAATAAAGAAACAGTTTATCACAGAGATAAACCATAAAATAACCATAAATTTAGTAAGCTTCTTGAACTGGGGCTTGATGTTGTGCAGCAGAAAACGAATGCCTTATTCTGTAGCTGTTCCAATGGTCTTCAGACAGACATCATGTTACCCCTGCACATACTACTCCATAGAAGTACTTGATCCTTGTGATAATTACCTTTACTGATATTGCATGATATGATGCGAGTCAAAAATGCTTATGATTTATCCTCAAGTGCTTCTGTTTTTTTTTTTTTTTTTTTCTGAAAAGCAGACTGAGAAGGTTGTGTTCCCTAAATTCCAGATTATATAGTTAATGACAATTTAACAGACAGTTGGCTGTAGATTCAAAATTATTTTCAAAAAAGCACCATATTATTTTCATAAGAGGAAAGGATCACAAGGATGTCAAGAGTGAATTGGTGAACTGAGAAGTAACTTTTAAGGGATTGTGATTGGCACTTTTTTTTTTTCTCTGTGAACTATAAAAGATTAAAAGGTAGAAGTGCATCATGTCCTTCAGCAGAACAGTTCATTGCTATAAATATTCCTTTTACAAATGACTTTTAATAGTTTACAGAGTTATGGTATAATTTTTTGTTTTAAATTCCCTGTTCATCATGGCCTGTTTCTATCTAGGTATTGGAGTAACTGACTACATGCAAATTATATTAATATGGCTGATGGTTAACATGGATGACTTCATAGTAGAGCTGGGGAGGATGTGGTAAAAACGATCTGGATAGTATCGTGTTTTTTGTTTGTTTGTTTGTTTGTTTTCTCCATTCTGACAGTTGTGGCATTAAACATTTTTGTTTTAGTAGCAATGACAGAAACTTACATGTCAGAAAAAATGGCATCTACATAGTGTAAAACTATTGTTTTTTTGGGACTGCCTGTTTGAGAGGTTTCTGAACAAAATTACATTTTCTTGAAGAAGATCTTCATCCATTACTTGATGACTACAAACACAGTAATGCAGACTTCCTTCCTAATTAGTATTTGCTAGTCATTGACTTCAACAGAAGCAAAATCTGTTCTGTTGTTAAAAGCCAAACTCCACTGATTATATAACTCACTGGCAGGTGCAATGTGTGGTTTTGCTAAGTCATCATTCCAATATTTTTTCCAGAACGGTACCTTATGGTGGAAACACTTTCAATATTTTGTGTTTAATAATGATGAAAGCTGACTTTGTAAATTGGCACTATCTATATAGTTAAGAGGTATTGCCTGTATAGTTAAGAAGAAAGCTGTCACAACTTGGTATTGAATGCATGGGAAAAGAAAAGCCTCTTACTATAAGTGCAATGCATTTATGAAAGCAACAGTACTCTACAGCTTTCTTGTTCTTCCTCCAGACACTTCTTTTCAATAAATTAATAATAATAATAAACAACAAAAAATATACCTATCATTATCTATCAGTATCAAAATGACCACATGGGAAAAAAAAAAAAAAAAAAAAAAAAAAAAGCAATATTATTGAGAACACATGAAGGCCTAATCTCGTTCCCCAAAGATTCCCCATCTATTATGTAGAAGTTTTGTAGCATAGACTGGCACATTCAGGATAATTACCCATAATATTCACATCACCACTCTGCTTTTTAAAAAATACTGAAGATGTGTGATTTTAAAAGCTTTCCTGGGCACTTCCCATAAGTCATGTGATAAGTAATGTGGTACAATTCACTGGACATTTCAAAATGATAATTATGACACAAATAGCACAGAAAAAATTGATATGGAGCCTTTAGTATGCTCTTTAGTAACAACAATATGGTTATTGTCCCCTAACAACTGATAAGAAGGTAGGTATTCAAAAACATTAGAGAAAGGCATTGATTCTTCACACACAGCTGTAAATCCAAAATCTGATCAGATAGTGACCAGTGTACTTGTTAAACCCAAGACCTTGCTCATTTGGATAATGATCACAATATTGGCTCAAACTAGGTGCTGGAGAAACTGACAGACGGACATCTTCCTCAGCAGCTGATGGCCAATAGAGCACGTACCAAGAGCCAACATAACTACTGGTCTATTGTCTTATGCCATAAATAATACACAGGCCAAGAGACCTTTGAGCTCTTCTGCACAACACCTAGCTGGATCTAGATGCACAACATCTAGCAGGATCTCCCCTTGAGTAGGGACACCTCTAAAGGTCACATCTGCTGCAGAGATCCCATACTCCTCATGAGAGGTTCCTGCCACAACAGACCCTTGGTGAGTGATTAATAGCTTGCTAAACTTTGCAAGCTTTGCTAAGATTATATCTTATATTGGTTGTGCACATATTATCCTTTAGACATAAACTGTTCACCAAGTATGGGAGTAGGAGTAGATTAAGCTCCTTTGTTACAAGTTTAGAAAGCAAAGGGGTCCATTCTGAACCTCATGACTCAATGGTAAGGTCTCCCTGGTGTGTCTGACTTTCTCCATCTTCTACCAAAAGAATAATCAAATGTACCTTGCCATAGCAAATCCTGATAAGGATATCTTATTATGATAAAGCTTTGTTAGATCACTAGGTCATGTAAATAAATATGTTGCTGCTTCTCTCTTACAAGTGAAACGTGTAAATTCGTCCATGACTCCACATTGTTTATATTTCCTGGGATCCAACAGCCCTGCAGATATTTTGATAGCTGTTGGTTCCTAATATCTTCTATAAACCCACATCCTTTCTTCTATTTACACTTTTCTTTTCCTTGTCCCCAAGCTGCTGAGGACTGATTTGACTCATGGCAAAGTTCAGAGTTGAAGTAGCTTGAAGTCCTTTCTGACTATGCTTAGCTGGTTACAGCTCTCAGGGTGCGAATGGTCACAGAATCACAGAATCACAGAATTTTCTAGGTTGGAAGAGACCTCAAGGTCATCGAGTCCAACCTCTGACCTAACGCTAACAGCCCTCCACTAAACCATATCCCTAAGCTCTACATTGTACTGGGTCTGGCTGGAATGTTAACTTTCCCGGCAGCAGCCCATTCAGTGCCGTACTCTGTACTTGTAGCTGGAACAGCAGTGTTATCACACCAGTGTTGTGTCTACTGCTGAGCAGCAGTGGCACAGCATTGGGCCTTTCTCTAACCCTCCTAGGGGGTGGGCAAAAAAGTGAGGAGAGAAACATCACTAGGGCAGCTGACCTAAACCAATCAAAGGGATATTCCATACCATGTGGTGTCACACTCAGCAATAAAAGGTGGAAACAGGAAGAAGAGGGGAGGGGTGGGCTCTCGTTGAGAAGACGTCGGTCCTCCTCTCGAACACCGGCTGCGTGCGTTGAGGCCTTGCTTCAAGGACGTGGTCAATCATCGCTCATTGGTGGGAAGTAGAGAGTAATTTCTTTCCTCTGCACTTCCATATAGCTTTCATTTATTTTGTTTGTTTGTTTTCCTCCCTTTTTTCCCCTTTCCCTTTTATTTCCCCTTAGTTAAATTGTTTAGTTCATGGTAGTCTTTATTTAATGATTATAATTATTTCCCTTTAATTAAATTATCCTTATCTCAACCCGTGAGTTGTTCTTTGCTTTACTTCTCCCCCTCCTTATCTAAAGGAGGGGGAGTGAGAGAGCGGTTGTGGGGTTTAGCTGCCCAGCACGGTAAAACCACCACAGTCCTTTTTGGCGCCCAACGTGGGGCTCGAAGGGTTGAGATAACAATAGAATTGATTAAACGCATACAACTAACACACTTGCTTGCTAGTAACCATGTTCCTTGCCCTGTTAATAATAATGGCTTTGTTCATATGTCATGCAATTCGTGTCATATTCTCCTTTCTCCTATATATCCGATCCGACCAAGTGCTACAATCTGTGTTCATTTTTTTTAATTCGTTGTGCTGCCAAGCACTGACCTTGGTTTTACTCTGGAATTCAGGCTCTGCGCTGTTATCATTTGGGTCCCATGGAAACTATCTGTCAGAGAATATTCAGAACTACACTGCCTTCCTTTTCTCATCTGGACACAAGTTTATTAATAATATCAGGAATGGTACCTTTCCCTTCTTTCACAGTGGGCTAATTACAACAGTTTGGGAGTATTTTGAAGATCCATCTGTAACCCATGTATTGCTATTTCTAATTCTGAATAACAGGTTTCATTTTCTCTCTAAGATTAGTCGATTGTTTAGAAAACTTATTTGGGAATCTGTCCCGAAACGGTCTCGTGGTGAGTGGCACGGTGTGTGGGATGATGTTAGCAGATACCTGTCACGAGTGTCTCCTCCAATAGTTTTGAACTTCACCCCTGAGCAAGTGCTAAATCCTAAAAACTTGGTAGAATGTTTGAGAGTTGTATGTCCTGATCCTGATAATGCCGGAGAACAACAGCTTGCAGCATTGTGCTGGGTCCTGGTTTATTCCTATCAAACACTGTTTAACATCATCCAGCAACTTGAAGAGAGGGAGGAAGTCTCTGAATCTGATGACCAAGTAACACATGCTGTGGCTGACCCAGAGGACCAACCAACTATGGTATCAGTCGCCCCCATAGTCAAGTCAAAACAATGGAAACGGAGGTCAGCTCGTTTAGTAAGGGAAGAAGGCTCTCCTAAGAAGGAGGGAGAAGGGGAATTGGCAGGCACCTCTAAAGCAGAGCCATCACAAAAACAGCAGGAAGACGAGACGGAAATCATAAAGGAATCAGAAATCACTCGATCCTTATCCCTGAGTGAGATGCGAGAAATACGAAAGGATTATGGTCGACGCCCAGGTGAACACATCCTCACTTGGCTGCTCCGATGCTGGGATGCTGGGGCCAGTAGCCTACAATTAGAAGGCAATGAAGCCAAGCAGCTGGGATCCCTCTCTAGAGAAAGGGTAATCGACAAAGTAATCGGGAGAGGAGCACAGGCCCTCAGCCTCTGGAGACGACTCCTGGCAGCTACCAAAGAAAGATATCCCCATAAGGAAGATATTGTATATCACATAGGCAAGTGGACCACTGTGGATAAAGGTCTCCAACATCTGCGGGAATTAGCTGTGCGGGAGATGATTTATAGTGATTTGGACAATGCCCAGACACCTCAAGACCCCGATGAAGTCCAGTGCACAACATCCATGTGGCGTAAATTTGTGCGGAGTGCACCAGCAGCACATGCCAGTACCCTGGCAGCAATTCACTGGGATGAGGGGATGGGACCAACAATGTATGATGTCTCCTGCCAACTTCAAAAATATGAAGACAATCTCTCTGCTCCGCTACAGTCCTGTGTCTCAGCTGTGGAGAAATTGTCTAAAGGACTTGACAAGCTTGTGGAGAAAGTATATTCCCCCTCATCTAGACAGAGTGATACTTCAGCCACTAAGAATCAGCATTCGCCTGCTCAAGAGAGAGAGTACCCAAGACGTACACCACGTGGCACCTTGTGGTTTTATCTGCGTGACCATGGGGAAGATATGAGGAAATGGGATGGTGTACCTACTTCAACCCTAGCTGCTCGGGTACGTGAACTGAAAGGAAATACAGCAGCAAGAAGAGGGGCTCCTAAGAGAAATGCTGCTCCAGTTTCTATTGGGCAGTACCCCAGAGGCAGTAGAAGAGCTGATGTTATTCTTGACCACGATGAAGGGACCTCTACCTCTCATTTGCCAGAATTTGTGCATTTGCAAGAATTAAGTGGCAGGCGCTCCAGCCAGGACTAGAGGGGCCCTGCCTCTGGCCAGGTAGAGGAGAGGGATAACCGGATTTATTGGACTGTGTGGATCCGATGGCCTGGAACATCAGAACCACAGGAATACAAAGCTTTAGTGGACACTGGCGCACAATGTACCATAATGCCATCAGGCTACCAAGGGACAGAACTCACCTGTATCTCTGGAGTGACAGGGGGATCCCAACAACTATCTGTACTGGAAGCTGAAGTGAGTCTAACTGGGAATGAGTGGCAAAAGCATCCCATTGTGACTGGCCCAGAGGCTCCGTGCATCCTTGGCATAGACTATCTCAAGAGAGGGTACTTCAAGGATCCAAAAGGATACCGGTGGGCTTTTGGCATAGCTGCTTTGAGCACAGAGAAGATTAGGCAGCTGCCTACCCTGCCTGGCCTTTCAGAAGACCCTTCTGTTGTAGGATTGCTGAAGGTTGAAGAACAACAGGTACCAATTGCTACCACAACGGTGCACCGACGGCAATATCGCACCAACCGAGACTCCCTGATTCCCATCCATGAGTTGGTTCACCGACTGGAGAGTCAGGGAGTAATCAGCAAGACTCGCTCACCCTTTAATAGTCCTATATGGCCTGTACGAATGTCTAATGGCGAGTGGAGGCTAACAATGGACTATCGAGGCCTGAATGAAGTCACGCCACCACTGAGTGCTGCAGTGCCAGACATGCTAGAACTTCAGTACGAACTAGAGTCAAAGGCAGCCAAGTGGTATGCCACAATTGATATTGCTAATGCATTTTTCTCCATCCCTTTAGCAGCAGCATGCAGGCCGCAGTTTGCTTTCACTTGGAGGGGCATCCAATACACCTGGAATCGGCTGCCCCAGGGGTGGAAACACAGCCCTACCATTTGCCATGGACTGATCCAGTCTGCACTGGAGCAAGGGGGAGCTCCTGAGCATCTTCAGTACATTGACGACATCCTCGTGTGGGGCAACACAGCAGAAGAAGTTTTTGAGAAAGGGAAGAAAATAATCCAAATTCTCCTGAAAGCTGGTTTTGCCATTAAAAAGAGCAAGGTCAAGGGGCCTACACAGGAAATCCAGTTCTTGGGGGTAAAATGGCAGGATGGACGTCGCCATATTCCAATGGATGTGATCAATAAAATAACAGCAATGTCTCCGCCAACTAGCAAAAAGGAAACGCAAGCTTTCCTAGGCCTCGTGGGATTCTGGAGAATGCATGTGCCAGGCTATAGTCAGCTTGTGAGTCCTCTATATCGAGTGACTCGAAAGAGAAACTATTTTGAGTGGGGCCCTGAGCAACAACAGGCATTTGAACAAATCAAACAAGAAATAGCTCGTGCAGTAGCCCTTGGGCCTGTCAGTACTGGACCAGCTGTGCAAAATATACTGTACACTGCAGCTGGGGAGCATGGGCTCACCTGGAGCCTTTGGCAGAAAACCCCAGAAGAAACTCGAAGTCGACCTCTGGGCTTCTGGAGTCGGGGCTATCGAGGATCAGAAGCCAATTACACCCCAACTGAAAAGGAAATACTCACAGCATATGAGGGTGTTCGAGCTGCTTCAGAAGTTGTGGGTACAGAGGCACAGCTCCTCTTGGCACCGCGGCTACCTGTGTTACATTGGATGTTCAAAGAGAAAATTCCCACTACACACCATGCAACTGATGCTACATGGAGTAAGTGGATAGCATTAATTACACAGCGGGCTCGAATGGGAAAACCCAATCGCCCAGGAATCCTGGAAGAGATTATGGACTGGCCGGAAGGCAGAGATTTCGGAGTGCCAACAGAAGAGGTAACCCGTGCTGAAGAGGCACCACCATACAATGAGTTGCCAGAAGACAGAAAGCAGTATGCGTTGTTTACTGACGGATCCTGCCGTGTGATAGGGAGCCATCAGAAATGGAAAGCTGCTGTGTGGAATCCCATACGACGAGTTGTGGAAGCCATGGAAGGGGAAGGTGAGTCGAGTCAGTATGCAGAAGTAAAAGCCATACAACTAGCCCTAGATATCGCCGAAAGAGAAAATTGGCCAGTATTGTATCTTTATACTGACTCATGGATGGTGGCAAATGCTCTGTGGGGGTGGCTGCAGCAATGGAAAGAGAGCAACTGGCAGCGCAGAGGTAAGCCTATCTGGGCTGCTACCCTGTGGCAAGATATTGCTGCCCGGGTAGAAAACCTGGATGTTAAAGTACGTCATGTAGATGCCCACATGCCCAAGAGTCGCACTACTGAAGAACATCAGAACAACAAAGAAGTGGATCGAGCTTCGAAAATTGAAGTGGCTCAGGTGGACCTAGACTGGGAACGTAAGGGTGAGCTGTTTGTAGCTCGATGGGCCCATGAAACATCAGGACATCTGGGGAGAGATGCCACTTACAGATGGGCTCGTGATCGAGGGGTGGACTTGACCATTGAGGCCATCACACAGGTTACCCATGAGTGTGAGACCTGTGCTGCAATCAAGAAAGCCATGAAGGTAAAATCTCCCTGGAACAGGGGGAGATGGTTAGGGTTTCAATATGGTGAGGCCTGGCAAATTGACTATATCGGACCACTCCCAAAAACTCACCAAGGCAAACGGTACATACTCACCATGGTAGAAGCAACTACTGGGTGGCTGGAAACATACCCTGTAAACCATGCCACAGCCCGAAACACTATCTTGGGCCTGGAAAGACAAGTATTGTGGCGTCATGGTACACCAGAGAGAATTGAGTCTGACAATGGGAGTCATTTCCGAAACAATCTTGTTACCTCCTGGGCAAAGAGGCATGGTATTGAGTGGGTGTACCACATCCCTTACCACCCACAAGCCTCTGGGAAGGTTGAGAGGTACAATGGACTGTTAAAGACTATGTTACGAGCATTAGGTGCTGGGACGTGGAAACAATGGGACACAAATCTACCAGAAGCCACTTGGCTAGTTAACAATAGGGGGTCTGACAGCCGTGCTGGTCCTGCCGAAACAAAACCCCTACACACTGTGAAAGGAGCTAAGGTTCCCGTAGTGCATATAGGAAGGTGGATGGGGAAGGCAGTGTGGGTTGCTCCTGCCTCGGGAAAAGGCAAACCCACTCGTGGGATTGTCTTCGCCCAAGGACCAGGGTATACCTGGTGGGTCATGCAAAAGAATGAGGATATCAAGTGTGTGCTTCAAGGAGATTTGACATTGAGAGAAAACTAATCTATAATCTAAGTTGTATGTTGTAGGAAGATGCTGTAGGATCAACGACAGGTCAACTTTGCAAGGAGCCAGGCAGTGCAACAAGGATTTGAGCTAAGCTGGTGCTGGTGTCCAAACATCCAACTCCGCCTGCCTTGAGTGGCCACTTTGGCAGATGAAGACCTAATCATCAACAGTTCTTATGAACATTTTCCAAGAAAGACCTATGGAATGAAAAGATACATCTGCCTATTAATCCTGTCCTGTTAAATCCTTGTCCTGTTAAAGGACAAGGGATAATGATGAGAATGCTTGTATGCTAAAGTATGGGGATCTGAGTGTGACACAAATGTTATGGAAAAAGGGGTGGAAGTTGTACTGGGTCTGGCTGGAATGTTAACTTTCCCGGCAGCAGCCCATTCAGTGCCGTACTCTGTACTTGTAGCTGGAACAGCAGTGTTATCACACCAGTGTTGTGTCTACTGCTGAGCAGCAGTGGCACAGCATTGGGCCTTTCTCTAACCCTCCTAGGGGGTGGGCAAAAAAGTGAGGAGAGAAACATCACTAGGGCAGCTGACCTAAACCAATCAAAGGGATATTCCATACCATGTGGTGTCACACTCAGCAATAAAAGGTGGAAACAGGAAGAAGAGGGGAGGGGTGGGCTCTCGTTGAGAAGACGTCGGTCCTCCTCTCGAACACCGGCTGCGTGCGTTGAGGCCTTGCTTCAAGGACGTGGTCAATCATCGCTCATTGGTGGGAAGTAGAGAGTAATTTCTTTCCTCTGCACTTCCATATAGCTTTCATTTATTTTGTTTGTTTGTTTTCCTCCCTTTTTTCCCCTTTCCCTTTTATTTCCCCTTAGTTAAATTGTTTAGTTCATGGTAGTCTTTATTTAATGATTATAATTATTTCCCTTTAATTAAATTATCCTTATCTCAACCCGTGAGTTGTTCTTTGCTTTACTTCTCCCCCTCCTTATCTAAAGGAGGGGGAGTGAGAGAGCGGTTGTGGGGTTTAGCTGCCCAGCACGGTAAAACCACCACATATATCTAAACGTCTTTTGAAGACTTCCAGGGATGGTGACTCCACCACTTCCCTGGGCAGCCTGTTCCAGTGCCTCACAACCCTTTCAGTGAAGAAGTTCTTCCTCACATCTAACCTAAAACTCCCCTGGCTCAACTTAAGCCCATTCCCCCTCGTCCTGTCACCAGGCACGTGGGAGAACAGGCCAACCCCCACCTCGCTACAGCCTCCCTTGAGGTACCTATAAAGAGCGATAAGGTCGCCCCTGAGCCTCCTCTTCTCCAGGCTGAACAAGCCCAGCTCCCTCAGCCGCTCCTCGTAGGACTTGTTCTCCAGGCCCCTCACCAGCTTCGTCGCCCTTCTCTGCACCCGCTCAAGCACCTCCATGTCCTTCTTGTAGCGAGGGGCCCAAAACTGAACACGGTACTCGAGGTCTGAGCACAATGTTTCCACCACATTTAACCCTTTAGCCAAATGGAGGTGGGAAAAAATAACGGAAATGCAGCTCTACTGGGAAAGTTTTCAGCACTGAAAGAGTCACTAAGCGACTACACTTGAAGTTCAGTGGCTTAAAGAGTATGGGAGATGGGAGAGCTCAACAGTGCTCTAAAAACTGCTGTTATAATATGGAGGACAGTATGAGCTAATACACTTAACACTGAAAATTAAGCATTCAAATGATAGCTGCATCTAACAATGTTTTTAGGATGTCCTTTAAAATACATTTTCTACATCTTTGATTTTACAGCTAATTGTACAGCTAACTTTCTGTCTCTGTTACCACTTTGCCAGAATTAGTGGCACTAGAAATAAAATAAAACTAAAATGCAGTGGTGCTTTGATGCCAAAGTCCATGATAAGAAGGCCAATTTAATAGTTGTTAACTTGCCAGATAATTATTTGTGCATAAAAAAACAATAGCTCAGACTGATGCAGTGGATAACAAATATTTGCAAATAGTTCCTTGAACATTCTCCTTTAATGCCTGAAAAAATATCTCTCTGCCATATATTGCAAGGTGGGAAAATAAATACCCTACCAGAATATTTTCCTATATGAATAACTCCTTTAGGGACATCTTCAGCAAAACACTGTGCATGTCTACTGTCCATTTACCATTAGGTTGTATCATGAGCTGTTGCCATATAAAGGTACTTTATACCACTGACTTGTAGTAGTGATTTGACAGTAGTATACTTCAGTGAATCCCCCTGGTCTTAATCATAGGAAAACAACTTTATAGACCAGGGAGTAAAATCTGACTAAAAACTGTACTGGGAAGATATACAGTATTTGAATCCATGAAAAGAAATGTAGAGAGAAATAATAATTACAGGCACATACACATTTTCAGTAAAAAGTTTTAGGTACTTATGTAGAAAAATGTCATTGAGAAAGTTTAACTTCATCATTTTTCCATTGATCTTTCAAAGTCCTTCTCTTGCAGGAATTATACAAAAAAAAAAAAAAAAAAAAAAAAAAAAAGGTGACAGTAATGTAAACAAGATAGAATGCTAACAATATCATGTGCTAAACTCTTACTATTTGCATCATTGTTACATATGCTTCAGTTGCTCGAAATGTCTGAGCATGAAAGCAGGAAAGAAATTCAAAGCATATTTTTGGTATATACAGGGCTAATAACATGCTGCCAATGTTTAACAGTTTTGAGGGCTCAAAGGTTTTACATGCCAGTGTTTTAAAGAACCATTAGAAACCATTCTCTGACAGACACAAACTGAATGTGTTTACCTGTTTTGTGCTAAAGGTGTTGACCTAGTGAAATACATTTTTATTGCCTTCCTTTCAGTTGGATGATGAGATTGTAGCATGCTTGCAGCATCAGTGGACAAGTTCCCTGTTGAATTTATTCTGAGATTATTAGTGGAGCAAACAGAAGCCTTTTTTTTTTTTTTTTTTTTTTTTCCCTGTTCTTCCTAGCAGAAAATTAAACAATGTCACAATCTGTAATGGGAATGAACTGACTTTTTCCCAGTGGCTTTTACAAGAATGTAGTCATTTAGGCAATAAAAAATTGCTACCATTTTTCATAAAATTTTCTAAAGCACAGATATGCTGAATGCTTGGAACTGGGTTCTACATATCCATAAATACACATCTAGTGAAGAAAATATTAATGCAAAAAGAGCTTTATTTGTTCTCCTTATATCTTATTCACTGTAAATGCTAATGATGGAAAGCTTGATTATATTAACTTACATATAATTGTGAAATATTTCTTTAAATAAGTAGATCAGATAAGTAGATAAGAATTTGTCAGTGACACACAGATGTTTCAGAGAGGAACAAGACAGTTAGAATTTATGGAAATATAATTCTGATCTTACAACACTTATCTCTGATCTTTCAAGGTTCCTTTCAACCCCTTCAATTCTGTGATTCTGTGATCTCAATGCTCCAAAGGTGATTAGTCAAAAATACTCTAATACAAAAAGTATTCTAATACAGAAAGCTCTAACAGTTTTTGTTTGTTTGTTTGTTTGTTTTTAAGATTCTTGCTATTTTCGCTAGCAGGACATTATTTTGCTGTTTTTGCTAGCAGGACATTATTTTCAAAGCCCCTCTTCACCAAGAATACATATATATATATATACATGCATAAGGAGATTCTTAAGAAATTTCCAAACATTTTCCTACATTGTCCTTTTTTTTTTTTTTTGTTGTCCAAAATATTTTAAAATTTGAAGCATTGTGAAGTTTCATGTAGTATTTTGGCAATGATTCAGCAAAGCAGGCAGGTAATTTAGGGAGACCTAGATTTATGTAGAATGAGTATGTGATTTGTACCTTTCACTTTCTAGACATGCAAGTGACACTGTAGTGTAGAAATACAATTACAGTTTTTCCTTTAATGTATTCCAGCATTTTGAAGGTTTTACTTTGTTATGTAGAATAATATTTTGCAATAAACAATTTTAATGAATGTACAGTTTAATTGTGCATTATTACATTCCTTGAAAAATCCTCATAATACTAAACATTTTTTTTTTTTTAGATGAAAATTAGAATAAAATACCTTTTTTTAAATGGATATTTTAGATTATTATATATTCCTAAAGGCTGTTTTTACATTCTAAAATAATATTATTTTATTGACTTTTCTTGACTTTTTACTTTAAACCTGTCTGGCCCTGAGAAAGTTTAAGGGGCTATAGAAAAACAAACAAACAAATAAACAAAACAAAACAAAACGTAACATCATATTGTTTTCTTCTTAAGGTCAGGACATCCACACATATCTCAGCAAAGTTTTCCAGTGAGGTATTGATTGTACACTATGGTGTGCTGCAATTATGGTAGTCATCTTCCAGTATACAGATGGTAGCAAAGGAAGTTAACAGGGAGATGTAGAAAATCAGCATCGTGAAGTCTTACTACTATTGAGAGGAAACATGGTAGTGACAGGCAGAAAAAGTGTTTAAAATAAAGACGTTGCATTCTTGATGTCTGTAGGCATCAAAGACCTACCAGTAGATGAAAAAAAAATATATATTTTGACTCTTATCTCCAGCAAAGTGAAACAATAAAGCCACCAAAATAATTAATTAAATAAATCCTATGCATTAGTATTTCATTCTTATCTCAAAATTTCTCACATTTTTATATTGAAGAGAAAGAAAATCAAAAATATCGTGGCCAAAACTGCTTGTCTGACTACAACTCAGTCAGTTGTACTTTCAAACAAAGACAAATTCTGACAGTAAAGAAAATGACATTATGGTAAACTTTCAAATAACAGTAGGAGATTAGAGTAAAATTTGTTTTCTTATATTTCCATGTATCCTTTTATAACTCATATACAAGTTGTCCCACCTAAAGGAACAGCAGAGAACTGTAACAAAACAGCATGGGGTCACCATACTTACTGACTCTGCTTAGCCCACATATTAGCCATTATCTCCAGAGACAAAATCTGAAAGTATTTGCTCAAAAGATTGTTGCTGACAAACCAAATGTGTCCCAGTGTACTGAAGTTTTCCCAGTCAACATATTATTAAGCCTTTATACATGTACTATTATTCTTGCACTACAAGTTCTTGTGATGTAAGTTATCACTGTTTCATAGCAAGCACTACTGGACACTAGTATTAAAGAGATTAAGCAGCAAAATTGTTATGACCAGTTCTCAACTGAGACATGGCTGGTCAAACATCAGACTGGCCAGAATTGCCTCAATGTCCTTTCTATTTCTTTTAATGAACAATGTGGAAGGCAGAGACACTAGCATCATAGCTATAATCACAATTTTCCTTCTAGCAGGAACACATTCCCTGCAGCTTTCTCTCGCTCAAGTTTATTCTGGCTCATTCAATTTTATTCTCGTATTCTTTCCATAGCCACTAAGTTAAGGAGCTCTTGTATGGGTACATAAGAGAGAAAATGTAGTTCCTGATCACAATATCTTTTCAGACTGCCTCAAGAAAGGAAGACAAAATCTGTCTGAATTTATATCCTTTCCATTTGTTTTATATATATTTATACTGGACATTTTCTTACAGTTACACCAAGCCATTTTTACCTACCTAGATTCTTGCAAATATCACAGAAACATTGTTGCCTTGGTGAGGAAACTAATATTCCCATTTGGAGGCTGGATCTCTCTTTACATAAAGACAATGTTATTTATTTATTTATTTAATAAAAATATTCTACTGCACTATCTTATTATTTTTCTGAATTAACTGGTGTTAAATTCAACATTTACACAGGCTCAAACTGGCAACCATTCACACTGATGAGCTGAAGCCCAGGAAAACAGGAGGTGGCCTATGTATTGAAAACAAATGTGGTCAGAAGCAACAGTCTGAGACTTTGTTTTGGAAAGTGAAAATTTTGGAAGAAGAGACTGCAAGAGAAAAACGGTCTTATAGGAAGTGGGGCGGGGGGGGGGGCGGGGGCGGAAATCCTCAACAGAAATGATGATCAGGGGATTCTGAAAATTAAGATTTAATTAATCTTTAATTAAACCTTACACAAGTAGAAGGGACAGTAGAAGATACATCCTGACAACAGTACTATGCTAATTTCATATCCAACTGATTGGTATAACTAGGTTTGATGCTTCATTTTGTCTTGTAACTCTGTAATATATTGTTTATCATACAAATCTTAACTTTTGTTTTAGGTTAGGTATATTGAAGTGCAAGTTTTTACTGAAGAAACTGCTGTTAATGGTAATATCTGAAACATTTCTACTGCTCTTTGGGACACTTGGTGGATCCTCAGGCATTTAAATTCATGAGCAAACCTATTATACACAGTTACTCTTTGTAGAAACCAGTTCTTTAGCCACTGACCTTTCATTACTTCCTTAAAGTGCGTGTCGTGGTTTCAGCTGGAATAGTGTTAGTTTTCTTCATTGTAGCTGGTATGGTGGTGTTTTTTGAATTTTGATGAAAATAGTGGTGATAACACATTGATGTTTATTTGTTTATTTGTTGCAGAGCAACATAGAATAAAACACTCTTCTGCTTCTAGCAAGAAGGCTGGGGTGCACAAAAAGCTGGGAAGGGACACATCTGGGACCTCTGACCCAAACAAGCCAAGGGATAGTCCATACCATATGATGCTGTGCTCAGCAATAAAAGCTGGGAGAAAGAAGGAGGAAGGGGAGGAAGTTCAGAGTTATTTTGTTCGTCTCCCCAAGAAACTATTACACGAGATGAATCCCACTTTACTAGATATGGTTGAACATCTACCCGCTGATTGTAAATAGTAAATTAATTAATTGCTTTGCTTTGCTTGTGCACGTAGCTTTTGCTTCACCTAGTAAACAATCTTTGTTTCAATCCAAGTTCTTGCACTTATTACTTTTCTGATTGCCTTCCACATCTCACTTGGAAGAATAAGAAAGTGGCTGCATGATACTTAGGTGCCTGTTGGGGTTAAACCACAACAATCTGTCTCTTTAGAAGAATTGGAAACTTTTTTCTTGAGTAGATGTTGTATAAAAAGGAAGGTCTGTAAGGATGCTCTCAGTTATCCTTTCGTCACCAAGATTTATTCAATTTTTATGGAGACCTGCTCATATTTGAGTTTGTTTAAGTGAAATATGGGGGAGAGTCGTATTATAACTACTCTCTTAAAACTCTTACAACTCTCTCTTATAACTACAAGAATGGTTATACAGAAATTGCTGACATTTGCTTCCTTCTTTCTTTTTGAATAGATAAATACAGAAATAAAATGGATGGTTACCTTTTTTTCTGTTTTGGTTTTTGTTTTGTTTATTTGGTTTTCATTTTATATTCAGTATTCAAACTGGGACAGCACATTGGAAAAAAAAATCTGTAAAATAACTTTACTATTTTTGCCTGTATGAAGGGCTCTGGAGACCTGGAAGTCCCCACTAAAGAGGACAACGGCATTAAATTTTAATATGAAAAGTTCAACAAAAGATAGAGGGTATTGAGAGGGACTCATATCTCACATTCAGGGGGACTTATATTTTCTCAGGTGAGAATAAGGGATGAAAAGAGAAAAGGAGAGAGAGAAGTGACTGTTCCTGAAAACTTTTACTTATTTAATTTAATAAAGGCAAAAGAGCACCAGAGTCATCATGTAATGCTCAGAGTCACACAATTAGTGTCCAGCAGAGGGAGATTCCTCACACAGCTGTGTGTGACATCTTCCTTTCTAATTAATTTAATTTCTAATTAAACCTACATAATTAGTTACAAAACCTTTTTTTCTTCTTTTTTCTTTTTTCTTTTTACTTTTTTTTTTTTTTTTTTTTTAAGGTGATGTATTTGTGTGTGTGTATATGTGTGTATATATATGTATATGTGAATGAAGCTGTGTAAAGCTTTTCAAGATCTAGCCATCTGTGAATACCAAAATGCCAAATTTTGAGTCCTGATTAAAATGCAGAGTCTCCTGTGGAACTAACCATCTTCAAGTTGGAATACTACCACATACTTAATATAACATACTTATTTTTTTATTATTTTTTTTTTTTCAATCCATCTCAAATTTTATTACAGAAAGATAAACTGTGTGGAGAATATGAATTAATTATCACTGGTTGAGTAGATGAGATATACACTTTATTATGATGTTCAGAAAGTGTTAACATTTTTCTTTGTTTTGGAAAGAAAACCTTCCTCTTTCTGAGAATAAGATTGTTTTTAACTGTTCAAAATAATGATTTTTTTTACTATATGCACAGCAAAATGTGGAAATCAGTGAGGCTTTGTAAGGATACTTGCCAAACACCTGCTCTTTGGAGTGCATGACAAATTGATCTGAAAAAAACAAACAAAATCTTCTTTTTTCCTATCATCTCCTTGTTCAATTGCTTCATGAGTACCTGATTGGAAATGCAGGGTGCTATTAAAAAAATTGATATGCACAGAAATATATTTTCATAAATACATTTAATAATTAAGAGCTAAAAAAAAAGAAACATTTTCATTCTCTTGTAAATCTTTTCTTTCTTTTTTTTTTTTTTTAATTGAGAAATATACAAATGAAGAACATATTGCATTTTCTTGTTGCTGTTGTTTGTTTTTAAGATGAATGTTAGAGGCTTGAAGAAACACTCATTACTTAAAAGCAAATAAATGTATCCTTTATTGTGTAACTCAACTTGCAATGATAATTTTGAGTTAGCTGTTCTGAAGTAGAATTTCTTCATATGAATCCTTAATAATGTGGAAAAATGAGTTTGCATGCATGTGATTCACAAGGCTTCCTTTGAAACAGAAGAAGAAATAAAACAAATCTTGAGGTACCCAACAGCATCAAGAGACGATTTTTTTCACTTAGAAAATATATTATTTGAGATGAATAGCAGCAACTTCTCAGAATATAAGCACTGTGACTTCTTGACAGGAATCTTGACAAGGTTCTTTTTTTCTTAGGACAACAGCAACCTCTCTTCACCTGGGAAAGGATCCCAGAGCGAGTTGCTTGTGTTCTCTGCTGGAGAAAACTATCTGTGCCAACTGAAATATATTTACCTGTCATTTCTCCTCAACTGCTTTCTTCACATAACTGTCCAGCTAGATCTTTCAACAGTAACTAAATTCAAAAAAAAAAAAAAAAAAGTAAGATTCTTTTAAAGATTTTATATATATATATATATATATATATTAGTCTCTGCACATGACAAATTTTAAAACTCAATGGCCCATAAAAAAATTCCAATTAAACAGCTTAAGGCAATATTTCAGTTTAAAGCTTTTTTGTGACCTAGTGTTTGAAAAAGTTGACGAGTAAGCATGAAAAGAGACTGAAGGTTAAAGAATGACAGTACTTAGCAGTCTGCTATGGAAAATCCTTTAAATCTTGAGCCAACATTCATCTATAGTGTGGAAGCCAACATGAGGACCTCTGTACATGTTGAGCTCTGTGGTAATATACAGAATAGAGGTAGACATCATTTAGAGAGGTTATTGGTGGGGCAAAGAAAGGATCATGGGATTTGGGACTGCACAAGGTCCAGTGCACTACTCTTGCTGATTAAACTGATAAATAATGAGCTCAAAAAGTTATAAACAGCTGTTCGTGTCAGAGATCAGATTAATCTTCAGCAGGATGGAGTGAAGGTAGCAGAGTTTATAGCACATTGGAGGAGGCCAGAGTCCCCAAAGATTTACCCCCACAAATGTTCTCAGACGGCAATCTGGTTTGCTCTGTTTGTTTTGTTTTGTTTCTGATTACCAGACTGTCCACAAATTGGACTTGATTTCAAAATTGTTTTAATTATTCATAGACATTTGCTGAATAGCTTGGATAAATACTTTTGAGATAATATTGTTTTTCATAATCGACTTGCTTCAGTTTCATGTCTGCTGTTTGTTCTTTGTGTTTGGACATATAAATAATAATTAAATATAACTTCAGCTGCACATTTGTAGAATGTGAAAACAGACTTCTAACCTCATGTTTCTTATTGGCGAACTAGTCTGTTAAATACAATAGGGGCATTTGCCCAGCTCTCGTCAATGTTAATGACATGATACACTACTGAGCTATGATGGAAGTAAGCACTCTAAAGATAAAATAATCTTCTGAATGATTTTCATTTTTAATTTTCTTAAAGTAATTTCTTAATCTTTCTGTTATTTTATTATGTTCTTGTATGCAGATCACTTCTTCAAAAAACATCATTTGCATGCCTCTTTTGTCCAGTTGATATCTTTCTAATTTATCACTCATGTGGTGCAATCTTGGCCCCTGAGTTGCTATTGATAATATGTGTAATAATAAAATTGTGTAACACGTAATATGTACAACACGGTAGGAATCGGTAGGAATAGTTGTCATTAGGTGTGAACTTTTATTTTTTTATTTTTTTTTAATTTATTTTTTAATGAGAAAATGCTCTAAGCCTTCATATTTGCTGTTGAAATCCTATTGATCCTTACCCAATATGGATTTCTCTGTAGGACAGCAGGAGGAAGATGTTGGGATGTCATGATGGTGAAACTTATGCTATTTATAGATGGCTTAGGATGGATTAAAAAAAAAAAAAAAAAAAAAAAAAGTAGAAAAATTTGAGATATCTCATTCTGTTAACAATTGCTGGCATTTTTTAAAGGCCTTACATTTTTATTCTGTTTCAGAATTTTAAATAGATCTCTTGCCAGTTATTGATTAAATTAAAAATAAAACCAAAATTAATGGTTTTAGTTGTTTGTTGTTGTTGTTGTTGTTTACTGGATGCAGTTTACTTGAATATAAACAGATCATTAAAGCTGCATTTATTCTTCAAGAATCAGGTCATACATTTTTCAATAGGCTGTCATATCCAAAAATATATATTTTGTAATTCTTAAATGGAAAAATATCACATAAAATTTCTTATAATAGAAGAAAGAACAATTAATGTGTTTGTATTTGCTTTTTTTTTTAATATGCAATCCTTTCTTGTGATCTGTACTTCTCTATCAGTAACTATACTCAGCAATTTGCTATTATTGAATAGCTTGCTATTATTTTCCAGAAAATTCTTTGAGGACTTTAGTTGTGTGTATTATTTTTAAGTAGTTTACTATTAAATATTTGATGAATGCTGCAACGATGCATAAAATCACCTGTTATTGTTTTTGCTTAATGTTTGAATTATAATCATTTAAAAAAAATCAGGTTTCTAGTGGCAAAGCATTTGTGATTATTTTTAAATTTTATTTCCCTAAGAATTGTTCTGTAGTTAAAACTGAAATCTTTATTTTAGCACACTTCAGTCAAAAGAATGAATTTTAGATTGTTCTCGGAGAATAACCTCTCTGCCAGCATTCATCACAATGAAAATAATTTTCTTCTTTATTCAAGTGCTTGTAAAGCTCATCGGCAAGACAGACCTTTTGCCATGTTTGGGTAGTAGATGTGTTCTGATGGGTAAGTTGATATGAAGAATCATTATGATATAGCTACATTAATTATATTAAGCAACAGACCCTGAGCTCTGACAGAAGCATTCATTTGTTGGTTCAACTACAATACATAGCCTTTAGATCTACAGCAATACGAACAAGCAAGATTTTTTTTTAATTTTTTTTACTTTTTATTTTTCCCCTTCAGGGCAGCGGTGAAAGAGTTAGCTTTAAACTGAAACAACCTCCAGAAGTGCCAATGGTATTTTCAGGTTTTATGATTTCTGTACTTCCACAACAACAGGACTGAAAAATCAGCTATGAAGTTAACACTGACAAATATGTAGTCCCTAGAAAATGATATTGATCAAGTTCAGGACGAAATATCAATATAGTGAAGAACCATTCCGATTAACAGTCCGAACCCTTACTCTGAGATGAGGTACTTTCAGCACCTGCAGTCTTAAAATAACATAACATATAACATAACATGACATAACATTGGCATATAACATGTAACATAACAAACATGACATGACATGACATGACAAACAAAACAAAAATCCAATTATTTCTTAAAAGAAGGTATAAAAGTAAATTGTCTAGGTTACTATGACAATTGCTAAAGAGTGTTCTATGGCTTGTACTTTTCTGTGTCTGTTTTTTTTTTTTTTTTTTTTTTTTATGTGTGGCATTCTTTTGCCACAGATTTCCTGCAGCTATAATCAACATACATTCAGTGCCCTCAGCAGACATACATTAATTGATACTAAATGAAGATCTGGTACAAAGAAACTAGATGTCTTTAGACCATTACAAATCTCTTAATCCATTCATGTATGATTGCCTTGTAGCCATTTCAGAAGTACCTGCACTAAATTTATGTTTAATATTAATAATCAATTTAAAAATGAATTAAAGTTTTAGATTAACTGTAAAGCTTTTTTAATTTAATTTTTAAATGAAGTAGAATGTTTTCTTTTCCTCAAAATATAGTGCACAGCCAAGAACAAATGAACTCCAGTGAAAATCTAGTGATTAGTCAAATTCTGAATACTTCCCTGGCAAGAATTGATCCAGCTCAGTTCTATATTGCCTTCTTAAGGGTTTTAGAAAGTATTTTTCTACAAAATATTATTCTGTGAAAATCTGAACTGACCTAATCTACATCTTATCTTCTGAGTCAAGCATAAAGACTATGTTCCTGAATTTAGAGAATAAAATTGTTTAATTTAGATAATAAGATGGTTTAAGAACTACTTATTTATGGTGCAGTCATAAATGTATATATATTTGTAAGTGAAGGTGTGCATAAAATTGATTTAGCTAGAGAACATGGAGGAAAACATGAAATCATGGAGACGGTTTTTATTTTATTTTATTTTATTTTATTTTATTTTATTTTATTTTATTTTATTTTATTTTATTTTATTTTATTTTATTTTATTTTATTTTATTTTATATTTTCCAATCCCTTACAGCTCTATCAAATCATATAAAAAAGAAAAAAAAGATTTAAAACAAAAATTACACTTGTACATTTTTATTTTCTTCAATGATTATTGTTATTTCTTATCTTAATTAACGTATTTTCATCATTTAATTTTAAGGGATATATGTAGCTCTTATAGGATTTTACAAAGCGTCTTAGTCTGTTGTAGAGACTGGGATTTTGACTTCAATGAAATATGGCAGTGGGCAGAGGCATTTTTTGTTTGTGACCCATCACTCATGGAAGTTATAGTTACCTCATAATAGTTTCTTTTATCTGAAATGTGGCCATGTAAGGTGTAGCATGTCAAAAAACAAACAAACAAAAACAGGTTGCAATTTGTCACTCCATCAAAAAATGCTTTTACTAGTGTGATACAGCATTATATTTACTAAATCTGAACTACAATTTCCCCAAATTTTATCTGTCAAAAATACTACGTAGGAAATGCAAATGATTACAGAATGTCATGTTCTTCTACCATATATATATATATTTGGAATACAAATAGTCAAATACATATATATATATATATATATATATATATACATATTATTTATTTATTTATTTATTTATTTTCCAGTAGCTATGAAACTACATGACTGCCAAATTGAAACATATGGCAGACAGAAGTTATATAAGTAAAAAACACATATGCACATGGGATAAAAATGGTTCATGATTTTTAGCAATCTAGATATAGAACTGTATGCCTGGTCAGACTACTTATATTAATTCACCACATGTACAAAACTTTACAGTGAATAAGGGATTGTGAGCTGGTCCTATAGCAAAAATCAGAACTGAGCCATAGGTTTTTAATTTACTATTTATGAAGTTTAAAGTATGAAAAATTGTAATGCAGAAATTCAAAGTATCTTTTCGCATTTTCCTCAAAACTTCTTCCCCAAGAAAAGAAAAATAAAATAAAATAAAATAAAATAAAATAAAATAAAATAAAATAAAATAAAATAAAATAAAATAAAATTCCAGCAAACTGTTCATCACAGCTTAAAAATCTGTGTAAAAGGACTCATCCAGATCCATAGTTTAAGACTAAGCTCACTCATCTTCACTGTTTCTGCTTTGTAGCTGGCATGGCTTTGCCTTGTTTGCTGTTAGACTGGAGGGACATAAGAATAAGGAGGAAAGGATTTCTTCAGGATACTTAAATTAATAAAGGTAATGTTCATTTATATCTTAGTTTATCAATAGGAAACTCATGTAAGAAAAAAATTAGAATTTGTAAACATTGCACTAGTCTTATTAGACTGATCCCAAGGGAGCAATGTAACAGAACTGATGTAGAGGAAATATGCATGTAACTAGAAAGACAGGTGTTAATAATATTCTGCATTGATATGGGGCTGGATGAAGCAGTTAAAAATACATTACTGACTCCACTGGCCATGGATGAATATCTACAAGATTATTCCATGGAAATACCAAAATAAATCATTAGGGCAGAAGAATAGGAATTATTGCCTGTAGAGAGAAGTAGTGAAGTCTACAGAAATCTCATTAAAACTGTGTATGATTCAATAAGAAAAAGAGAGAAGGAGGAAGAAATAGAGAGAAATGCTGACACAGTTTTCAAGATTGGAAATACCATAAAGGATTTTGTGGAAAAAAAAAAAGAGTAAGTGTTAGACAAAGTGCTGCTGTTCATGACACTGGTGTATATGTGGAATTATCACTATTAAATCTATAGTAAGATAGACAATTATCACAATGAAATTTATCATAAGATAGACAAGTATTGAAATATAAGAGAGTAAAGACACAGAATACGTTTTTAGTTAAACATTCCAAAGAAACAAAAATAGTCTCAAGAAAGAAAATTCAGCATATACAGTGACAGAATCTAATATATTTTCCTGGTATACACATATTTGAAAGAATGGAGAACAGTGGGACACAAGCTGTCAGTGCAGAGATGTTTGGTTTAACTTAACTTTATTCTGAAAGAGTTACAAAATCTGTGCTGTTGTTAAGCACTCACCCAAGGTGCAGTTGTGCTTATCAGGTACACCTGCATTTGTAAAGTTATTCAAGTAGTCTTCTGCACAATGAAGTTTTGATGTCAGGACAGTAAAAATCTGTTTTTATGGAAGCAGACGAAGATTTAGTGCACAGAAACATTAATTTATGGTAAATCATAAAATGGTTCCTAACCTTATCATAATGATTCACTGTGACAGCCCTCCACAGAGTTATATGTAGACTATAAGTCTTCACTATCCAAAAATGTTTTTGTATTCTTAGTACTTTGAAATTACTGCTTGATGGAAATAAATGTTGAGTGATATGGTCCTATCTTCCATATGGGCTGCAATAGAATCCCAGGGTATCACCAGTGCCCTTTCATTTTGTACATATTAAAGAGATAATTTGCAAAGTAAATTTACATTATTTTAATAGAAATCTACCAGGTTTCTGGTAGACAAGCAGGTTGCTAAGGCAAGCTGCTTGCACTGGGAGATACCCATAAGTAAGAGCTTTCCAATTAGAATTTTGATAGATTCCATCAAATCAGAAAGATGAGCCACAGAAAAATCTCGTTGGAGCTGGTCTAGTGTTTTCAAACTGATTTATAGAGAGATAAATGCCTTGATACACCAAGTGAAGAAATCTGAATAATAATAATAATAATTAATAATAATAATAATAATTCAGTGCTATTTATTCATTTGTTTCCTATTTAAACTTTCAGTAATGGACCTTCTTGTCTAAAAGTGTTTCCTATAAAGATTTGTAGCCCCTTAAACCTTAATTCTGTGACAGGTTATGACAGAAACTCCACAGTTAATACAAATTTTTCAGTCAAATTCTGATTCCCATCTTCTAATGATCTTTCACTGTAAAGGATTTCTGTCCTCGGGAGACATTATTTTCAAGTTTGAAAATTAGAGGACATGATGTCTTGAATATGGGAGACATTTTTTACTTTTTTGAATATATTCACTACATTTGAGTATCGTTTGTCTTCATTTTGGAGTATAAAGAATCTCTCTTCAATTGTTTGATATCTAATGCAAATTAATATTAACACAATTATTTAAGTATCTGAGAGGAGAATATAGTGATTTGGTATTACTGACAATGGATTCATGAAACATTAAAATTATGTCAGATTTCAAAGATATCTAAAGGTGATGCTTGAGGATCTACCACAGTTTCTACGTTTGGGAGGTTTATTTTGGCAATCAAATTAACATGAATGTTAAGTATTTTTTCCTTCCTTATCACTCATTTCCCACTATTTTGCTGTTTCTATTGAGAAAGTATGAAGAAGACCTAGGGGAGGACAGATTTTCAAACTTGAGAACAGTTTTATGTCTGTTAGTTAAGGAATGATGTCTTCCAATACTAACCTTAAAGTGATTTTTTTTTTTTTTTTTTAAGATTTCTGTATACTGAAGAAGTTTAAGAACGTTTATTTATTTCTTGTCCAGTATTTTTGCTAAACTTAACTTTTTGAAGTTAAGATAATTCAGCTTCCCTGGTTCATATTTATTATTTTTATGTGCTCTGATATCTGACTGTTTAATTCCCACCAGCAACATTAAACTGTGGCATTTTTTGTTGTTTGTTTGTTTTTGTAAAACCCGATTCCTAATGACTTGCATTTTCTTTGGTAAAAATAATATTGTTTTGTGATTTCATCTAAAATAAATAACATTATAACAGTTGTGTCTTGCATAGGAGTTTCATTTTTTTCTGTCATTTGGAAGTGTTGCTCAAGTCTTCATCTTTCAAGTTTTCAACTGTTTTGATTTATTTCCATTTACGTAAATTCTACTGATTCCTCATTTTCCTAGAGCAGCTTAGTGTTAGCCAGCATATACTTAAATATTTATGTTAATTTACCTGTTACATCTAACTGATGTGGTTCTTCAGTCATTTAACTGGTGTTTCCAGAACATTTTGGTTTCATAATATGTAAATTAATTCTAACATAAAATGTAAACTGCCCTCTCTTTTTGTTTATATATATTTGTGTTTGTTTGAGGATAGAAGGATTCAACACCTTGTTTCCTATCAAAGCAAGTCAATTCATTGTTTCATGTGTTTTCTCAGTGGGCATCCTGTACAAGACATGTAAAATTCTCCTGCATAGGTACAGAAGAATTGAAATATATTAATTGAAATATACAGTTCAACTATTTTTGCCTTTGTCTTATTTAATTATTTTATCTTTTCTTTAAATAATATAAAAATAAATTAGTCTTTCTTTCTAGTGTTGGTCGTGGTAGGAGATAAAGTATATCTTGTATTTCTGCTGTCCATGCTGTACTTTTTCTCATAAAAGATTAATATGTTTCCTATATGCGCACTCTGTGTTCAATTCAAATTCACCAATGAAAATGCAAAAATATATATGATGTTAGGCCCACAGGTGGTAATATTCTTTTCTGTATGTATTAATATTAGTAGTTATGAGAATTATGTACATGTGAGACAAAAGAAGGCTAGGAGGCATTATTTTCTGTATTCACTGAGGTATTTCTATTGTTACACATGGGACAGATGAGGAGTTGAATTGGTTAGAAGATGCATGAACATTTTTTAATATTTTTAATAAATAAAACAGTATTTGTATTTTGTACAAAATACCACTGAACACCTATGTGTGTGACAACTTTATCTGAATGGTTCTGTACCTCTTTGAAAATCTCTTTGAAAATCAAAACCTCTTTGAAAATTTGTATGGTGGATCTCAGATCTAAAATTCTACCTTCTTTGTATGACTATCAACCTGTACATCAAAGTAAAGGAGAACTGGTATCCTCATTTTATTCTGCTACCATAAAGGACCAAAAATTACTATTTGAAAGTAAGAACAAAATTGCAAATGCTTGAAAAAAAAGGAAAGCTACAGGAAAAATAATTCATTTTGTTAGCTTAGATAATACTGTGTTATAATTACCGTGAATGTCTTTCCTAACATGTACTGGAGAACAAGTATTAAAGTAATACTTGTTCACTGTTTAGAAGTGCAATTTGAAGACTCTTAACTTTGTCAAAACAAAATCAATTTCCACAGAGACTTCGCAATGAAAACTTCATCTGTCCAGTTGTTAAAGCATTCAAACTTTGAAAATCTAAATAAAATGAAAGTAAAACCTAAAGACAGGTACTTAGAGAATTTTATTTTCTGTAACTAAAAAAAGAATTTAGTTAAGAAATATAGACTTTGAGCTCATTTTTAGTAAACACCAACTCTGGAAAATAAATAAATAAGTAAATAAATAAATAAATGTGTCTGGACCTCTGTGTGCATCAGATGAGGTCTGTGAATAGGACTAGAAAAATATGAAAGACACTTTATTTAAATAATGTGACAACACTTAGTATGTTTCGCTGCCTTTTTAAAAATTTCATTTATTTATTTATTTATTTATTTTTGAACATGGTGATTTTTGTTTAGGTTAGCCTTCCATAAAAATGGTAATGTAGGTAATATAACTGAAGTTCTATTAAAAAATTACTCAACCCTGCCCATGTTTAATTCCAGGTGTGAAATCTTCTCAGAAGGAGTAGCCAGCCATTAGAATGTGTTACCCAGGGAAATGATGGTGTCACCGTCCCAGGGGGTTTTCATGGAAAGGTTGGATGTGGTGCTTAGGACATGGTTTATTGGGTGACATTGGTAGTAGGGTGATGGTTGGACCAGATGATCTTGAAGGTGTTTTCCAACCCTAATACCTGCCAAGCCACGCCCTGAGCAACAATGGCCCCTGAGCCAACCTCCCCGGTTTTATTGTTCAGCATGATGCCATACAGTGTGGGATAGCCTTTTGGCTAGTTTGCGGCAGCTGTTCTGGTTGTGTTCCCTCACAACTTCTTGTGCACCCCCAGCCTCCTTGCTGGCAGGGCAGCACAAGAACCTGATAAATCCTTGACTTAGCGTAAGCTCTACTCAGCAACAACTAAAATATTGGTATGCTATCAACATTATTCTCATCCTAAATCCAAAACACAGCACCATACCAGTTACTGTGAAGAAAATTAACTCTATCTCAGCCAAAACCAGGACATAGTACATGTGTTACTGAAGAAGAATAATTTAATCACCCGTGTCACTTTGCATAATTTTATGTTTATTCATATATAGCAAATGTGAGGACAACATAATTTTATGTTTATTCATTATGTAGCAAATGTAAGGACAACATTTCTCAAAATAAGAAGGCATTTTAGTAATATATAAAATCAATAATGTATTAAATATAATATTGGTGTTAGGAAAAATACTATAGCAAAGATTCTCATTCTATTCCTTATGCTATAGTTATTATTTCTTTTCTTTCTTAAATAACAGGAGTAAAATATATAATGGTAAATTCCCACATTCTTTAAAATTAGATTATCCTTTAGGTAGTATCTACCGAAATGCCATAGAGAAAAAATACACATATCCAAGTGTTAGTGAAGTATTCTTGCTGATTCAGTCAAATGTTTCAACACAGCCTCTATCAGTCTTTCTGTCTTGCTTTTCTGCTGTCATCTACAACCAATATATGTTGTTCATCATAAATTAAATGACCACAACAATTTTTCCTTGGAGACTTTATGAAGTATCTGGATCTTGCCCTTTTTCTGACAGTTTCTGAGAAATAGGGAGAAAAAAAGAGGATGCAATTTCTTCTTTCTGAAAGTCCATCAACTGCTGTTTCAGTTCCTCAGGTCAGTGCATGAAGAAAATATTCTCATGACCCCATCTCATTACTCTATATGAAACACTGAGTGGAAACAGTCATTTTTAACCCAGGGGCTTGACTCCAGCAGAGTTCTGACTGCCTAAACTGCTCTTTATATGGACACGAGGGCACTGATCTCTTAACAGGGTGTCCTCAATGTAACTATCTGTTATGGGACCATCTCTTCCAATTCAGCAGTTAAATACGAAGATAGTCTATGCATCTTTGTGCCACCCATGCCCCCATATGCCCCCATATGCCCCCATTCTGTGCTTGTATCAAATTTAGTCTTGTTTTTTTAGTTCAGAAGAAGTCCAGAGATTGAAGCATATCAATCTCAGTTCTGAATCTGAAGCTTTCTAACACATTCTTTTTCAGCCTATGGAGGAAGATGTGCCTGTAGGTGTACAAAAATGAGCATTAGTTGTATGCAGTGTGCACTCACATTTATCTCCATAGCACAACAGTTCATTCAAAATCTGTGTGGCTGGGATAAGAGCCCTCTATAAAGCCATTGTGTTAAGGAACCCCAATAAGGATATTCAATTTTCTAAAGGGGCTTAAAATATATATTTTTAACTTATTTAAAAAGAATAGTTGGATGGGATATGAAACTCCACATTTACAGAGGGGGAAGAAAAAACAGATTTTCTTTTTTGTTTTCTTTTTTCTTTCTCTTATTAATACATGTTATTTTCTGACTTCCTTTTGTCCCATGACCATGGCAAATTTTGACCACGAGACATTTCATTCCCTTTATCTATCATGCCAAGATATGCTAGAGATTTTACGTATGCTTAAGGTGAGTAAACAACATTTCAGAAATGTTAATTAACACTTTCTATTAAGGTCATAAATCAAAATTTGATTAAAATCCTAAAGAAAGATCATCTAAGGAAATATTCTCTGTCTATACAATATAAAAGCTGAGTAAACATCAAGCACAGCACTGCTAGCTGGTAAATGGCAATGGTTGTCCTACTCTGTGCTAGTGCATTCCTTCTTTCTCTTTCTCTTTCTCTTTCTCTTTCTCTTTCTCTTTCTCTTTCTCTTTCTCTTTCTCTTTCTCTTTCTCTTTCTCTTTCTCTTTCTCTTTCTCTTTCTCTTTCTCTTTCTCTTTTCTCTTTTCTCTTTCTCTTTCTCTTTCTCTTTCTCTTTCTCTTTCTCTTTCTCTTTCTCTTTCTCTTTCTCTTTCCTTTCTCTTTCTCTTTCTTCTCTTTCTCTTTCTCTTTCTCTTTCTCTTTCTCTTTCTCTTTCTCTTTCTCTTTCTCTTTCTCTTTCTCTTTCTCTTTCTCTTTCTCTTTCTCTTTCTCTTTCTCTTTCTCTTTCTCTTTCTCTTTCTCTCTTTCTCTTCTCTTTCTTTCTTTCTCTTTTTTTCCTTCCTTCCTTCCTTCCTTCCTTCCTTCCTTCCTTCCTTCCTTCCTTCCTTCCTTCCTTCCTTCCTTCCTTCCTTCCTCCCTCCCTCCCTCCCTCCCTCCCTCCCAGTCTTCCAGTTAAATCACATTGAAAAAGTGATAGAAAACAAAAAGAGCAGCCAAGTACTAAGTATCTGTTTTCCACAAATATCTAATTATCTAATTTCCAAACAATGCAAGTTCAGAAGTTTCTACATGTGAATGTGATTTTTTTTTTTATTTTTTTTTATTCTCTCCTGTTAAGATTTTACTAATGAGTCATTCCTATTAAAAAGGCTTAGTAGCAGGTATCAGAGATTTTGATATACAAACATTCATTAAGTCTCAGAAAATGTAGCCAGCCACAGATTAATGCTAGTATTGCGTCATCTCTTCGCTCTGTAAAGTAGGCTATTCTCATTATGTTAATTTTTTGGTCAGAGGTACAATTTTGTCCTGAAGGAAAACATACAGGAATAATTTATAAACTTTCTCAACTCTTCCACACTTTTTGAAAAAAATATTGTACTGTTTTAACACAGAATAGGATAGAGTAAAAGTAGTACTTGCATTCTCTCTCCTTGCACACTGCTGTGACATGTGACAAACTAACAAATTGTTAGGAAAGGAAATATAAACCAAATAATTAAAATCAGAATCCATGTAAATTTATTAAAGTACAATTAAAATGAGTCACACAAATTAGTACAATTTATGGAAGTGTTCCAACTTACTAATGTGAAATTTAGAAATAAGGCTTTCTCCTTTTGTAAGTCTTAAGATCTGCTCGGCTTAGAATAGAGTGGCTCAAATTCCATAAGGAAGACTGGAAAAATTAACTGTAGACACAGTTAATAATAAATGTCACAGGCATTCACAACACATGTTCTTCAGGCAATACACTGAGATGAAGAATTCAACCTATAAGGAGCAAGTTCAGCCAGCTTTAATACTGAATCCCCCTTCAGTTCAAGTAAGAGCTCCTATAACAGCATATTGCTGCTTACCAGAACTCCTATAAAAGCATATATCTTCTTATCAGAACATATAAGAGAAACAAATTACTGTATCAGTAAGTGCTACAAACTATCATATTAAAATAAATGTTTATGGCAAGCTTATATTACCTTAAATCCATAATTCTGTATCAGGCAAACATTGATATTACAAAATCAATTATCCAGAATTTAAGGAAGGCTAACTTAATGATTGTCTTTGTAGATTTAAAATGTGCTTTTTCTGTGTACACCGTGAAACATCCTATGTTATTCAAAGAACTATGTCTCATTTGGCAATGATCAGTTTTTAATTATTTGCTTTTATCAATGTTACAGCCTACGGACGTACAACCAACTATTAACAACGTACACTAAGTTTAAATATATATATATATTAATTTTCTCTTTTATGTCTTTTCAGCATGATGACATGCTATAAACATGTTCTACTGGATTCCACTGTAGCAATAACTAGTAAAAATCTCACTCTTCATGTCTTACACAGAGTGCTTAGAAAATTTTAAAAGTGTGACTTCACTGGGAGAAAAAAGGGACTAACTGATCATATGTTTCCTAAATCAGTCATTCATAAAGTTCATATTGGTATCTTTATCACATGAAAATCCTTATTATACCTGTATTTATTATTGCTTACTGGCTGTAAGCCTTACGTGATGCTATTAGAAAGAAAAGGATTTATTTTGCCCCTGAAACTAATTTATTTTCTAGTGGCAGAGGATTGTAGATCTTCTAGATTCAAGATCTTCAAGCTAAGGAGTGTTTTCTATTATGTTTCAGGTTAACATATGTCTCTTCCTTTAAATTTTAAAGGTCCATTCCTTGTCTTTTTTCCACTAGTTAAAGTTTGTTATGTATAAACAACTGAAAACAACGTATTACAGTGAAGTGCTGGAAAACTTCAATTATAGCTACCATGTCACATATGTCAACAGTCCATGTGAAAAGCTGGTGTATGTTCATATATGTCTAAATCAAATACTATGCATCAGCTTATCCTCCACTTACTATTTTGATATTTTGAGTACAAACAATATACAAACAATGTAGTTCTTTATCTGCCACATTGGGGGAGAGGGGGGGGAGGTGGTGTACAGAGGGGATTGGCTTATGTTTTTTAACTTCCTTCGTGGACTAATATCCTAAGGGATGGGAGCAGATGGCTAACAATATGGAGCAATCAAAATTTATTAACCTGGAGGATGTCTAATTCAAACAGAAATAACCTGTCACGGAAGCTAAAAATCCCCAAAGTCCTTTCTCCTAGAAGAACATATATGTAGGTCTAAGCAGCTGGACTTCTTATGAGGCTTGAAGTCACTGTGCAAATTCACATGGAAGTTGATTAATAGAGAGAAATTTTAGGAGCAGAAATTTGCAAAATAAGCCCTCTCTCATATGGAATTAACACATGAATGTGTACATGGCACTACTTGTATGGCTGTATGAAAAACTGAAGATCTTTGAAAAACATGATAAAATATTCAGGAACATGCTGATAAGCTTTACTTTCTGTTAATACAGAGTGAAAGTCTTGAAAGATGTCTGTGAATCTTTTAGCTCCATTGTTATGAGAAATCAAGAAGGAATAAAAGATGATGGAAGAGAGAGGGTCAATAATTTCAATGTGTGAGTATGGAAAGCAAACTAACAAGCAAACAAGCAAACAAATAACAAGAATAACAACAAAAATGTTGAAAAGGGTTGAAAAAATAGATTCTTATTTCAGGACTAAGGCATGTGATGTGGGGGTCTTATCTAAGACTTCTAGTGTAAGTATTTGCTTTCTTCAGATTTTCCCAGAAACTCAGAATCAGATAAAGTCATAGAATCATAGAATCATTAAGGTTTGAAAAGACCTCCAAGGTCATCTTATCCAACAATCTCCCTACCACCAATATCACTCACTACAACATGTCCCTAATTACCACATCCAATGTTTTCTTAAACACCCCCAGCGACAGGGACTCCACCACTTCCCTGGGCAACCTGTTCCAATGCCTAACTACTGTTTCTGAGAATAAATGTCTAATTTACAGCCTAAACTTCCCCTGGCATAATTTGAGGCCATTCTCTCTAGTCATAAAATCATAGAATTGTAGAACATCCTGAGTTGGAAGGGACCCACAAGGATCACTGAGTCCAACTCCTGTCTCCACATGGGTCTACCCAAAAATTCAGACCATATGACTAAGAGCACAGTCCAAACACTTCTTAAACTCCGACAGGCTTGGTGCCATGACTACATCTCTGGGGAACTTGTTCCAGTGCATGACAATGTTCTCAGTGAAGAACTTCTTCCTGATACCCAGCCTGAACCTCCCCTGTTGCAGCTTGACACCATTCCCTTGGGTCCTATCACTGGTCACTAGAGAATAGATCGGCACCTGCCACCCCACTCCCCCTCATGAGGAAACTGTAGACTATGATAAGGTCTCCCCTCAGCCTCCTCTTTCCCAGGCTGAACAGGCAAACTGACCTCAGCCGCTCCTCATACATCTTCCTCTCTAGGCCCTTCACCATCTTAGTATTCCTTCTCTAGACACTCTCCAATAGTTTCACATCCTTTTTGTACTGTGGTGCCCAGAACTGCACACAGTACTCGAGGTGAGGCTGCACCAGTGCAAAATACAGCAGGACAATCACTTCCCTCGACCAACTACCAATGCCATGCTTGATGCACCCCAGGATACAGTTGGCCCTCCTGGCTGCCAGGGCACACTGCTGGCTGATATTCAGCTTGCTATCAACCAAACCCCCCAGATCTCTCTCTGAGGGACTGGTCTCCAGTGTCTCATCACTCAGTCTGTATGTATAGCCAGGGTTGCCCCTTCCCAGGTGCAGGACGCAGAATTTGCTTTCCTTAAACTTCACAGGACTGGTGACTGCCCAGCTCTCCAATCTGTCCAGATCTCTCTGCAAGGCCTTTCCACCCTCGACAGAGTCAACAACTCCTCCCAGTTTAGTATCATCAGCAAGTTTGCTCAAAACACTTTCTAGTCCTATATCAAAATTGTTTATAAAATATTGAAAAGAACTCGCCCTAAAATGGAGCCCTGGGGGACCCCACTGGTGACTGGCCACCAGCCAGATATGGCTCCATTTACCATAACTCTTTGAGTCCTACCTGTGAGCCAATTATTCACCCATTGTATGATGTTTTTGTCTAGCTGTATGCTGGACATTTTGTCCAGTAGGAACCTGTGGGAAACTGTCAAAAACTTTACTGAAATCCAAAAAGATTATATCAGCTGGTTTCCCTTGATTGACTAGATGGGTGATCTTATCATAAGAGGAAATCAAATTTGTTAAACAGGACCTACCCATCATGAATCCATATTGGCTGTGACCAATGACTGCATTGTCCCCTAGGTGTGCTTCAGTAACTACCAGGATAAGTCCTATCACTAGTTACCTGTGAGACAAGGCTGAGCCCCAGCACCCCACAACTTCCTTTATGGTAGTTGTAGAGACCAACAAGGTCTCCCCTGAGCCACCTCTGCTCCAGATTAAACAACCCCAGCTCCCTCAACCATTCCTGGACTTGTGTTCCAGGCCCTTCACCAGCTTCATTACCCTTCTGTGGACACCCTCCATGGCCTCAATGTCCTTCTTGTAGTGAGGGGCCCAAAGCTGAATACAGTACTCAAGGTGCGGTCTCACCAGGGCTGAGTGTGGAGGATGATCACCTTCTTGGTCATACTGGCTACACTACTGATACAAGCCAGGATGCCATTGGCCTTCTTGGCCACCTGGGCACGCTGCCGGCTCATGTTCAGGTGAGCATCAATCACTACCCCCAAACCGTTTTCCTCTGCGCAGCTCTCCAGCCACTCTCCCTCAGGCCTGTAGCACTGCATGAGGTTGTTGTGGCCAAAATGCAGGACCCAGCACTTAGCCATGTTGAACCTCATCCCATTGGCCTCTCCCCATTGATCCAACCTGTCTAAGTCCCTCTGCAGGGCCTTTCTACTCTCCGGCAGATTGACACTTCCCACCAGCTTGGTGTCGTCTGCAAACTTACTGAGATTGCACTCAATTGCCTCATCCGAATCATCAATAAAGATATTAAAATGGATGGGCCCCAACACCAACCCCTGGGAACACCACTGGTGACTGGTCACCAGCTGGATTTCACTCTATTCACCACTACTCTCTGGAGCTGTTCATCCAGCACGTTTTTAACCCAGCAAAGAGTGTACCTGTCCAAGACATGGGCTGCCAGCTTCTCCAGGAGCATACTGTGGGAGACCATTTCAAAGATCTTGCTGAAGTCTAGGTAGACTATGCCAACAGCCTTTCCCTACCCTACTAGGCAGGTTACCCAGTCACGGAAGGAGATGAGGTTGGTCAGGCAGGACTTGGCTTTCATGAACCCATGCTGACTGGGCCTGATCCCCCGGTTGCCCCGCATATGCTGCATGATTGCATTCAAAATGAACTGTTCCATCACCTTTCCTGGCACCGAGGTCAGGCTGACAGGCCTGTAGTTCCCTGGGTCCTCCTTATGACTCTTGTTATAGATGGGACTCATATTAGCAAGTCTCCAGTCATCTGGGACTTCTCCAGATGACCATGACCACTGACAGATGATGGAAAGTGGCCCAGCAATCACATCTGTCAACTCCCTCAGCACTCTCAGGTGGATTCCACCTGGCCCCATGGACTCTGAGAGTCCAGGTGGAGCAGCAGGTCTCTAACTGTTGCCACCTGAACTGTGGAAGAGTTCTTCTGCTCCTTGTCCCAGACTTCCAGGTTGAGAGGCTGAGTACCCTGAGGATAAGTGGCCTGGCTAGTAAAGACAGATGCAAAGAAGGAATTAAGAACCTCAGTCTTTTCCTTATCCTCAGTAGCTATGTTCCCCCCGCGTTGAGTAAAGAATGAAGATTCTTCTTGGCCCTCGTCTTACCATTAATATATTTTTAAAAACATTTTTTTTTTTTTTTTATCTTTGACCATAGTGGCTAGTTTGTGCTCCTATTGGGCTTTGGCCTTCCTGATTTTTTCTCTGCGTATGCTGGCAAATTTCTTGTACTCTCCCCAAGTTCTCTGCCTCTTCTTCCACCAGACATAAATTCTTTTTCTCCGGGAGACTCAGCAAAAGTTTCCTGTTAGCAAAGCTAGTCTTCTTCCCTGACAGCCCATCTTATGGCACATGGTGACAGTCTGTTACTGTGCCTTTAAGATGTCTTCCTTGAGGTGCATCCAGCCTTTCTGGACCCCTCTGCCCTTCAGGACTTACTCCCAAGAGACTCTCCCTACCAGTGTCCTGAACTATTCAAAGTCTACCCTCCAGAATTCCAGGGTAGGAGTTTTACTGACCCCCCTCCTAACTTCACCAAAAATAGAGAACTCTACCATGCCATGGTCGTTCTGCACAAGACAACTCTTTATCACCACATCTCCCACCAGTCCTCTTTTTGTAAACAGCAGGTCTAGTGGGGCATCCCCTCTGGTAGGCTCACTACCCAGCTGTGAGTCAGGAAGCTCTCTTCTGTGTACCCTAGGAACCTTCTGGACTGTTTCCTCAGGGCTGTATTGTATTTCCAGCATATGTCTGGAAAGTTCATGTCCCCCATGAGAACAAGCACTGGCGACTGAGCGATTTCAGCCAACTGCTTATAGAACTCTTCATAGATCTTTTCATCCTGTCATGGTGGTCTATAACAGACCCTCAATGGGATGTCTGCCTTGTTGGCCAACCCCCGATCCTTTTCCACAGGGACTCTACCTTATCATTCCCAACCCCAATCTCAACAGCATCAAAACACTCTCTAATATAGAGAGCTATGCCACCTCCCCTTAGTTGTCTGTCCCTTCTTCCCTTCTGAAGAGCTTGTAGCTATCCATTGCAGCACTCCAGTAGTGAGAGAGGTCCCACCACGTTTCAGTGCACGTGACTAGGTCGTAATACATGTATGCCTGCCGCACAATGGCTTCCAGCTCCTCCGGTTTGTTGTCCATGCTGCGTGCATGGGTGTAGATGCACTTGAGTCATGCCATTTTCCACACCCTCAACCCTGGGACTGCTCATCTCCGTTGAGCCTCATTTTCCCCTTATCCCCCTTCATACCTAGTTTAAAGCCCTCTTGATGAGCCATGCCAGCTCCCAGACTAGAATCCATTTTCCTCTTTGAGACAGGTAGGACCCATTGACAGCCATCAGGACAGGTGCTGAGTAAACCTCCTAATGATCAAAAAAAAATAAAAAATACAAAAACAAACAAACAAACAAACAAACAAAAACCATCCATACAAACAAACACACACAAAATTCTTGCAACAGCACAAGCCTCTCAGTCATGACTTTATAAGCTGGGCCTTCCAGGTCTGCTCATCATCCCTTCCTACCACGGAAGGGATAGAGGAAAATACAATCCAAACATCCAGTGCTTGTTCTATGGTTTAAGAAGTTCATGCAGGCTGTTAGCAACTGATGCTTCCTTTGTGATATTTGCTTTCTGCAGATGTTATTGAAAGCTATATCCCATGATTTCTTTTTCTTTTCCTGAGATTAAGTATCATGCCATAGTTGCAGTGAAAATAAAACAAACAAATAAAAATGTTGTGAAGACAAAATCCCAGGACATCAGCTACTTTTTAAGTGTATCATTACAGTAATTTCACACTGATAATGCCTAAAAATCAAAAAAGACTCATATCAAGTAGACTGTCCACTGAACATGAAAATCTTGTCAACATGAATGCCAGAACGTACCATCGGCACACAGGAGTAACACACAAATAAACAGATACTGTTATTACATTGCATTTCTGTGTAATAGTATCCCAAGCACATGTGGAACTGGCAGGATGATGAGACATCAGAATAGCCCATTAAACTTCCACAGATCTAACTGACAGGTTAGAGTCTGAGTGCAGAGACACAATCATTTCCCTAGTCCTGCTGGCCATGATATTTCTGATAGAAGATAAGATGATGTTGGCCTTCTTGGCCACCTGAGCACACTACTGGCTATCGACCAATACCACACAGTCCCTTTCTGCCAGGCAGCTTTCCAGACACTCTTCCCACAGCCTGTGGCAATGCATGGCGTTTTTGTGCCTCAAGTGCAGGACCCAGTACTTAGGCTTGTTGAACTTCATAGAAATGACCTTGATCCATTGGTCCAGCCTATCTAGATTTCCCTGTAGAACCCTCCAACCCTCAAGCAGATCAACGCTTTTGCCTAGCTTGGTGTCATCTGCAAACTTACTAAGGGTACACCAGATCTCATCCAGATCCTTGGTAAAGAGTACTGTATACTGGTCCCAGTATTGAGCCCTGGGGAACACCGCTAGTGACTGGTCTCCAGTGGGATTTAACACCATTTACCATGACTCTTTGGGCCTGGCCACCCATCCAGTTTTTAATTCAATGAAGCATATACCTGTCCAAGCCTTGAGCAACCAGCTTCTTCAGGAGAATGCTATGGGAAATGGTGTCAAAAGCCTTACTGAAGGCTGGGTAGACCACTTCCACTGCCTTTCCCTCATACACTGAGCACATCACCTTGTTGTAGAAGGTCAGGTTTGTCAAGTGGGACCTGCCTTTGATAAACCTATGCTGAGTGAGCCTGATCACCTCGTTGTCCTGTAAGCGCTGTGTGATGACATTTGAAATAATCTGCTCCATGACCTTTTCTGGCATTGAGGTCAAATTGACATGCCTGTAGATTCCTGGATCCTTCTTCTAGCTCTTCCTGTAGATGAGTGCTTCATTTGCTAGCCTTGAGTTGACTGTGACCTCTCATGATAGCCAGGGCTGTTGATAAATGATGGAAAGTGGATTGGCAAGCACTTCCGCCAGCTACCTCAGTATACTTGAGTAGATCCCATCTGGACTCATAAGCTTGTATACATCTAAGTGGAGTAGAAGGTCATTAACCTTTTCCTCGTGGATTATCGTAGAATCATAAAATGGTTTGGGTTGGAGGAGACCTTAAAGATCATCTAGTTCCAACCTCCCTGCCATGGGCAGGGACACCTTCCACTAGATCAGGTACCTCAGCTTTTTCCTCATCTCGTCAGTATGTTTTCCCCTACATCCAATAAAGAATGGAGATTCTCTTTAGTCCTCCTTTTCTTGTTTATGTATTTCAAATCTAGTTTAAAGTCCTATCAATGAACTCTGATAACTGATAATTCTTTATCAATAATCAACAATCATTTTATCAACAATCTTGATGAGGAGTTTGAGAGTAATGATAGTTCAGTGAAACACAGTAGGAAGGAACAGTAATTCACAATTTAAGATCCTCATAATCCTGTATGTTAACACACTAAATAAATATCTTTGAGGGGACCAGTTTATATCTTTGCTTACATGTCATTTGTACGTTGATTCCCTTGGGAATGTGAACAAGTCAGTATGTGCTAATTCTATGTAATAATTGGCTTTGCTCCCGTGAAGGTAAAGAAGACACTGTTTAGTTTGATAAACAATGAACCTGTCTGTACATTAGCAGCTCATCATTCATATTCATTTAGAAGCAGCTTAGCAAAGTAATTAATGAAAAAAATATTACAGAAATGGCAAGAACAGATGTAAGAATTAATACAGGTCATTATTACTGTTAGTTATTAATAATGGAATCCACAGGTAATATGTAAATACGAAATATTAATCATTTAAAATATAAGATGATTGTTACTTCTTTTGTATTTAAGACATATCAACATGAAACAGGAATTCATTCTAGAAACTGTACATATAAATTTAAAAGTTGTCTCTTTTTAATTGAAAAACTGAAAGAATAGTGGATGTTTTTTTTCAGATCATTACAAAATAAAACAAATAAATAAATAAAATAATAAGCTTATAAATATTATAAATAAAATAATAATAAGAAATTAATCTTAATACAGTCATATTTTAAATATAAAACTTGAAAAGATGAAAGAAGAGAACAGAGAAAAACTATGTTATGAGACTACTTAATAAAGAGAGATTTCAGATTACTAGCTTTAATGAGAGAGAAAGTGAAAGGACTCTTCACTAGAGATTCAGGGCTGGTTTCTGCAGCCTTTGTTCCTGAAGAAGAGAGAAATAGAAGAGAAAAACAAACAAACAAACAAACAAAAACCAAACAAACAAAAACAAAACAGACTAGAAGATAAAGCAGAGAGTATATACCAGATTGTTAAAGGTAACACAAAGATAAATGGGCAATAAGTTTGTGGTCAAAGGTCAGATACTTGTGTTAGGATAACACAAGGTTATCCTAAGGGTGGGAACCTTTTGGCAGAAATTATAGGAAGGACAATTCTAAGTATTACAGTATTTGTTAACAACAATAACCAGGAATAAAGCAAAATGCTAAGATATTCAGAAAAGATAAATGGAAGTCTCACAAACAATAATTCTGGAAATGTGTGAAAAGAATAAAAGGTTTAAGCAGTTCTTTGTTCTGTAGCTGCAAGTAATGCTTGAAACTAAAAGAGAAAGTAGTCAGAAGGAAGCTTTATTTTTAACAACTGGCTCTGAAGACCTTCAGTTTTTTGTTTGTTTGTTTGTTTGTTTTTTAAAGTTTTCAGTTAACTCAGGCAGATGAGACTAAACTTGATACTGCCTTTACAGAAGTGTGAAGTGCTGCACTCAATGTAAAAATATAAAGAATATATATTAGAAATTATATATTAGCAAAGTGAAAGCACTTGATGGTTTCTGATTGATTTAAGGTCTTCAAGATTTGGACAGAAAAGATATATTGTGGCTGAGACAATGTTAAAATAAATCCCCCAAATTATCAATAATTTACTTGACCTTTAAAAAAAACTATAGAATGTGACAAGCAAAAGCACAGCATATTGGAATGTGCTATGGATTGCCAGTGGTCAGATTCTCTTACCATAGTAAAGACTCTAAAATTTATTAAAAGAAGATATGTTAAACAGAAAGGTATGTGAGGGCCTCTTCTGCAGTATTCAAAAACATCACAATGTACTGCATACATTAATACCAAAAAAAAAACAAAACATGAGAAAGCCTGGTAAAAAGATAAAAGAGTTATGCTGTATTAAATTGCTTTGTAGACACTAGTATTGCAATATCACCACTAACTCTGAAGCTTTCACTAAATTATTCTTAGTCTCAATGAAAAGATTTAGTTCTGTTTCTACTTAGTTCTAAGGTAAACAAAGCTATGCAGGCCAATATAATCCTAGAGACAAAGATATTCAAGATGAAAGGAGAACAAGGATACTATAGGTGTCACATTGGTGGACTTACCAGAGTCCAGCATTTCCCTATTTCAGAGCCCTGCTAAGGGCTTTCACTGAGACAATCTCTGAAAGTTGAAAGTATTTGCAGTTCAATGTTTGCCTGTTTCAGAGCCCTGTCAAGGACTTTTGCTGAGACAGTTTCACAAAGTCAAACATATTTAATAAGGTGACATGTTAAAGATTCAGTATTGCCATTGATAAATACACTTACTTTATACACTTACTTCAGTAAAACACATTTGCTCATTATCATATTCAGGGATGAGAATTTTAATATTTACTTTCCACATAATGAGGCAAAAGGTTTCAGTTGGGCACCATGGCCCTCAATGTTCTGTTCTGCTGCCAAAACAAGGCCATCCTACCAACACAAGACTCCTTTCTTCAGCCTCTCATTCCAAGATTGTGGATCTCCATCCATAAAGTGTGTATAAGAGATAAATAAGAACAAGCTGCTCAGTTCCCTTTTGCCCAAGGCTGATCCTTATCAGAACAAGGCTAACTCTTCTCTACAGGTGTGTATGTGTAAATATATACAAATATAAAAACACTGAAGTTTACAGTAGTGAATTGACCTACACTAAACATCCACCTGAATTAAACAGATAAAAGAGTGAACAACTTGTCAGAAAGGAAAGAGAAAGTTTTGCCAGTATTGTTTTCAAAGATATGTCATGACCTCCTACGAGGAAGTAAAAAACTTAAAGGAAAGACAAGAAATATCTCATATGTGTTTCTGAAGAAAGATGCTTCTCTATTGAAGCTGCTGAGGACAATTACTGCTTGTGGAGAAAAGCAACAGGAAAAAATATCTCACTGACAACATGAAAAATGTAGTTTTCTTGAGCAAAAGGAAGCCATAAAAAACAGTTGAAAAAATATATTCTATTTGGATGTTGACTACCAATAGCTACACAGTTAATGGTGCCTATCAGGTCCATTTTCACTAGGCATATCATACCTGCCACAAAAGTTTCTAGAAGTGATCTGTGGTTTAATGGAATTCAGTTCAAAAGTCAAGTGAATGTCAAGTAAAGTCAAGTCTCTTCTTATCTGTCAAGTAAATTATTCCATGATATCTAGTCTAACTTTTTGCTGGGAAATGTTGTTTAAATAATGAGATAGGAATTAGTGATATGAAATATCACTAGATATGAGATATCTACTTGCAGAAGTCAATATCTTAGTTCCTTTGGTAGTCAAGGGAGATGAAAGAAGTTACAAAATATAATTAATCTTTATCATAAGTAGATACCTAGATAGGTCAGATGATTCTTGTTCTAAAAGGACCTTTTATCTCTGGTGACTATAAATGGAAACCAAAGTGACTAATTCAGATCTAGACAACTGATCTATAGAATCCCATACAGAATGGATTGTACCTTACCACCATACTGAAAAGACTGGAGAGTGATCCAATTTTATTTTTTAATTTTTTTATTTTTTTTGTTAGATCTGGCTCAGTTACATTGCACAGAGTCACAGAAGAAGCTTAAGAAGCTTGATATGTCCAAAGCGGTTTTGTCCAGTAGGTAGATGAAACAATAATTCTTTGAGATGTAGAAACTGTAAAAGTACTTGGTAATTTGCAACTACATAAAGCTAAATACATAAATTTGCAAATACAAATTTGCAAATACAATTTGCAAGATAAAAGCTAAACAAAACTCAAAGTACAATTAGGGGTTCCCAGGAAACATTTTATTTTCCCCCAAATGATACTGTGACAGTAGTACTGTTTGCAGAGAAATAACAACTAAGTCTAAGCTAAAAAGAGTAGATAGAGAAAATCACAATTGAAATAACACATTGGTGGAGCAGCTGTCTTACAAAGTAAGCAAGTAAGGGATGAAAAACTGGCTGCAGATACAGCCATGACCAGGTGCTTTTTCTGCCCACCTCTGTCTGTTATGGCTGGATGCAGAATCCAGGGCCTGATTATGCACCGGTCCAAACCAGTGGGACACTTCTTATAGACAAAGCCTTACTCATACAAACTACTCTGATCATTTCACTGCCGGTGGGCTGATACTTGAAAGAAATTAATAAAACTTCCTCTAAATCCCAGAAAGAAGAGTATTTCATGGTACGGATCAATCCATTTCTGAGTAGCTCTAAGATGGGCATCAGGAGGTGCTTAAGATAACTAAGCCTCAGCACACAATACACCAGAACATATTAATTTAGTTCTGCCTGACAACAGAGCTGATGAAATTTCCACGGAGACTCTCAGCACCTCAAAGACAGACTGAATCATGTTAATCACCTGAGTAACTAGGCTGAGTAAAGCATTCCACAGCTCTGTGTTGTGTGGATGTTGGTTATTAATTTGTATAGGGCCACAGGGGAGAGGAAAATATGAGGATACAGACTTACAGATGCTCAGCTATCAGCCCCATGGAAATTTTCATTGTGTTTTGAAGAAGCTTAGCCTCCACAGTCAGAAAATTGGACCTTACAACCTCACTGAAGTTCTTCATCAATCTACATGTCTCTGAGTGATTGCTCATCAACACAACTTTTCTTCAGTGAACAGCTTTCTAGCCTACCTTATATAATAAATGCATCTTGTGTTTAAGACAGATACTGCCTGGCATCCTCATGTTTACCAAGACAGCTACTTTCTAATGAAACAATTACTGCCCAGCATGTCATGAACATCACTCAGCACATATGCTCTTCTGAGATAGAAACTTATCAGAGAAATTCTCCAAGAAATCTTCCAAGTATACCTTAGTAATCTGCGAAGTTATCTGAAGTAATTACTTAACCTTGCAAACAAGTGTGGCTTTGAATTTATATGTTCATCTCGCACTGACATCATTGAAATTACAGCTGTGGTTGGACATAAGGGAAAGTGGATATCACTTTCTGAAGGTTTTTTTTTTGTTTGTTTGTTTGTTTGCTTGTTTGTTTTTAATCTGTATGTAAAAATATTAATCTATACCATTCTAAGCACACTTTTAATTTTAATCATATTAAACAAAAAGATAAATTGAGCAAAACAGAATTACCAATGAAATTTATAGGAGACTAGCAATTGATTCTGAGAAGTGTTTTAGATATACATGTATGTCCTTCAAAGGTAACATTATTAAAACAGAAACACTCTGGTAAACAATGATTAGGATTTCATGCTGTGAGAGTGCATTCTTTGCTAGACTAAGTAAAAAGGGATGTTGCATTATGTTATTCTGTAGACCTAAAACTCTAAAGCATCAGCCTGTACTCATCAAGTATCTTAGGTTTTCTCTGAAAAAATGACATGCATTGCACTGGCCATTATTGATGTAAAAACACTATAAAAATTAGGGACATCTTATTGTATATATCTATTGCAAATTAAGGCATTATTATTGTTATTATTGAAATGAAACAAGATAAGAAGTGGCAATAGTAGAAAAAGAAATATATGAAAAGTGTTCACAAAGAAGAAAGTGCTGCATTCTGGCGGGAAAACCTGGCTAATTTCTATGTTGTTTTGCCCTTCAACTTGTCTGTTGGTTCTACATTAGCATTCAGATAAGTGTTGTCATTCCTGGTGATTCACTGAGGTATTATGAATATGCAAAATATCAGAAGCTTTTTATGTCTATGGTTTGTCTTTCTTAGATGTTTGAAGGAATAATTGAAGCCAATCAGCTCCTGATAACCTGCATATAAATTAATTTTATTATGGAAGAAAAAAAATGTTTTAATAATTCTCAAAACACACTCAAAGTTTGATTTCAAACATGTTTCTAAAAACAATAGCTCTTGTATACATTTTCCCCATATAACAGTGATAAATTTATAGGTTAGTAAGTCATACTATTTTATTTTATTTTTTTCTCAATTTATGATTAGGCCAAATATTAAAGAACCATCTATTCAATTAAATATTTGATAAGTTACTATTTTCTCACTCTTCCATGTAATCATTTATGTCATTTTGCATTTTTGTAAACAAATCTTAAAATTTACAGTGAATCCATTTTTATTCATGTATTCAAATAAACCCACAAAAATCAGGTGAGAATTGCGGTACTTGACCTAAGATTCATTTTTTTTTTTCCTTTTTCTTTTAATTGTAAGCAATAATACTGTCCTTTAATGTTTGCTTAAAAGTAATTGTGTAACTTAAGAGGTTTCCAGGGTCATTTTCTGTATTGACTTTTGCTTCCAGAATAATATTTATCAAGAAGGAAGAGACTGATGATAAATAAATAACCACTGACAATTTTTGAGCTTCTTTTATCTGTCAATATCAGGGTCAGCTATTTAAAACCAATGATACAGTTGCTATAATTAATAAGTAATTAATAACATGGTTAAGACTGTTGAATTTAATTCCTAATAATTGTGGCATATTATATCACATTTTGGATTTTTTTTTTTCATTTAATTTAATCATTTTAATTTACTTAAGCTATATGTCAAAAACCTTGATATCTGCAAGAAAGAGGTATATCATGTGTTGTGACAGTAGTCTGATTCACCAATGTCAGTTCTCCTAGAGATGGTCTAATGTTAATCTGTTTGCAGAAGAAAAGGCAAATTTGTTCAAAGACTCAGCAATGCAATCAGTGAGTGAAAACAATCTGCCTTACTTGAGTATTTGTTCTCGTTCTAACATAAAGATTTTGAAGCAGTTTCCTTGGAAAAATGTAAATAAGTAAACTGCCGTTACCTCTAAAATAAATTAAACATAACCAGTTAACAGCTCTTGAAGAGTGCATTTGGTTTGTGAGATGTTTCTTGGTGTTTTTACAGATATTTTTTTTTATTATTTTTTTTAATTTTTTTTTTTCCCAAAGTGTAATTTCACACATTTTGGCTAGTTGTTATAGAGGCTATAAAAAACTGCCACCTGACCTTACTTGTCTGCCTCTGTTTTCAGGTGAAGTTTTGTTACATGGCTTTCACTGATACCCAGATCAGTGGAAGCATTGTAGTTCCCCTAATTATTACCCCCACCTGTCTAGGACTTCCACCTGTCTAGGGCTTCTGGCTATTCATGAGGACATGGATGGACTGGTCTTCCTGGCTATGGTCAGGAGTGCTCTTGGTCCCTAGGAGAACTCGAATCAGCAAGGAAAGGAGACAGGTAAAAATAGCGACCCACTACAGTGGCTTGTGTGACTGCTTGTGCCACAAAACATTAAAATGCTCAGGGAGAAAACATATGAAACACTTCAAAAATACCAATCTCAGCAAATAAGTATTGGTGAGTACAATAACTGTGAGTGGGGTTATAAAGCTTAAAAATTAATAAGGGTATATTGCATTTTAAAGAAGCTCAGTTTCTCAAAATGCTCTACAGAGACATGGACATATGTCATATCATGACAAAGAGTCATATAGTGCAGACAGTGCTTTGCTTAGCTTTTAAGTAATCCCAGTTTCACTGAAATAGACAGCCTTTACTTAAGCCCTTATCTCTCTCTCCCTCTACTCAGAAAAGAGTATGTGTCTAATATTGTTATTACTGTTGAAATGCCTGTTCATGTCAAATGCTAGAAAACATGTATGTAAAATTATATTATAAAAAATATTTTAAAAATCTACATGAATCTTCATCTGCAACAAAGGAAGAATGAACGGCGTGCTACCATACTGAATACAAAACCATTTTCTTTAATAATCACACTTGCTTTCTATTCCTTCACTAAAATGTGTTAACAGCATCAAAAGAAAGAAAAATCATTATAGTGGTTAGATTTTCTTTATTATGCTTTCTGACACACAAACAGCGATGTTGAGAGCAGATGATACCAAGACATGAAGTAGTGGAATATCTCATTCCCAAGGCCTAGCATCCAGGCAATATTAAAAGATAAGCATAAAGTCTCTTCTAGTTTACAGGAAATGTTAGGTGCTGCAGAAAGGTGGAAGGAACAAAATAACTGAGAGTAGCCAGTAAGAAGAAATTACCACTTATGTCTTATACTTATGCAAATTCCTCTGTAGGGTAGGCTCTCAAAATAACATCGCTAAGCAGGTGATAGAGAACAGAATAAAAAGAAGCAAGCAAAAATGGCACCCACATCCACCTGCCACAGTAAGATCTGACGGGTGGTAATATTTAAGCTTTTTCAGGATGGACTAAAGCTTACTTAAGATAAAGCCTACAATGCTTTAATTGTTTTTCCAGATACATATGCCATAAGATGCAGAAATAGGCTGATCTAGAACTCTATAATCTGCCTATAATGTAGCTTGTACAGGAAAGTCTATCCTTGTCTCTCTGGACTGTAATAAATGAATGAAGCTACTAACCTTTTAATGGAGATGCTTTTCTTAGGGAAGTAGAGTCAGGTGTGCAGAACATGATCTGTAGACCAATGTTTTCTACACTATGCTGGATGAATTTAGATGTTATTTGTAATTTGTATTTAACATTGTTTTTGAACAATAAAATCATATTTAGACATATGAAATCTACTTAAGCCTTGTGGAAGGAAAGGTGCAAGCCTGTAGCATTATTAGGGAAAATGGACATATTAGGGAAATGGGCGTATTTGGGATTTTTTTTTTTTTACATGCTCTTATATTTCCCTGGGACAGAATATTCACAGCAGTTTCTTTCCATGCCTTATGTTAAGACCAGAGTTTTCTCCTTTTCACAATTGTTTTTGTCTTTGCTATTTTTTCGAATTGTGAACAAAAGGCTTTAATAGAAACATAAGGTTGTATATATAATTACTTTCACTGAAATTAATTAAAATTATAACCATATTTTTACAACGGAGAGAAATTCTCTCAATTTATCAAATTACCTAAGGAGTAGCAGAAGAAAGTCTGAGAAAGAGAAAGTAACCAGCTGACTGCTGAACACTTTTCTGCTGATCCTTCTCAAACAGAAAAAGTAGAGATATTTTTAACAAGAATCTATATGTGTAAGTTAACAGTAACAGTAACTTTAGTGTCACCAGCAGGACTAGGGAAGTGACTGTCCCCCTGTACTCAGCTCTGGTGAGGCCGCACCTTGCGTACTGTGTTCAGTTTTGAGCCCCTCACCACAGAAAGGACATCAAGGTGCTTGAGCATGTCCAGAGAAGGGCAATGAAGCTGGTGAGGGGTCTGGAGAACAAGTCTTATGAGGAGTGGCTGAGAGAGCTGGGATTGTTCAGCTTGGAGAAAAGGAGGCTCAGGGTTGACCTTATCACTCTCTAAAGGAGGCTGTAGTGAGGTGTACTGGGTCTGGCTGGAATGTTAACTTTCCCGGCAGCAGCCCATTCAGTGCCGTACTCTGTACTTGTAGCTGGAACAGCAGTGTTATCACACCAGTGTTGTGTCTACTGCTGAGCAGCAGTGGCACAGCATTGGGCCTTTCTCTAACCCTCCTAGGGGGTGGGCAAAAAAGTGAGGAGAGAAACATCACTAGGGCAGCTGACCTAAACCAATCAAAGGGATATTCCATACCATGTGGTGTCACACTCAGCAATAAAAGGTGGAAACAGGAAGAAGAGGGGAGGGGTGGGCTCTCGTTGAGAAGACGTCGGTCCTCCTCTCGAACACCGGCTGCGTGCGTTGAGGCCTTGCTTCAAGGACGTGGTCAATCATCGCTCATTGGTGGGAAGTAGAGAATAATTTCTTTCCTCTGCACTTCCATATAGCTTTCATTTATTTTGTTTGTTTGTTTTCCCTTTTCCCCTTTTCCCTTTTATTTCCCCTTAGTTAAATTGTTTAGTTCATGGTAGTCTTTATTTAATGATTATAATTATTTCCCTTTAATTAAATTATCCTTATCTCAACCCGTGAGTTGTTCTTTGCTTTACTTCTCCCCCTCCTTATCTAAAGGAGGGGGAGTGAGAGAGCGGTTGTGGGGTTTAGCTGCCCAGCACGGTAAAACCACCACATGAGGTGGGGGTTGGTCTCCCATGTGCCTGTTGATAGGACAAGGGGGAATGGGCTAAAGTTGTGCCAGGGGAGGTTTAGGTTGGATCTTAGGAAGAACTTCTTTACTGAGAGGGTTGTTAGGCATTGGAATGGGCTGCCCAAGGAAGTGGTTGAGTCACCATCCCTGGAGGTCTTTAAAAGACGTTTATATGTAGAGTTTAGTGATATGGTTTAGTGGAGGACTGGTTAGTGTTAGGTTAGAGACTAGGTGATCTTGGAGGTTTCTTCCAACCTAGATGATTCTGCAATTCTGTGATTAGTCAAGGGTAATCATGTTCTCTCCTTCCTCTGGTGTATCCCACCTTCTTCACTGAATCACTGCTTCTCCAAAAAAAAAAAAAAACAACAACAACAAACAAAAACAAACAAAAAAACTAAAAAACAACCAACCAAACAAACAAACAAAAAACAGGATTAATACAGGATTAATTATAATTAATTATATTAATTATAATACAGGATTAATTCAAAAAACAGCATTTTTCACTGATACAGATATTGTATCTTTAGATATATTTCCTAGTATTGTGTACAGTTTCCTAAAATCATGCCGTGTGCTCTGTCAGTTGTACACTCTGGAAACTAAACATTCCTAGGCCTGTCTAGTGCTTGCCAAGAAAATTTCTGAGCATCCTGTGTCTTAGAAACACAAGCTAAGGAGTCCTGGTAAGATAATTTGTAAGTAAAATACTATAAATATCCAATGAAAAGTGAGCCTGTCGAGCTGTTTTCTTGTTAACAGAATAGACATTTTTTGAGGATCTGTGTTTTTAGTAATGTTGTCCTCACTGTCCCTACTCAAAACAACCTGTTTTCTCATTTAGTATTTATACTTATACTTTCCCTGCATATATAAACTATACATTCAAATATGAGAGAGTAAGTGATATTAATAGTATTTCTAGGAAAATAAAAATCTTAAGTAAACTTTCCAAACTCAGTCCTTACAGAAAACTATGAGGAACAGTTGTGCAACTACTATGACAGACAGTTCCAAAGATTACTGTTAATTATTATTATTTGTCACTGCTTAACAGTGACACTAAAATCAGCAAATACAAACTATAGTCTGTAAGATCTGCTTTAAAAAATATGTGATAGGAAGGTACTCATAGATTTTAGTTTGTCAGAAGTCTGGAATCTATTGAGGTTAACTGAAGATAAGAAAGGTAGAAGATATGAGCAAATAGCTTAGGGTAGTCTGAATCTGTATTTATAATATTGTGTATTACTGTAATATCTAGCTCACTAGAGGTCATATCTTTCTTGTTACAAATGTACAATAAAAATGCATAGTCTTTGTCTTGATGAGCTTCTAATCTAAGTTAATAAGATATGTGATTGTTAAAAAAATAAAAGATTAAAGGATTTAAAGTGAAGCTGTAAATTGTAGTAACATAATTAATATACATATCTAGAATTAAAACTGGAAAGATCAAAGTGTCCTGTGTGTTTTGTGGATCTTGGCTTGGATGGGGTTGTGAAAGGAGTCTCAGTGACAGTGACTTAAAAGGACTGAGGCAGACAATGTATACAACTCATGGAGCCTTCAAACCTGCATATACTCTTCCTCCAGCTGCCTCTCAGCAACAGGTGTTGTTAGAAGGATTGGCATCCAATCTTTACATTACATTCAAATAAACATCTATACTCATTTCGCAGAGGACACTGAGTGATATCACATCTCTAAGTTATGCCAGGTGCCTAGTTATATTTGGATCAGTCTAAATAGCCAAAAAGATCTTTTTAAGTTCAATTTTTTAGTGTCCTTGAAGAGAAGACAAAGAAATATCTCTTTCCTCCAGGAGGTAAAAGTGTCAGAGGAGTGTTTCTGGTGGGAAAATGCAACATGCTACACACTGAAGGATAGATCCACATGCAGCCATCTTCCGATTGTAGTAATTCCGATTGGTATTATCCCAACCAGTAATATATAAGAAAGAAGAAAATAGCTTTAGCTCGGCTTCCTGAGAAGTTCTCATATTTACATATTTTCCTTATAAATATACCTTTTCATTCTCCGACAGAGTTAAGCCAATATGTGTTCTGAAATTATTTTTCTCTTTGGTCTTTTTTTTTTTTCTTGAAATGTTTTTAATGTGCTTCATAACATCTGTTGTTAGTGCTAAAGTGGTATATTTTAGATGTTTTTTCATATGAAAAAATAAAAGAAATGTTAGTGATGTTTCTGATATTGCTTAAATCTGTACAATCTTGCAGTGCTCTTCAGTTCTGTGAGTAATGTACATTGCTTCTTGTATAGCATATGTCAATGAAATGATCTAGCTCTGCAGACATGTTGTCTATATTTTTTTTCTTTTTAAGAATGTATATGAATTAGAAATTTCACATTTGCAATTGCAATCACATGATGCATGAACCCCAATTTTCTGTAAACATTTGTCATGAAATGACAAAAATAAAAGTGATATGAAAATCTTTCTGTTGTTATATCCCTGAAATACTGCAACAACAATATTAATTCTTTCAAAAAAATATTTTTTTCTTGTAAAATGAATTTGTTCAGCATTTATAGAGACATGCTTTTCAAGCTGGTTTCTGCTGACACAATTGAGTAAATAAATTACTCGATTTTCTGTATCTAGGTTACAAAAGGATAGTGTAGACACACTCACACATACAAAGTAATGAAATAATGTCCTAGTGACATGTAAACAGTCACTGACAATCAAGTTCTTATTATAAGTTTGGATCTGTAGAATTTATTCCTAAAATCACACTCTGTGCCAGTATACAGGATTATCTGCCCTTTGAGTTTGACTACAGGATCTCTTGTCCTCAGTCACCACTTGTCATGTCTTGTGGACTCTGCTACTGTCAGGGAGCTCTGTTTCTGGAAGAGTAAGCCAGACACAACTTTCAGTCTGCAAAATCCTCTCTGAAGTTGGGATAAATGACTTACAGTTTTGACCTCTGAAATTATTAACATTACCTGTAGTGCCCATATAGAGTACTGTGCTCAGCTCTGGGACCCCCCAGCACAAGAAGGACATGGAAGTATTAGAGTGAGTCCAGAGGCCCACAAAGATGATCAAAGTGATGGAACACATCTCTTATGAAGACAGGCTGAAAGAGTTGGGGTTGTTCAGCCTGGAGAAAAGAAGGCTCCAGGGAGATCTTATAGTGACTTTTCAATACATAAAGGAAAGCTGGGGAGGCACTTTTTGTCAGGAAGTGTAGTGGCTTTAAACTAAAAGAGGGGAGATTTAGGTTATTTATAAGGAAGAAAGTCTTCACTCAGAGGATTATGAGGCACTGGAACAGGTTGCCTGGAGAAGCTGTGGATACCCCATCCCTGGAAGTGTTCAAAGCCAGGCTGGATAGGACTTTGAGCAACGTGATTCAGTGGGAGGTGTCCCTGCCCATGGCATGGGGGTTGGAACTAGGTGATATTTAAGGTCCCAGGGAACAGGGAAAGATGAAAATAACAGCCAGAAGACAAAACAGGTTGAAAAGAAACTACCTAGTTTACAGTTCACAATTTCTAAACTCTGTAAGGTAATTCATCACCCATTAATGAGTACTTACTCTTTTTTACTCTTTTTTTTTTTTTTTTTTTTTTCTTTCCTTCCCACATTTGAGTAAGAAGGATGCTTTTAAATCACCACTTACTGGGAGAAATCAGTGCTACCAGAAGCAATATATGTTCTGGTCTCAAATCTTTTGCTCTTGTGCAGAGAAGGAACATAATATGATTATTCAGATTCACCAAAGAGTGTTTTCTTGAATCAAAGTCTGGAAGCAATATTTAGTTTTGCTGAAAACAACCCAGAATGAACGCACTAGAATGAACTGCAACACCAGACATTTCAGATGAAATTTTTGTGTGATGTTTTAGCCAACCAGTACACTTCTTTTGTATTTCTAAATACTTATTTACCTTTCTTTCCTTTTCTCTACCCTTTTCTCCCTCTCTCCCTTTCTCTCCCTCTCTTTCTTCCCCCTTCCTGTATGTTGTCTCTGATCTTGTCCTCTCAATTATATTTAGTTTCTGTCACAGTTCTTACTATAGAAAACCACTGCATAAAATGCTTAGAATTCATTGTTGACAGGAATATTTTATAAAGGTTTTATATAACTAATATAATTCTACACATGAAATCATGTTATAACTTGCATGAAAAGCAGTCTTGGAAATATTATTTACATTTAAAATTTTGCAGCATTCCCAGTATTAAATTTTATTTTATGTTTTCCATAAATTCAACATTTAACACAATACCTGGAATGTTCTATATTTAGTAATTGTCTATGTTGGAGTTATTTGGAATGTACTTATCAAAAGCCATGCATTCTTTATAAAAAAAAAAAAAGATACTGAAGTGCTGATAGATTCCTTGTTTAAAATATATGCTTCTTAGCTGACAAATTCTAGTTTACCTGCTTTATGGCAATGGCTTTAAACTTGGCAGAGATTAGAGACATGTCTTGAATCAGTCCACAACTGAAAGGAATAGGGATGTATTCCTACAACTGCATCTTGAGTTATGAGGCTATGCAGAATAAGTGCTTGTACTAATGCCAATTTAGGAACACCTGCCATCATCCAGTACATTATGTCTTTTGCTGTCCCCCCCCCCCCTTTTTTTTTCTTGTTCTTCTTCCTTCCAAAAACTTCTTTATACATGTTTCAAAAATTGTACAGGTCTGTTAAATTTTGGCAAAGGAATTCTCTCAAAATGGTGTTTGCTTTATATGGCAGACTCTGGCCAAGGAATTTGCTTCCAAATACCAATCTGACTTTCAGTTGCCACAATAGAAAATAACATTTGTAAGTACAGATAGGGGAGGTCCTGTGCTTTCATTAATCACTGTATCTGTGGAATGGGGAAGATGACAATTTCCTTTGTAATAGACAAAGGAAAATTATGCAGCCTGGAAAGGAAGAAGAAAACAGTCCATCACTCAGGGAACAAAGACTGGAAGATAGGCAGCAAGAGTGTCCCACGAGTAAGGAGGGAGAGGAGAAATCCAGAGCAGAACAGAGTAAGTATGGAGGAGAATCAGGGCAAAAAGTCTGGAAAAGTAAAAAGGGCAAGGTAAACATGGTTGGTGAAGACAAGAGGGTAAAGGGAAAAATGAATTGGATTCAGCCTGGAAAGTGTATAAAAAGTGAACTGAAGATAAATTGATTAAATTTTGGCAAGTACAAACTATTCTGGTAAAGAAACCCATTAAAAAAATATTAATAATCATGTTTTGAGTGCAGAGTTCAGATGTTATGAGGTTTGCAAACACTAAGGTCACACATCAAATGATGAGGGAAAAGAGAAATACTGAAAAAATTACCTAAAGTATAACCATTCACTTAATGGGCCCTGAGTCAGGCAGGTGTCCTGTGGAAAATCTAATAATAATGTCATAATTTATTCATAATAAAGAATAAAATAAATAAATATTTTTGTTTATTTAACATTTGTTTATCCTCTTGTTTTTTTTTCACAAGAGGATAGCACATGAACCTTTCATAGACAATCTTAATTCTGGTACTTCCTAAATTTGAATGCTTGACTTTTTAAACTTAATGTTCTTCCTGGCAATAAAATTAGAAAACTGTTAGGATGGAATCAATGAAACATTAACATGGAATCAATGAAATTATTAACATTAACATATGCAAATGATCTTGCTTCACATATGGTTTAAACCTACTGATATACCTAGCTCAAACAAAAAAAAAGATATTGATTTTTCCTTAGTTGTAAAACTCATACTGTAAAAATAAGCACAGCATCAGATGTTCTACTGAAGTTCTAATTAGTCTCTGAAGCTTTAAAAGTTCTTACAGCTTTCAACGTCATTTTCTTCAGTCATTTAATTAATGGGTTTATAGGAGAAATTAGTTAAATTTTCATCTTATTCTCAGGTTTCAATTTTACCCTCTGTTTCATTGTTTTCTTAAAGAAACACATCCCTTCTTAAGAATAGTAATGAAAAACAGAACTCCAAACACAACAGTTTACAAGAACCTACAAAACATTATGTAAGGTTGTGTTTTAACAAAATTTATGTTGTAAATAAATAGGTGAATCAGTCTTTCTTTCTTTCTTTCTTTCTTTCTTTCTTTCTTTCTTTCTTTCTTTCTTTCTTTCTTTCTTTCTTTCTTTCTTTCTTTCTTTCTTTCCCTCTCTCTCTCTCTCTCTCTTTCTTTCTTTCTTTCTCTCTTCCTTCTTTCCTTCTTTCCTTCCTCCCTTCCTCCTTTCCAACTGCTACAGTTGTGAGGTACGAAAGGTTAAAAAAAAGGTCTTAGAATAATGTGATTTTGAAGTTTCCTCACCTTGAACTAAGGGAAGTAACTAGATAGATTTATAAACAAAGAGGTTCCCACATTGCTTCTTAAATCTCAGATATCTAAGTTTCCAAGTTACTCCTTAAGTGAGCCTATAAAAAAAATTGCAAACAACATATTTATGTATTTTTTTTTTCCAGTAGTACATTTTCCAGTATGTATTATTTATGTACTGTGGATATTTTACCATTTTAGCATATTTTACCATATTTTCAAACACATCAATAAATGGATGTCTATCTTTCAATAAGTAATAGAACTCCTTGTAATTTCAATTCTTAAATGCCAAAATGCCCTTTTATTTTTTTTAAAGTAAATTATTTATTTGAAAATATGGCTCTGCACTCCAACTGTTCACTTCCAAGAAATCTGGTTCTCTGACTCCACCAGTCTACTTAGTTTTAATTCTCAGGCTACAAAAGGACACACGACTCAGAGAGATACAACATGGATATATCTTTTTCATAATGAACTAGCTATTAAATTTCTATGGCCTAGGATACATTTTGATGCAAATGTTTAAAAGGAAATCCCTTTAGGCTTTGGAAAAAAAAATACAAAAAATTGAATGTGTTGTGAATGAGAAAATTTTTAGCCATAAACTGTTATATATGATTCAAATAACAAACAGTGAAATGAATAGTCTTACTTAAACATGTTTCAAAGAGAAATTCATAGTCAATGATCACAGAAAAATATTACACGAAGACGATCACTAATAAAGATGTTAAGAAAATTAAATATGGGTTCAAAAAATTGAGTGAGGTTGTAAAGTAGTTTTTATTAAAATATTGGTCTGATGTGATGTAGAATAATTGTCACGTCTTAAAAGAAGGTTCAGCATTGAGGAAACATCCATAGTGAGATGCAGCATGTATGCAAACAATCTGTTTCATGACAGTCCCCTTGGCAACATAACCTGCAACCTTAGGTATTAGTAACACTAGGGGAGCTTGGTGTGCTGATTGTAAAAGATAAAACATGGAGGGTGGAGTGGGGTGAAGACACCATGGTCAGGCTCTATGCTATCACTGTAAGGATGGGGAACTGTATGGTATCATGAAGCTGATAGACTACCTGGCCAGCCCCAAGTCAAACTGATAACCAAATCACATCTTCTGGGTGAATTTTTCTCATTATAGTCTCATTATAATGCCCAAACACACCTCTATCCCAAACGATACCTGCCTCCAAGGTGTGATCAATTCTCACTGAGCATGTGTTCTAAGTTCCTCTGAGCCTATACCTTTGAATAAAAGTGAGGAAAATTTGTACCGATCACAACAAAGACGTGTATAACTACAGTCACTCAAACTCCACTTAAAAGTAAGAAAATAGTATGAAAATGGCTCAGGAGAGGACAATGTCAGAGAAGACATAATCACAAGGAATTTGGAAAGACATCGCTGACTTCTGGGATCAGTTGATGGGCTGACTCTCTCTTCCGCCCCAATAAGGACACCTATTGGGTGAGATTTGAACTCGGCTACAGCAAGTGCTTCCCCAGGAAACCAAACATCCTTTAGAGAGTTGTTTCATAAGTTAGCACATATGCTGTTGGTTGAATTTATCATATTCTTGGTATTTACATAGGCTTTTCAGACAGTGTATTTATCACTGGTAATCCAAAAGAACTTGTACTCCTGTTGCTTCAATAAACTACACCAGTCATTTACTAGACTGAAAGTTTATTGCATTATATGTATGTCTGTGATCATGATAATTCAACATAATTAATGTGTCTGGACTTACCACAGTGCTAAATTGGGTATCACGCAGAATCTAAGCCCAGGCACCCCCAGCCCCTTTGATATCTGAGGACAAGCTGAAATGCAGGGGGATTTAGGTCCTGACAAACTTCCTTACCCTTTAAGGCAACATATGACACAAACAAACAAATCTTGATAATGGCAGCAATTTCATGATTTATAAATAGAAATCACTGTTTTAATAGGGACTAAGAGGATGAAATTAAATTCTGATACATGTGGCATCTTGTAGAAATGAAAATTTCTCTGGATATATCCATTAATATGCATTAAGCAGGCAGGCAAACAAAATGTTGAAAAATGAGAACATACTTGAAAGCAGGAAATATGCCCTAAAATACATCAAGACTTCTAATTATTCTTTAATGAATTCTTTAGTTACATCATGTAACTTTATTTTCACAGCATTCTTAACTGTATTGTGGTACTTTTGAACTGATTTATTCTACAATTTTACTCTAAATACTGCATATTGTCTCAATCCTTTAGGTCAATCATATTAATATTTGTTCATGACAATGAACAGTACCAAAACAAGAACAAGAAATACAAAGACAGTGTCCTGGTTTCAGTTAGGACAGAGTTAATTTTCTTCCTAGTAGCTGGTAGAATGCTATGTTTTGGTTTAGGATGAGAAGAGTGCTAATAACATGCTGATGTTTTAATTGCTGCAGAGCAGTGCTTACACCAAGGCAAGGACGTTTCAGCTTCTCACTCTGTCCTGCCAACAGGCAGGCTGGGGGTGCAGCAAGAGCTGGGAGAGCCAGAACATCTGACCCAAACTAGCCAAAGGGGGTATTCCATACCATCTGACGTCATGCTGAACAATATATAGGGGTGGCTAGCCGGGGGGAGGGGGAAGGGGGGGGTTAGGTTGGTCATCGGTTAGTGGGTGGTGAGCAATTGCATTGTGCATCACTTGTTTCATACACATTGTTATTAGTAGTACTATTATCATTATTATCGTTATTATCGTTATTATTATTATTATTATTATTTTCTTGTCTTAATAAACTGTCTTTATCTCAACTCACGGGCTTCACTTTCCCATTTCTCTCCCCCATCCCAGAGAAGGAGGGGGGGGGGAGTGAATGGCTGTGTGGTGTTTAGCTGCCGGCCAGGTTAAACCACAACGGTCCTTTTTGGTGCCCAATGTGGGGCACAAAGGGTTGAGATAATGACAGATCTGACCAGAGTGTGTTAAACTAAAATTGGTATAAGTATTAGACCTGCTTAATAGTTGCTAGTTATAATGCTGATTGCTTTAATCTCAAGTCTGCTGCGCCTGTTTTCTAAATTGAGTGTTATAGCAAGTTACTTTCCATATGTGCTCTCTGTTATGTTGTTTATTCTTTCCGGGCCCTGGTTTAAGATCATTATGGTACTCTGCATTGTAACAGTGGCTTATGATATGATGAAATTTCCGGTCATGACTCTAACTTGGTATTTGTACTCAGCACTGTCGTCGACTCTATACTTTGGAAACCATATCTTGGAAGCTATTAACAGTTACACCTATTGCCTTTTTTCATCAGGGAGCCAATCTGTGGAGGGGAAAGGGGAAGATATTTTTTCTTACTTGTTCACTCTCCCTTTCTCCTTCACCACCCTCTCGTCCTCCAAGCTTGTTACAATAGTTCTCCAAGATATTGAATATCTTTGGGATACTCAGACCAGCATGTTCTTGTTGTTATGTCTCCTGAATGAGCTTCAGGTTTTGTTTAAAGTTAAACAACTACTTAGGAATCTCATCCAGAGATCCTGAGGCAGGAGTATCCTTTTTGAAGTCCCACCATCACATGTAATGCAAAGAACTGTGAAGGGAAATAAACCAGAAAAATATCAAAGATGTACACGTTGCTGATAAAAAAAAAAAAAAAAAAAAAAAAAAAAAAAAGCATATGATTATTCCATTCAAAAGTATCCAAAAAGATAAATGCAAAAATATCAGTGAGTAACACCCAAAAGAACACATCATGGTGATAAAAAGGAAGTTATTTGTTGACAGAACTACTTTAAAAAGGATGCCAGGGAATCCTGCCAATGACATAATAAAGTTTCAGTGACATTTTCAGTAATCTGTTTAAAAGGAAACTAAAATCATAGCTAGTTTCAATTGTATTTATATGTAACATACATAGAATGAGAGATATTTTGAAGGACAAGTGATGAAATGTTTTGTGGGAGCATAACTGGATGCCTTTTTGTCTTAAATCTACTCCATGACAGGAGGTCATTGCACTATTTCCAGTCAACTTTAGAGTTGAAGGAGCTATGGGACTTATAAGTGAACTGTAAGAATAAAAATCAGGTTTGTTCTACAGTTATCATTGTGGTACATCTGCGTGTCAGGGCTGTATGAACATTTGCTGCATGAAGTCATTAATTCCCTGGGTGACACAGAAATGTCCTTGCAAATGTCTGCATAAATGTGCCAATAGATTAGTTTGAAATAGTGGACAGATCTGAAATCTGAAACCCAGAGCCTGGCTGAACTCCAAGACACAAACAAAAGGAACTATTTGACTGGTTGTTACCAGAAGGCCACCAACTGAGAGTTTAGAAGAGTTCTAGAGAATATCCTGAGAGACCTTACTGCTGTGCATGGGCCAATCTATATGCATAAATTCACTGACTAGCACCTTGGGTGGAGAATCCAGCCATTCCTTCCAAATAGTCTCCCTATCATTTCCTCCTGTAAAATTGATACGATTGTACATAAATAAGATTTATGAGCTTAACCAATAAAAACTATTCCAAAGATGAAGTAATGGTCACATCCTTTTGAGATAATTAAGGTGTATTGAAGTGAGGTTTTGTATGGAGGTAGTGTAATCATCTAATAACAGTAATCATTCATATGCTGGAGTAGTCACATAGGACCATGGGCCAGATGTATTATAACAACTGAGCAGAACAGCAGGCTGGGGATTCTCACTCAGAACAGATGAAGATGTCACTGCAAGAATCCTTGTGATGAAGAGTCACACCATGATCTGGATGGTAATCAACTATCCTGTTAAATAAATTTGATTTCACACAAGATCATTAGCTGACACCAAGATTATATTATTTATTATTATTATTGATTTATTTATTTTTAACAACCAGTATCTCTAAGTTGGCTATATGATATCAGTGTGAAGCATGTAGAATTGTGAAAAGTATAATTCTATCACAATTTACTGAATTAATTCAACTGTGCAAGACCTTGAAGAGTGATCCTATTTATCATTATGGTGCAGTGTCTTCCAGTCACAGAGATGAACTCTAGGGTTTGTTATTCTAGGGCTTTACTGTATCAGCAAATCTATTATATTGCTGATGAACAAAAATGGTCTAAGACTAACATAACATGTCTTTCAGACATCTCTACGTAGATGAGGATATGCTGCAGCAGTTTCAGGAGGATTACCAGCATAGGGTAAATGCACCTAAACAAATTCTTTACATTAAACCTATGTCCTGGAACAATGCCTAAACTTTAGATGTTGAGCCTAAACAATACTTAAACATTAGACCTGATGATCAGGCCCAGCTCTCTTTTTTTCATTCCTTCAGACCTAGCTTCAATATTTTTGCCAATATTTTATTCCCTTAATAGATATGAAATCCGTGTGCGCCTTCCTACTTCAGTTTATTTAGATATGACAGGTAGACAGGAATATTTGATTACTGTAATGTTGTGACTTTTTTTTTTTCTTTTTTCTTTTTTCTTTTCACCATTGGAGAATGTTTTTTTTCTCTGTGTTCCCTGTAAAATACTTTTAATGTCATGAATAATAAAGAAGTTGGCTTGTTTGAGAAATAAACACAGCATGCTACTATGTGCAGAATTATTTATAAATGTACTGTATCTGTTTTCAAGACGTCCAAAGTTTATTGTGTGATTATGATTCTGTTTTAATGGCCCAAACCAGCTGAACCTTTCTAATTTCTCTACAATTGCAGGTTCTTTGAAATGTTAGCATTCTACCCTTCTGGTGTAGAAGTTGTTCTATGAACTTCATGAGAAAGCATATATTATATACATAACTTCTACCCCTACACTTCACCTCCCCAGTCAGTAATACTGATATCAAAGTACTGGTATTAAGGATACCCTGCACTTTCTTATTAAGGTAAGGTTTTTCCATACCACCTTACAGAAAATTGTCTTTATTTTCTGTACTGAATGGGAAGCTCTGAACCAGTTATCTGTCCAGTCATTACTATCCACCTCATTGTTCAATGGTTTTCATAGAGTCATAGAAAAAATAGAACAGGAAATGACCTCAAGAGGTCTTCTGATCTAATCTCCTTTCAACTGCACTGAAACAGATCCTGATTAATATCTATCAAACTGAAAAAACCTGCAGTGATTGACATGTTACAACTTCCCCAGTAATCTATTCCAGCATATAACTCCTTTACATCTCTAATATTCTTTCTCTAATGCCAAGCCTACATTTATCTCACTGGAGTTTAAACATATTATGTCCTACCCACAAGGGAAGAGGAGAACAGCTTATTCCCTTCAGCAATTGTTTCATATATAGTTACTGAAGTACTTAAGATGAAAGATGACATATCATAATAACATCTCACTTTTATAAATATTTTCTGCTTGTACAAAAGTACTTGACATTGTGTTCAGTGATTTCACTCACCTAATTTAAATGATGCATAGTTGACTTCAGTGAAGTGTATCTTAGAAAAAAAGGACAGCCATACTTACATAAAATGTATGATTGGCATTCAACACTTTAGCTGTTGTCTTATTCTCAAGCAGATTCGTAAATTAATTTTTTCTGTGTAGATCAAAAGATAATATCAGAACACATGTAGTCAGGACAAAAACCCTTGTCCTGGTTTCAGTTAGAACAGAATTAATTTTCTTCCTAGTAGCTGGTGGAATGCTGTGTTTTGGCTTAGGATGAGAAGAGTGCTGATAACACCCCGATGTTTCAATTGTTGCAGAGCAATGCTTATACCAAGCCAAGGACATCTCAGCTTCTTGCTCTGTCCTGCCAACAGGCAGGCTGGGGGTGCAGTAAGAGCTGGGAGGGGACAGACCCAGGACAGGTGACCCAAACTAGCCAAAGGGGTATTCCATACCATCTGATGTCATGCTAAACAACATATAGGGGTGGCTAGCCGGGGGGGAGGGGGCGGACTGCTCGGTTAGGCTGGGCATCAGTCAGCGGGTGGTGAGCAATTGCATTGTGCATCACTTGTTTGTACATATTATTATTATTTTCCTATTATCACCATTGTATTATTATTATTATTATTGTTATTATTACTTTTGTTATTATTATTTTCCTGTCTTATTAAACTGTCTTCATCTCAACTCACGGGCTTCACTTTCCATTTCTCTCCCCCGTCCCAGAGAGGGAGGGGGAGGGTGAGCAAACGGCTGCGTGGTGTTTAGCTGCCAGCCGGGTTAAACCACAACACCCCTACACTCAGAAATAGAAAAGAAATGTCAGAGAACATCCTTTATTTTGTTTAGAGCAGGGTTTAATTCTAGTTGATGTAGAAAATATTTTAACCACTAAATTATCATTCTTCTGAGGCATGGGTCCCTTTCACTTTGCAGTTTCATGGTAGAATTAATCATGAAAATTTACCTTCCACCTTTCCTGTTTGAGCAATTTTATCTTGCACAAGGTAATGATATATCTTCACAGTAAGCACTGGAAACTCACTTTACTCTATTACAAGTAAATGACCTAAGCACTAGGCAGTAGAATTGTCCTCTCCCCTTAAAACCAAACTTTTTTTCTTCTTCCTTTGTTTTACTGGATGTTAGTTATATATCTAAATTAAGCAACAACACCCCCCCCCCCCCCCCCCCCCCCCCGGAGGGTCTAAAAACAAACAAACAAAAACAAGCAAACAAAAAAAAAACAGTAACCAAAACAACCCAATAAGAGCAGCCTACTGGAGGAAAATTGATATTAAGTCCTTGCTCAAATCCAAGTCACTGTATAAACAACCCTTTCTCATGGGTTTAGGATATCCTTGAGCTTTCACTGGGCTGATTTGATGAAATCTAGTTTGGCTATTCACATGTACTGCAGCTTTACATAAACAAAAAATCCTGGTGTGAAGAAATTCATATAATTTTTCACAAAACTTAAGACTTACTTGCCAACTTAAAATGGCAAGGGCAGAATAGTAATAGATACTGATATTTAAATGGAATCTATATCTCCCATTTAAGGAACCCATATAGGGGAAGTAGAGCATGAATGTCAGTGCTTCAGTGAGAGCTGGGTAAATTCAGACAGATATTATATCAATTATGACAAACAGGCATAATTAATACATTAATGGGGTCAGCACTGGGAACAAAAACTGCAAAGAACAGAGATGAATTGATTAAGAAACATCAAGATCTCTGGGATTCTCCTTTTCCTTTTCCTTTTCCTTTTCCTTTTCCTTTTCCTTTTCCTTTTCCTTTTCCTTTTCCTTTTCCTTTTCCTTTTCCTTTTCCTTTTCCTTTTCCTTTTCCTTTTCCTTTTCCTTTTTCATCTTTTCCTTTTCCTTTCTTCTCCTTCTTCTCCTTCTTCTCTTTCTCCTTCTTCTCCTTCTTCTTCTTCTCCTTCTTCTCCTTCTTCTTCTTCTTCCTTATATTTTATTTTTAGTTCTAGCAGAGCCTAAAGTGAGGTCAGACATGATTTCAGAAAAAAAAAAACTGAAGTACCACTGGGTCACACATTGCATTTGAGAGGAAGCAGAAGGTTGTGGCTCTTGTTGAACTACAAACTTACTGGCCAATAAGATGAATATTGGAAATTTACCCTCTCTTGGCCGTATTGATCTCAGTCTAATCCAACCATAGTCTACATTTCCATCTAGAATAAATAAATGAATAACAGTATCTATTCTTAACAATACAGAAATACAGGCTATCATTCTTAGAAGTAAGAAGTAACCCAATTTACAAGATGCCTGTTTTTCAGATGTAAATACACAGCATTTTCCACAAGGCAGGCATGCAGCATTTTTGCTGCAAATAGTTAGTAACTTTTTCTGATCCCTACTCCATATGCATTTATTCTCACTGTTATTTATTTATTTATTATTATTATTTTTTTTATTATTATTTTTTCCCAAACAGCTGTATACTGGCTTTGCAATTAGAATTTAGAAAGACACTGTTATTAAGGTGCTCTATGAGAGGAAATTAAATGAATGCTTACAGCTTTTCCTGAAACATTTATAGCTGACGTGGCTATATTGTTTCTGGTTGCAGATCAACCAGGAGTAAACAACATCTCAAGGTCCTCTGAATCCTCCTCTATGGTCCGGAGTACACAGGCCAAATAGAAGCACTTCGCTCTGAAAACACTCCTGTGCTGTATAACCAGCTCCTATACAAGTCCCTCAGGGCAAATATAGATAATCTACTTTGTATGTAACCTCCAGACCAGGGCTGTTCCTGCTGAGAAAGGCTACAAATAAGATGCCACAGCCATTGGAACATTAGTGTTTCAAATTCATTATATTTTTATGTTGAGACTACTTTTAATGAATATACTGATCACTTGGAAAAACAACAACAACAACAACAACAAAACTTCTACTGTGAAACATTTCCATAGAATCACAGAATGGTCAGAAGGGACCTCTGGATGTCATCTAGTCCAGCCCTGATAAAGCAAGGGCATCCTGAGCAAGTTACTCAGGACCACGTCCAGAATGCTTTTGAAGATCTCCAAGGAAGGTGACTCTGGACACCCTATTCCAATGCTCCATCACCAACACTGCAAAGAAGAGCTTCCTGTTGTTTAGATGGAACTTCTTGTATTCCCATTGGCTCTTGTTCTGGCATGGGACACCACTGAAAAGAGCCTGTCTCTGTCCTCATATCCTCCCTTCAGGTATTTAGGTTATTCAGGTTATTATCAGGTTATTGATGAGATCCTCTCTGAGCCTCCTCTTCTCCAGGCTGAGCTGTTCCAAATCTCTCAGCCTCTCCTCATAGGAGAGGTAACATAGTGCCCTGATCATCTAGTATGTTGAGATTTATCTTGTACTGGGGGATGCAGAACTGGACACAGTTCAGTATTTTGCTATAAGAGTTGAAAATAGAAAAACAGTTGAAAAAAAAAAAAAAAAAGAAGAATGAACAGTGAAATATGAGCTGTACATCACTTATAAATAAATAATCCATGAGTTAATGCACTGCCTGCATTCTTGAATTTCTACTGAAATCATTTAAAAGACAACACCTAAAAATATTAATTTTGATGACACCACCTTAAAAGTTTGGATGTTGAACTTGGTATTTTTTAATCCAACAATAATGTGAAGAATTAGGATTCAAAGTGATTGTGGAAAATGGTAGTGCATTTTTCTATGAACTGTTGATTTGTTTCTACTGCAAATCATATGCAACATATCTATTACATAGTCTGAGAATCTCTCAGGAGATTCTGAAAGGGTCTGAAAAATGCGTTTTTAGGATCTAATGACAAATAGACTACCAATAAAAGTCTATGGAAATGTGTGTGAAATCTCTTCTGATATAAGGTGTCAGATTGGATATGCTGCTAGCTATTCTTTGTCTTTCCTGAGTAGGGCTTCATTAAAAACACATTTTACAACAACAAATAGAGTTGTTGATACTGTAGCAGTTAAAACAAAAACCCCATTCCTACCCTCTAACTCTTGGAAAAATAATCTTTTCTTCTTTGTGAGGAGTGTTGTACCTTTTAACATTCCTGGTAGGTCCTGGTGTGCATTGTCTTCATATGTTTGTTTGTTTGTTTTTTTATATAGTTAGATAAAAAGCAAAGATAGTGTTTCTCACATCATGGCAGACACAGAACCTTTCTAAGGCCCTGGACAAGTTACTGAAGCACTTTATTTCCCTTCTGAAACATATGTTTGTATATAACAATATACAATGGAATTAATTAAATAATGGTATTAATATTAACTATTTTAGAAGAAAATCATATTTTGAAAATGTACAAGCATATACAGCAAATTGATTTTGGAAATGACTGTGATAGAGACATCTGTTAAGTAAGGTCTAAATTTCTGTTTAAAGATTCTGAACATTACTTAAATGGAGCAAATATAATCATATGGTATTTTCAAGATGCTTTGAACAGAGTGGTCTTCATTATCAGTAATCTTTTTTTTTAATTATTATTATTATTTTATTTTATTTTATTTTATTTTATTTTATTTTATTTTATTTTATTTTATTTTATTTTATTTATTTTATTTTTTTTTAATTCTAGTTCTACACAAAATTTTTGTGTTTTTTGCACAAAAGTTTTTAGTTGACTTAGAGATAGCCAAATGCATTCCAGTTCCTTAATTACTACAGTTGACTTTCCTGGACTGAAATCCTTAACCATAAACATTTGTATATGGTTAGCTCCTGTGTTTCTGTGAATAAATATGGTAATTACAAAACAGAGATGTCTGTAACTGCTGTGATTTTCTGAATATGATCTCCTTCCTCACACCGAGTGGCAAAGATTCTCAAATACACATCTTTCTAAAAATAACAATATAATGTTGAAATAAGGTTTCCAAATCTCTTTGAAAGTTTATATTTTGAAAATATATTTTGATATTTTGAAAGCCTAGAAAACCTTAAAAAAAAAAAAAAAAAAAAAAAAAGATCAAGAAACTGTCGTGGTTATATCTTATTGTTCAGGATATACAAAATATCAGTTAAAATAATAGTTCAAGAAATACTGACACATAATTTTAAATTAAATTACATGGCAGAATAATGTTCTGATAAACTTGGGTATACAAGTAATTCTTCAAACAATATACTGAACTGCTTTGGATTTCTTTCTTCAGTATCTTCAGTATAATTTTCCACAGTAAAACTGTATTGGACACAATAACAAAATTTATGAGATTTGTTTACTACAATTCATTGTTCATTAATAACATACTATTTTCAGAGTCTCATAATAACTGTACAGTCCTTTTTCATCTTTTCCATTACATTCTTCAACATTATTCAAATTTATGGAAGTATATTATAAAAGAAATATTTTTATTTTCAAAGCTGAAATATCTGTTGAAAAAACAAACTTTTATGAGAAAATAGTTCCTTATTCTCAAAAACAGCTGAACTATTACTTATCAAATTCCCATGAGTAAATTTACTTTTAAGCAGCCCTGAAGACTGGTATATTTTAAAAGAAAAGGTGAAAGTTGCATAAAGTTGCAAACTTCCAATTTAGATTATCAGAATGAGAACACGTATGAAACCTTAACCTCAGAAGTAGCTGGTGATACTGAATAGGAAAACACATGAAACTGACAAATGAATCAGAAAAGCCACCACTATCACCAAAATAAAATAAATAATAATAAAATAAAATAAATGCTTCTCATTAATGAAAACAGATTGCGAAATACACATTTATGTTTCTCTTTAGTTTTGTTCATATCTCACAGTAGAATGGTTCGTGGATCAGAGAAAACAAAGGAACTAAACTTTTTTTCATTGAACACAATTATCTGTAATATGAAATCTAAATCTGAGTAATCTAAATCTGTATCTGAATCCTACCTAACATGCTCACACACGACATGTAGAAGTAAAAAGTGAGGAATTTTCTAGACACACTGTCCCTTTTCAAAATAAGCAAACAGTATTAAAAGCCTTGGGCCCTCTCTCTTCATATAGCTATCTTTAAGAGTGAATGTTATAAGACTCGGAAATCTCTACAGTCTTCTTTATGCTCCAGGACTGAGCTGGTCACTGTTATACAGCTGAGTTTGGCAGGCACAAGGCACAGATGACACACTTTGAATTTTTTTTCTAGCAGCAGCATCTGGGTCTTGTGCTGCCTTTCTGGCTGGTTCTGCTTTCAGCTGCTATGACAGATACAAATGGGTTTGGGTTGCTAAAAGTTTATATCATTTGAAGAACACATTTTCAGATCTCTTTCTATATATTTTACTGTAACATGATCAAATAAGGGGCTTTCTGTAGATGTTCTAGATACCAACATCAGACAGCTGGTTTCCTTCCTTCTCTTCCTTATGACTTTCTTACTCTTTTCTGCAGGACTATTCATGCCAGTCATTCTAAATTGGCTTTCATAGTATTTTTCATTTGGTCTAACTTTATGCTTGAATGACTAATATGGTTAATAAAGTCATTGTGCCTGAAACCTGGGCACAATACTCCAAATAGAGCCTCAAAAGGACTGAGAAGCAGTGGACAATCACCTCCCTTGACACGATGGTCACTCCTCTTTTGATGCAGCCCAGGATGCAGCTGGCCTTCTGGGCTGCAAGCATGCACTGCTGGTTCATGTTGAGTATTTTCTCCACCAGAAACCCCAAGTCCTTCTCTATAGGGCTGGTCTCAGTGAGTTCATCTCCCAGTCTGTGCTCTTGTCTGGGATTGCCCTGACCCTGGTACAGCACCTTGCACTTGGACTTGTTGAATTTCATGCGGTTCATATGGGCCCACTTCTCCAGCCTGTCCGGGTCCCTTTTGAATGGCATCTCTTCCTTCTTTGGTATGAACTAAACCACTCAGCTTGCCGTAATCTGCAAACTTGTTGCGGGTGCACTCAGTCCCATTGTCTATATCATTAATGAAGATATTGAACAACACTGGTCCCAAGACAGACCCCTGAGGGACACCACTCATCAGCCTATACCTAGACAAAGAACTGTTGACCACCACTCTCTTGGTGTGCCATAAAACCAATTCTTTATCCACCAGATGGTCCACCCTTCAAATGCATATCTTTCCAATTTAGAGATTAGGATGTCATGTGAGACCATGCTAAAGGCCTCACAGAAGTCCAAGTAGATGACATTGGCTTGTCCTCTGTTGCCAACTAATGCAGTCACTCCATTATAGAATGCCACAAAATTGGTCAGGTACAATTTGATCTTGGTGAAGCCATGCTGGCTGTCTTGGATCACCTCCTTGTCCTGCATGTGCCTTAACATTACCTCCAGGAGGAGCCATTCCATGATCTTCCCTGGCACTGAAGTGAGGCTCAGTGGTTGGTAGCTCCCCAGGACTTTCTTTCTACCCTTATGAAAAATGAGAGTGTTTTTTCCTTTTTTTCAGTAACTAGGGACATTGCCTGACTGCCATGATTTTTCAAATATGACGGAGAGTGGCTTGGTTACCATGGCAGCCGATTCCCTCAGGACCCTGGGATGCATGCCATCAGGTTCCATAGATTTGTAGTTGTTAAGTTGTGTCAGGAGGTCCCAAACCTGCTTTTAACTTATGGTGGGAGGTATTCTGCTTCCCTAAGCCCCACCTAGAGGTTTGGGGACTCATGAGATGTGGGAAGCCTGACCACTAGTAAAGACCGAGGCAAAGTTAAGTACCTCTGCCTTCTCCACATCTGTCCTTACTAATTCTTTGTCTTCATTTTTCAGAGGAACTAGATTCTCCCTAGTCTTTCTTTTACATCCAATGTGCCCGTAGAACCCCTTCTTGTAATTCTTCACATCCCTCACCAAGTTAAGTTTTGTCAGTGCCTTGTTTTTTCTGATCCCATCCCTGCACATCCCGACTGAATTTATGTAATCTTTCCAGGGCACATGGCCCTATTTCCACCATCTGTGCATTTCCTTCTTTTGCCGAAGTTTGACTAGCAGGTCCTTGTTCAACCATGCTACTTTCCTACATTCCCTGCTTGATTTATTACGTATGGGAATAGAGAGCTCTTGTGCTCTAAGGAAAATATCCTTAAGGAGTTGTCAGCTCTGATCAGATCCTCTGTCCCTAATAACCATGTCCCATGAGATCTCATCCACTAATTCTCTGAACAGCTGGAAGCTGGCTCTTCTGAAGTTCATGAAGTTCACTTTGCTCTTAGCCAGGCCCTTATTACTCGAGATCACAAACTCAACCACGGAGTGGTCATTGCAGCTTTGGCAGTGTTAACCTCTTTAATGCACTCCTCTGCTTTGGTGAGAACCATGTCCATTAATGCTTCTCCTCTGTTTGCTTTTTTCTAATATCTGGATGAGGAAGTCATCCTCAAAGCACTCGAGGAGTCTCCTGGATTGCCCACTGCCTGCCACGTGGCTTTCCCATGAAATATCCATGCGGTTGAAATCCCCCAGGTGGATGAGAGCCTGTGAGCACGATGCTTCTTGTAGTTGGAGCATGACAGCCTCATCCATGGGCTCCCCTTGATCAGGGTTCCTTTAGTAGACCCCACCCACAAGATGTCTTTTCTTGGTCTGGTCCTTAATTTTTACCCACAAGATCTCAACCTGCTCTTGGCTGTTTCTTAGAGGGATCTCTTCTCAATCTATCCATTTCTTAACATAGGGGGCAAGGCTCCCAACTTTTGTTCCCTGCCTATTTCTCCTGTAAAGCCTGTAGCCCTCCATTCCAGTATTCCAGCTGTGTGATTCATCCCACCATGTTTGTGTGATAGCAATTATATCAGTTTTCTAACTGTATTGTAGCTTCCTACTCCTCCTGATTGTTTCCTATACAGTGAAGGCACTTCAGCTGGTTTGTATCACCTTTTTAGAGGAGTCCTTCCTAATTCCTATGAAACAATTCACAGATGATTTCCTGCTGATTTTTAAAGTATTGGCATTCAGTGATTCTTTTGTGTCATTTACTTGTACATCCCTTTCCCCTACTTAAGATAGTTCAAGGGCCTGCTAATGAGTCTGGCTAGCTTGCTGCCCAAACAGCTCTTGTTCTACTTGGTCAGGTGTGCCCCATCTCATACCAGCATGCCTGGTCTCTGAAAAGCATACCCGAGATCACAGAACCTGAAATCCTGAACACAGCACTATCTACGCAACCAATCATTCACCTGATCCATACATTGTCTCCTTCTTGGGTCCCAGTCTCCAACTGAGAGAACTGAGGAGGACATTACTTGTGCTCCTGATCCCTTCAAAATCTTTCCAACATCTTTCCAAGGTACATTTTTATTTGGATATCAATATCATTTTTATGATCTGCTTAGTGTTCAGTTATTTTATTTTATTTTTATTTTTTTTTCCTCTGAGTGGAGAATCCATTGTTTAACTCAAATACCCTCTCAAAAACAGACTGGTTGGTGATACCATAGGTTCAGTTCTAGCTGAAGTGGTGGAATTTACATGCAGCTTTGAAAATTGGATCACTTATTGCAATTCTTAAGTTATATATTCAAAACTTACTTTTAAAAATCTTGGAAATCTCCTAGCATCAAAGAAAGCAGCTGAACAGTATGTCACAACTGCAGTTGTGACTGCTGAAGTATTTGTGAAAATCTTGATGTTATTCATCAATATTAGTTCTGCCTTTGTTTATCTAAATTAATAAAAGTTCCAGGTGAATTATATTTATTTTTATCAATATGTATTAAAATTTTGACATTACATATTAATGTTTAGCATAAAATGGAAACACTAGGTAGTGTTATATGCAATATATTGTTTTATATATAGACAGAAGTATAAGTTCTATATATAAATATATATAAATTCTATCTACATACATTGTTCCTTCCAGTGAGTTTAATTTTCACAAGTAAATATGTAGAAATTGACCATATATAATGAGGGAATGATCATGCTGTATAATGTGCTTCTTCTACTGCCTTAGTGAGAAACAAAACAAAACAAACAAACAAACAAATCAATCAATCAATCAAACAAACAGACAAACAGTTCTCTGTTACCTGTGACAGGGCTTATGAACGGTAACCCAGGAAACCTATTTTTCTTGCATATTTAAATGCTGCACACATTCTCTCTAAATAGAATACAATATATGTCAAAGTATGTAGCATGAGGTAATGTAGTGAATTATACTGTTCTGCCACCTACAGACTCATGTATGCATTTCTGACAGAAACACTATTTCCTTTATTAAAAATAATTACAGAAAAAGTGATCTAATAAAAACATTCAGTATCTTCCCCTACGTGTGCTTTATATTTTCCATGCAAAAACAGCATTGATAAAATCATACTAAGCTCTCAATGGTTTATAAAGGAAAATGCATTGGTTTGTCTGATTAGATTTCAATCTCAAAGATCTGAAAAAAAAAAATTTTAAGTACTACAGACAGGTTGTATATTGTATGTGTAAAATGAATAATGTTTTAAGACATTCATGTTACTGTTTTAAAACTAGGTAGTTTCCAAGTTTTATTTACCCTACATATGTTTGACAGAAATGATATATATATATATATATTTTAAACTACAAAGATGTATATTATGTGCCATACACACTTTAAATGAACTTATGATGTCTAACTAAACATTTAGAATAGTTGCTATATCAATGATTTTTACAGTTACCACCTTTTCCCTGTCAGGTATAACACAATGTTGTTCAGGTGATTTACTATAGCAATTTTGTAATGTACTACTTTTAAGACACATTCTGCTCTTAAAATATAATTGCCTGAAGGAAAATCAAGTACTGAATAATATATTAAAAGCAGTGTTCCTTAAAATTTCACTGAGATGGTCACTCTTTACCTAGCAACAAGACAGGGCTCTAACTTGCCTCACATTACTGCCTCTTGTGATTATCATGAGCTAGTGCTGTAGTTTCTTTCCCTCAAATGCTTAAAACAATAACAACAAAACACTCTCAGGCTTCAACGTACAGCTCTTTTAAAATATATTGGTTTCCTTTTACAGAAAACGTATTTCTTAATATGAGATGTCTAAAATTTTGAAAGAAGTGGGATTTACAAATGAACAATTTATTTATTTATTTATTAAGGTGGAATGGACTTGATTTACAGTATTGTGAAGATTCAACCCTCAGCTGAAGTGGGGTTTAGTGTTTCTGTTTCTCATTTTGGAAAAATGCCAGGGTGTTTTTTCATAGAATATTATAATCAAATTATTTCTCTCCTCCCTATCTCTCTCTCCCTCCCTCTACTTTTCATTACTTATGTTATACTTATGAATACATAGAAATAGATAATATTCAAGTTTTAAAAAGTCTGGCTTTTTTAACTCAGTGGTATGGACTGAGAGCATTTTTAACACTCCCCAAAAGAGCTGCCGTGTAATGGCTGGGAGATGTCACTTGAGTTCAGAGCTACAGCTGGACAAGAGTCAAATGTCACTGCTGTTAAGACTGTGTTGGAGCAGAGCTGACAGGGAAGCATTGTTTGAGCATTGTTTAAGGATATTTTTTCTAGGTGTGGAAACTGTGGAGAGTTGCTTTCATATCACTGTGAATTCTTTCTGTTGAATATACATTCTCTGGGATCTTCTACAAGCTTAAAGACATCCACAGAGTTTGGCTGAAGCTAAAACAGGGAAAGCTTTGCATTTATGGTTCAAGAATAAGGAAAGAGTTAGGTAGTCATGATTCTATAAGACTTAATTATTTTTTCATCCACAGATGCTTGAAAGCTTGCAGCTGGTACTGCGTATCTGGGAAAATGTTCAAGTTACACAGGAATATACCGTCTTCCAAGAGTAAAAAAGATGTGCTATGGAAATAGAAGAGAAGACAAAGGATTGCAAAGACAGGAAAATAGCTAGGTCTATTGCCAAAAGTCTTTAAGGAAATGGAACTTGAGCAAACACAGGTGAGGACAAAAGAAGTGCCAACAGGTGTAATGCAGATATCACAGGTGCTCTTGAAGTATATTATTTACATCAAAATAAAAGGAAATTAACTGCTAGTGAAAAACAAACAAACAAACAAACAAAAAAAACATATCGAGTAATGGTTAAAAAAGCCCTATTTGAATCATAGGCTCAGAGGATAAATATTAGGGGGCTGTACTCTGCCTGAAGGTGAAGAGTGAGTAAGTACTACAGTGTTCTCTCCTAGGGCCTGTCCTGTTCAAAAATATATTAAAATAAAATAAAAATAAAATAAAATACCGTGGACCTGGAGGAAATGAGTCCTTGTTTATCACTTTTTCAGACTGATTGAAATACTTGAAACACTTCCAAATTGGAAGGACTGATTGAAATATTAGAAGGTAGAGCTGACATTAAGGGAGACCTAGTCAGAGTATGGAAACAGGCCATCAGAAACCTTATGCAGTTCAGCAAGGGCAAATACAAATATTACCGGGCAGTTTTGCAGTCTTGGCACTGAGGTTCTACAGAATGGCTCTGCAAAAAAGGCCCTGGGCCATAAAGACTCCAGCAGAAAAGATTACCGACAACATTAACATCAGGACATCCAGAAGAAAAAACAAGTGATTGTCCCCCACTACTCAGCATTCCTGAGACCAAATCTGGATACTCTGTCTGGTTTTGGGTTCCCCAATACACAAAGATATTGATAAGCTTGAGCAAGTTATGTGGAGACCAAAAGATTGACAAGTACTGGAACACTTGTAGGTCATTTACACCTGAAAACTGAGCAGTAAAAACATTCAGGGATTAAAGATATTTTGTTCAGATACAGTCATACTACATGGCTGGATATTTGGTGTAGTCATAGTCACTGTAGGAGCTTGGCAAGCAAGTCATTCAGGAACACCAGTAAAGATTTTTCCTGCCATAGAGGTTTAAGATAGTGAAAAGAAAAGCCTGGAAGATGAAGTCATCTAGTCTACTTGGAGTCTTTCTCCAAATAGTCTTACAGCTTCGTCTTTGTAGTTACAAAAAAAGAGAAGCTCATCTTTAAAGAACATAGACACAAAATATTCAGACTCATTGTAACTAAAAAGTCTTTTCCTCCAAAATAAAATATTTTTTGAGATTCAGAATTGAAAAACTTGTCTAGTTACTTTATAAAGAGTCTCCTGTAAGTGATATTAAAGTCCTAGGAGAAAGACAGAGCATAGAGGCTGTCTATGGAATAGCATTTATAGCAAGATAAGGTCAGGAACAGGAGGGACAATGGACAATTCAGCTAAAATTTCTAAGCAGGATCAGTACAAAATTCCTAAATTTAATTCTAGGAGGCTTCTTCTCTCCCATTTCAGAGAAACAATGAACAACACCAACATCTTGTCAATCCACAGTTACTGTTTAAATGTTACACATGGTTTCTTAAATCTTTAGTGTTATTTTTTTTCTGCATATCATTAATGACATGTGTTGCCATCACTGCCATCTCTCTTGAGTTTGCAGGCCTTTATAATATCAAATATAAATTCCTACTATCTCTGATGTGGGCTGAGAAAATTTAATTGTATCTAAAGAAATAAACTAATTACCCACCAGTCAGCCAATGTTCAGGGTTGTTTCCTACCTTTCAGACAAATAATTATATTATTATCTTTTCTGTCCTTATAAGTGGCTTTTCCTTTTAAATGCTCAGAGAAGCACTTCATTGACTCCCTTAAAGCTGTTTTTTTGGTATCATATCTATGTAGACAAGTCAGTGCTTACAAAAATAGACAGAAAATATGATAAAACCTTTACCTAACATTTTTGGGTACTGCATTTTGCCATCATTGTTATAGCCAGTAGTTGTCTTTCATTTCATACTGGAATTATAAACTATCCCGTCCACTCCTATTATTTGACAAATATTTTCACAATGCTTAGTACAATAGAATAAATAATAAATAATAATTAATAGTACTATAGTTACAGTTATTATGTAACTACAGTTATGGCTATTACAGTTAATTACACTATTAGGGTCTCAGGTAAAGCTTTACAGAACTGGAAACAAATCATTTTCAGTGCAAATTATTATGTCATTGCTTTTCTTATCATGTCAGAGAGCAGAAAATAATTAGCTACACTTCTACCTTTAAAATAAAATAAAATAAAAAAATAAATAATAAAAGGGGAAAGGGAAAAACAGAGAGAGGACAGACAAAAAAAAAGGATCAGAAATAATATATTTAGACTTTTTTTTTTTTTTTTTTTTTTTTTTTTTTCTGAAGGGTTCCTGTCAGTGGCAACTGCAGATAGCATTTGATCCCTTACTTTTGATTACAGTATTCTTTCTGAGAGGGTTTCTTTCTCTTTTCTTGACTTCTTGACTTTGGAAATGATCTTCCCTTGCTTATCTGTCTTCGGTTGTTTCAACTGTGATACTGTGATACTGTATATCACAATGGCAATTCTGAAAACATGTGCTGATTGACCTAGCCTGAAGTGTATTTTAATAAAGGAGGAATCTTAACATGCTTCATTGTATTCAATGAAATTTAATATGTAGATTTAGTGTTCATACTTTTCTGCTCTGATAAAATATTTTGATATAGATTTAAGATTTGATGGTTCACTGTAACATAAAAAATATCAAAGGAATGAAACTGAAGACGAGGTACAAGGCATCTCTGAAACAAAAATGCCCATTTACTGGATGTCCTTCAGGGACAGAACAAGGCATTTATGCTCTCCTAGAGCAAATATGAATTCACTAACTGGTATAATGTTATGTATTTTTAAATGGCTGAAATGAGGGGACAAAAAAAAACAAAACAAAACAAAACAAAAAAAAAAACCTTGCAGACAGAGGCACACTGCAGCTATAACAATGTTATGAGATATGCCTTAACAGATCATATTACAAGTATAAGTGAGATTAAAGTGAAAGAGACACATCCATCCACCCTTTCTATCTGGTTACCCTGAAAGGATGATCTGTTGATTTGGTCCATGAACAGGTAAAAATCTCCCTCTCTGTAGAAACATGAGGCTGAACTCCAGTAAGGAACTGAGTGCCTCTTCTTATTTAGTAATAATATTAAACCATGAAGAAAATTGATCTCCACCATATTTCCAAAAGAAGCATGACAGCTGCACTGTGAGAGCCTCAGGTGTGATCAGCTGAAGCAGACAAAATGAGAATATGGCCACAATTACATAAAAAAAACTCACAGGGGTAACATTAATTTCAGTGAAGCATAGGAGTATGAGATTCCCATGGGAAGTACTATTATAGATCTCTTTGTGCAATGATTTTCAATAGACAAATATGGATGAATATGCATTGTTGGTCTGACTGGACAATTAAAGTTTCAAAACAGTATAGCCAGAGAACAGAGACAAGCAAAACTTTATCACTGATGTTGACATACTTCTGTCTAAGTCCTAGAAAGCCTACAGTAAGGTGTAGAGTGATGCTCATGGCTTTTACTGTGTCTACATTATGTTAAGCTTTTTGTGGAGGCATAGGGTCATGTTGGTGTTAGGAAGAAAGAAAAACTTAAAGTATTGTAAGGAATGTTCCAGCAGTTCATGTCAACAGAGGGTTTGAACGGTAAACCTTGAGTCTCTGATATCTGGGGATAAGAGAACAAAGGGGTTTCAGAATAACTGCTGACTACTGTGACTATTGCATGGGACACTACGCAAGTCTCTGATATCTGGCTAAGAGATTAAGGAGAAAGGGGCAGCTGAAGGATGACTAAAACACAAAGCTTGCATGGGACATTGCGCAAGTCTCTGACATCCGGCCACAATGGACAAAGGAGAAGGACGAGGACAAAGCCTGGGAGGAAGACTATGAGCCTTCAGTATGAGAGACCCCCAGAGGGACCACCGGATATACATGTGCCAGTGGGAGGGTTCAGATTCTGGGAACTAATTATAATAACCCTGCCTTTTCTAGAAGTAGTAATGAATATATATTAGCCTAGGAGCATAAAAACCAGCTGCCTGATGTAACTTGCATGTGAGTTGGAGGAGCCCAGACTCCCCACGCACCCAGCACTGTTTATTTGCCCCATAAACAAATTTTATAAAACTAAATTGACCCAAAATTTATAACAGAATGAAATGAATATTTCAGTATCTCTATTTTTCAAATTCAGGGTTTATATTTATTTTTAAATTCAGGATATTTGCATGCAACTGTACACAGTTATACCACACTTCCGGGAGTAGTTTGTGTTTTGTAGGAATTTCAGTTAAAAAAGAAGTAACAAAGCCTTCAAGATGCATGTCTAATTTACTCTGTCACAAGGGTGGTTTAGACTGTTCTGAAAATAGAGAAATTAAATCCACTTACCTTTTGCAAAGGGAAGCTACTATGGGAGATATTTAAGGTGGCTTAAATCATCTGACTTTTTCTGTGGCTGTCAACAACAAAGGCATTAAGACTTCATTTGCAAGCTTTATCTTAAATGTAAAATGGCAGCAATTGACATTTAAAACTGTCTGGTACAATAACCTGTGTGATACAGGCAGGAGCCACAAGAATCTTGTGTGGAATGAACGCTTATTAATTTATTTCAGCTGTCAAAAGCTGAAACAGGGTTTGGTATAAGAAAAGCCTGCATTCTCTTGACAGGAATTTCAAGAAAGAAGTTGCTCAGGGGTTAGGTATTTTGTATTTTTTGGTTGTGTTTTGTGAGATAAAAGGGAATTGATCACAAGGTAAAGCTGTTTTTTCCCTCTGTAGACAATCATTTCTGGGTGCTCCTTGTCCCAGTTTGTTGTTCAGTACAAAACTTTGCTTACAGATTGCTTGTAGCAAAAACTTACTAAATTGCTCACAGATTAATAACGTTATTTTCATTTCATAGAATCATAGAATCATAGAATATCCTGAGTTGGAAGGGACCCTTAAGGATCATCAAGTCCAACTCTCGACACCGCACGGGTCTACCCAAAAGTTCAGACCATGTGCCTAAGTTCACAGTCCAATCTCTTCTTAAATTCAGACAGGCTCGGTGCAGTGACCACTTCCCTGGGGAGCCTGTTCCAGTGTGCAACCACCCTCTCTGTGAAGAACCCCCTCCTGACGTCCAGCCTAAATTTCCCCTGCCTCAGCTTAACCCCGTTCCCGCGGGTCCTGTCACTAGTGTTAATGGAGAAAAGGTCTCCTGCCTCTTGACAACCCCTTGCGAGGAAGTTGTAGACTGCGATGAGGTCTCCCCTCAGCCTTCTCTTCTCCAGGCTGAACAGGCCCAGTGACCTCAGCCGTTCCTCGTACGTCATTTGTATCCTTAAAGCTTGAATCTGTACTGTTTCCAGTGTGAGCTGTCAACTGAGCCAAAAAAAAAAAAAATATATATATATATATAATTTATAATTAAGCTTTAAGTTGATAACAATCATGTTTTTGGTTAATACTCAAAAAGTACAGGTAAGAAAATATTCTTCAGTAATCATACTTCTCAAATAAACTCGAGTTCATAAAGCTGTCTGTATTTTGTTTTCCTCGTAGAAAAACAGGAAGACAGCTGTAGATACTTATTTATCCTTTTTTATCTGTCTTGTGAATTTACCTCTTCAATTCACTGTTTCATCTTAATGTTTCATGAGCATGTGTGTGTATGCGTGTGACTGTGTCAACTACATTTACTCACCTATTTGTAACATATAAACGATAAGAGCAGCTGCTCAAAGAGAACACTCCACTGTGCCAATTGCTATTTCATGATAAAAAAGATTTTTACATCCTCCACACCAGTCCTGTTACAAAATAATTAATTTGATTCAAATGCTAAATTAAGTATGGCAAGGAGCTTTTGGATTGAAGTTAAAGAGGAAATAGACTACAGCCTTGGAAAGCCTAGAGCATGTGTTGCAGTGCACCTTGGAACAAGCAGCTTTGACTAAAGAGTGAGTTAGTCTCTCTCTTTGATGGCTGCATTACCAAGTCAAAGTCTTCAGTGCCTCAAGAGGGTTCAATGACAGAGAATATTGTAGTAGCTAGATTTAGGACACATTGAATTTAGACTTTTTGATCAAGTTGTAATAAACAGTTTTAATTAACTAGGCTTCCCAGAGGGGATTAAAAAGAAGTGAACTCTTGTTTTATTATTTGGAATTCAAACTATTGCCTCCATTAAGCATATTCAGAGTTTACAGATAAGATCCTTATATGCTCACTGCAATAGAGACTGTACATGTATTATACTTTATATATTTTCTTTCTTTGGTAAAAATGTTTCAGATCTCATCTGTGTTTCAAACAGTTATTAAGTAGGTATGATCTTATGTCCCTTCAGACACACATTTTCTGACTCACAAGTAAAGGAAAGAGAAAAAAAAAAGAGAAAATCTTATACTGATAATTTACTGTATTCTCATTTTACCATGTATTTTAATTTAAATCTCTGTTCTACTGGTTAGCCATAAATGGTTCCTCTTGCAGTGTAGGTTAAATCACCATTGGAGAAATTCTGATAATTATTTAAAATCTTAGAGTACTTGCGTTCTTTCATATAATTCTTTCTCAGGAGTGACTTGTATCATACTCTCCAGTTCAACATCCTTTGTTACTAGGTTACCTCACACTGGATAAAAACACCATAGGAGTCTGATTAGAAATCCCCCCATGAGTTATTAGAGCAAACAAAATTCATCACTATCCCAATGAACAAATGCAGTTGCTGTCTCTTTAGTTAATCTAGATTTCAAAACAGCATTTCAAGACAGCAAAATATCATTCCTTGGGGCTTAGCTCCTTGACTTAAGACCTCACTGATGTACAGTGAGGTACTTAATTTTACATCCATACAGAAAATTAAATAACTTGATAACAGTAGTAACTTTACAGATCTAATGCTTGACCTGTGTATTGAAAAGGAAAAGCAAAACAAAACAGAAAAGCAAACAAACAAACAAACAAACTAGAAAAATACCCCCCCCCCAAAAAAAAAAAAAAAAAAGACTTCTTTTTATTCAGAAATAATTAATAGTAAGTCTGCTTAAAAAATGGCTTCTTCTCTTCGTATGCTGAAATTTAAAATTTACTAATAAAAGTAACCCAATACAGCCTAGCACAGAGGATTATAAAGTAGGCTAGCTGTAATCTGGACAAAGTTTCTAGGCACCATTAAAACTTCCTTCAATTTATTTTCAGTCATATGAAATGTATTTCAGTAACTGTTTGTTCCCTACATTCGGAGAATTTTTTAGAGCTCTAGCAAATGGTTAAAGTTTTCAGAGGTAGTAAAAGTAAATCATAGAATCATTAAGGTTGGAAAAGACCTCCAAGATCATCTGGTCCAACCATCACCCTACTACCAATATCACTGAAAGGTTGTACATAGTGTTTAGGGACATGGTCACTCACCAAACCATGTCACTAAGCACTATGTCCAACCTTCCCTTAAACACCCGCAGGGATGGAGACTCCACCACATCCTTGAGCAACCCATTCCAATGCCCGACTGCTCTTTCTGAGAAGAAATGTCTCCTAATTTCCAACCTAAACCTCCCCTGATACAACTTGAGGCCATTCCCTCTAGTCCTATCACTAGTAATCTGTGGGAAGATGACCCTCAGCTCCCCACACCTTCCTTTCAGGTAGTTGTAGAGAGCAATGAGGTCTCCCCTGAGCCTCTTCTTCTCCAGACTAAACAACCCCAGTTCCCTCAACCGTTCCTCATAGGTCTCGTGTTCCAGGCCCTTCACCAGCTTTGTAGCCCTTCTCTGGACATGTTCCACAGCCTTGATGTCCTTCTTGTATTGAGGGACCTAAATGAATGAGATGATTTGGCAATCTCTCTATCGCAGAAATACCTTTCCCAGAGCACACAGAGAAAACAGAGAAAAATGAGAATGAGGAACAGATAAAGTGACCAGCTCAAAGCTTTGCAGCAAGACAGTAGCAGAACTGAGAAACATCCTCCTGAGCAAGGATGACTGCTGGACAACACAGTCTCCCTGTACCTGCAGTCACAGAGACTACACTTATCTATGTGTTGGAAAATGGGAGTACCAAATACACAGAGCAAGATGAATCCAGAAAGAGGAAGCTTGAAAGATGAAATAGTGATCAAAGAAGCAGAGCAGACAGACAAACTGTTGTAGGAGTGATGTTAGACAAGCTTACAAAAGAGAAGCTTTTGTAAAAAGTAAAAAGTCAATTTTGCCTGAATTATTTAATGTTTAGCAGAGTATTCAGAACTGAATACTTTTAGTGAAACTCTTATGGATTTTCTGGGCATGAACAAGATTACTTCACAGGATTTCTCTATTTTTCTTACTACTGTTGTATTTATTGTTATAAAGAGTAATATATTGATTGAAAGAATCCTTGTAGAAAAAAATGTGTAAGAACAAAACTATGTATAATACATAAAGAACTGTAATATTTTTTTTTCAAATTTGAATACAAAGGAGAAATTAATTAAATGTATTGTGTTATATAATAGAAAAGGTAGACAGAAGAAATGCTGTGAGAAAAAGAAAATAAAGCAATTAGTAACTTAAGGACAGTCAGTCATATAAAATTAATGATAAAAATCTTAAGGAATTAAAGTAATGAAGAAGAGTTGTCATTCTGATCACAAGGAAGAAATACTTTATCAGAATAACAGAAAATGGGAAAGGTGTCCAATTGTTTTACATGTGAGAAGAAGATGGAAAATCCAAAAATGAAAAGACATTGTAATGAGTAAAACCAAAAACTTTTCGCCAGATGACTTCTTTCTCTGAAGATATTTTGTATCAGAAATGATCAACTTGTGTAGTAAAGGATGGAATGAACTATCAACAATAAATATAATAACAAATATGCATTTAGCCAAAGAACTCTCTGATCTTGGGAAGGTTTTTTAATGTTTTGTTTTCTTTTGTGTTTATTTTTTGTTTGTTTGTTTGTTTGTTTGTTTTGGTTTTTTTTTGGTTTAACTGTCTGGGCTATTAAATAAGGATGCTACATTTTCCTATTTTCCTGTCTCACAAAGATATAATATACAATGTAACATAATATGGTGGAAGATGCTGTTAGGAGGGAAAAAAAAAAAAAAAAAAAAAAAAAAGTTGTTTCTATATAAACAGTTTAAGCATCTTTCTCATGATGCATTGTTAATGTCTGTTCACAATGCAAATGTCTGCTCATACCTCAAAAGTACTTATCTCCTTAGGAACACTAATTGTCTTTAAACTCTTGAAGACTAATTGTCTTCAAACACTTTTTTGCTTTTTAGAAGCATATGATAGAAGAATATGATAACTAAACTAGGAGTACTTATGAATATGAATAAATAACTCCATACCATGGAAAAATATTGCTTCATAGACATCATTTTTCCAAGTATAATTTAAAAAGTACAGTCTATCTATTAATCAATGGGATCACGCATTAGTTGTCTTCCAAATAGTTAATATATAGACAGCCAGAATAAGATAGAATTAAACATCAGAAACTATTTGTGCATTCTGTTTGACAGGAATAGTTCTGTTGTAAAGTATTTTAAAGGACATGAGCAAAACAAAACTTGTAGTTGAAGGTAATATCATTTCTATGACAAAATAATCTTTCTGGAGAGAAAAACAACAAGTTATCTTTTTGACCTGGAAGAAAACTTGTATGACTGTTTTTTTCTCCATTCATTTCAGATGATTTCATAATAGATATTATTTCTTCCTACAATTCTTTCTTGCTTAGAAACTATGGTTAAACATAATTCCAGAAAATTTGTTTTCAGGAAAAAATTAACTGGGTAACATAGAAACTCCTAAACAGCTAAGCTTGCAGATCAACCTATTCAGAAACAAGCAGAAAATAGCAATAAACTCACAAGGCTACCATTCAGGAACATGTATTCTTGAGGGCTGAAATAAATCAGACATCACAACAGGAGCACCAGAAACTTCAGTTCTGTGTTTATGTTATTTTGGTTATGTTATGTTATTTTGGTTTTACTGAATATTCTCTAAGTCCTCTGAGAATTTGATTAGAACTAATGTGTCTATTCACTTGTATATGATTTGATGAAGAAGCTAACACTTCCCAGCTGCAAATCTGTTTGCCACAATGCCTGTTTATAAAATCAGTAGTTTTGATTTTCTGATAAAAGCTTTGCTGCAAACATATGTTTTGAAAATTCAAATAAAAGACTAAAGAGCATAGCAGAACAGAGAAAAGAAGAGGAAACTACTTAGTCAAAAAGGAGAAGTCAGAAGAACAGTGTCTTTTTTTCTTTCTAGTGCTGAGGATTGGCTTGATGTTTCTACCTGTCTCCATTCAATGTGTGGGGAATACTGCTTAAAAAAAAGGGGGAGAGAGTAAGTGGAAGAAATGTAACTTGCTTCACCTTTACATTTTCTGATGCTCCTTTTTAAAATAAAATAAAATAAAATAAAATAAAATAAAATAAAATAAAATAAAATAAAATAAAATAAAATAAAATAAAATAAAATAAAATAAAATAAAATAAAATAAAATAAAATGAAAGTAATTCCTAATGTCATTTCAAAAAAGGTTTGCTTAGGCCTGCAGCCCCATAATGTATCTGTGATTAATTTTGTCACTTTCTTTATGCAAGATAACTTCCCATTGGGCACTTTTTATTATCCAAACTGTCTGACAAGGTCCTGATTTACATTCTTGCCCACTGGTGATAGGCAAGTAGGAACAAAAGGGCTCGCTCAGGGGAAAGCCCTGTGAGACACGTTCTCTAGGGACCCAGAGCTGTTCTAGCTACAGCGATGCACACCAGACACAAGCTGTTTCGCTGTTCCTCTCATCCAAGCGGTTCAATTATCATGGAAACCCAAAATCTGGTTTCCATGCAGCACCTATGCACAACCAAGGATTACACTTCTGAGAAAGGTCATAAGTTCTGAAGAAGGGCTTTAATAAAGTCTGCGGAGTGGAGTCAGGCAAGAAAAGAAGAGTGTCAGATAGAGTTCAGACTGTTGAAAAGGGAGCAGTTATCAAGCCAAGGATTCAGAAGAAAAATATTAGCATAAAACTTTGTAGCACTAAAGAAATAGAACAGGGATCTGGAAGATTGCACTTGACCAACATGGAAGATCCACATACTTCCTGGTAATGCTGACACTTCCCTGAGTGCTGACTGCCTGGAGAGCAAACATTATTTTGGGTGCTGTACTAGGCTAGCTTAGTACATCCCTCTTCCTCAAAATCCATAGTGTATAATAGCCAATAAATAATTACTTCACACTTTGAAGCTGGGAGTCTCCTGCTTGAAAAATGTCTTTGCACTACTAAAAGCTGTTTCAGTGAAGAGCCCCAGGCAGAAAGATGCATGCCTTCTTTTTGTCCCAACTACAGACCTGAGAGGGGACCTTACTGCCATTATTATCAGTTATTGCCTGTCCTCTTCTGATCTAGCATCAAATTATTCCTCATGTAAAGAAGCTTCAGTGCTGCACTGGGAATGGAAATTATACCCACACTACAGGCTAAGAAAAATGGCTACATTTCTATTTCTCCTTTCCCATTCTCCCTGCAAATCCATGCCTAAGGCTGTTTTCAGCACAAAACTTGTGTTCATGCTTCTGGTTCATGCTTCATACAGCAAGCTGCCTTAATTGCTCTGCCTTCAGGAACTTTGCTTCTCAAATACCCTGTTGTAAATCCAGAAGAATTATATTTATTGACATAAAGTAGTTAAGTAGTTACACTAACATAAATGTAAAAAAGAAGAGTTCATCATGTTTTATTTAACTCTAGGACTAATAAGTTTCTCCTCCTTTCACTCCTTTCAGTACAGGAGGAGTACTTTTTTTTTTTTTTTTTTTCATCAGGAGATACTGGTCCATAATAATCCCAGTAAGAAAAGAAATGCACTCAGACTCAGTAAAGTATCATTTAGAGTGTTATTTATTAGACTTAACCATGTAAATAGAGAGAAGAATACACATAATCCCACATTTCTTTAGCTGGTGGGAATCTTGAGTGCTGTTGTATCAAGTGGCCATTTGATCTGTGTACAGCAGACTGTGCAGACCCCAGCCACTGAAAAGGTTAACCCATTTTGGTCATTGCAGCCATTGTAGAGTTTTATTGCAGGAAAATAACTCTATTCATAGTTCCTACTATTAAAAAGAAAGACTGTTCACATGAGAATTTTTTCCCACATTTTTAGATAAAAGCAAAGAAATTCAGGCATCATAATCACCGGTACCGAGTGGGAGTTACTGGCAGGCTCCTCTGTTACAATGTGCTGGCAAAGTGTGTCCTGCAGCAAAGAAATTTGTCTAAAGTAAGACAGACCTGAAAACCAAACAGTAAATACAGCACAGTACTTGTCTAGTTGTGCTCCAGCAATCTGTTATGTGGCTCACTAACTCTGTGGTGTATGATGCTCTTCTAGTCAGGTTCACTATAGCATGAAATACCTATGGAGTCCTACTGATGATCAGAAAATTAAATGCCACTGAAGACTAGTGAAACATCTGGTCATTAGTTAGGAAAACATCAGGGAATCATTTATCTGATGTGTTGCACAGAACTGATTTTGTTGACCTTTTAAATAAGGATTGTAATTTATTGTGAGTTTAGCCAATAATCAGAAATTAGGTCACTACAGTGACTGAGGTTTCTACATTCTACTGCTGTGCAAATGATGAACATGTGGCTGGGTGTTCAATGCTCCCTTGTTAGATACCTGTGAGCACAGTTCTTTAAGAGGAATTTCATGAATTCACAGAACCTCTTGTGTTCCAGTTTTTGCCCACTGCCTCCCCCCACAGTTTTGTGTCATCTGCAAATTTACCGAGTGTGTACTCTACCCCATCATTCAGATCATTAATGAAAATGGTAAATAGGACTGGACACAGTGCTGACCCTTGGAGTACCCTGCTTGTTACTTGTCTCTAACTTAACGTTGCAACACTGGCCACTATCCTCTGTTCCTGGACATTCAGACAGTTTTTGATCCTCCTCAGTTTGCTCATTCTTTAACAGGTCCTCTATAAGGATCTTATGGGTGAAAGCGTTAAAGAACGTCAGGAAGATAACATCCACTGCCATCCCCTCATTTATCACACTGGTCATCTCATTATAAAAGTTTATCAATTTTGTCAAGTATGACTTTGCCTTGGTGAATCCATGCTAATGCATTCAAAATAAGAGAATTTAATGAGGTCTTGCTTTGAAGAGAACACTGCTGAAGCAGACTGCATTTCAAAAGCAACCATACACTCCTGAATTTGGCTTAAGAATGATGAATTTAAATTATATATCCTATTTTTATCCAATGTAATTGTGTTTGACTATTTATTTTAAATATTTTAGGTACACAATTTCAAATTTTTGTTAAGGTTTGATGACTAGAAATATTGTCTGGGCCATAGAGCTCTAATGGCTGTTACTTCTGGAAGAAAACTCTGAGCTTTCTTAGAAGGTTTGACCAACACCAACAGGATCATTTCCATGGTACTCTGACCAGTATCGTGGATCTACAGAGAAATGAAGACCTTTTTTTTTCTGGCATTTCTGATTAATCAAAGCTACTGAATGAATGTGAAAAAATTGTATTTACTTGTTTAAGGACAGCACGTAGAGAACAAAATTCTCTGATTATGTCTGTGCTATTACCTGAATCCAACTGGTAAAAGAACAGTTACAGTCTATAAATATATATGTATTATAATTATTTAAAAATAAAATAAGAAAGTACCAGTTTTCTCAGAGGAAAAGAAGTTTTTGTGCAGTCATGTAAATGCAAAGTAAATACCAGGGTTAAACAGATGTAGTAATACAAGTAATATGTAAGCACAATATGTGAGAAGCTATTAAAAATATTTACCACTTCACCAGCCCCCTCTAAATGTCACTCAGATGCTAAAGTAGTTCAGCATATACTAAACAGCAATTTCAGGCAAAATAATACCCCGTGTTTAATCAATTAGTTAAAAGAATTGGTTTACAATTATATTTACCAAAGGCATTAAAGTCTGTTTCAAAAGCATTTGGTGAATATGTATATACATTAAATTTTTAAAATGTTTTGAGGTGGATTGATAACTCTAAAGGAATTAGCTTTCTTCAATTATGTAATTAATTTCTAAGCAATTATCAAATATGACTGGTAATTAGACATTGAAGTTTAGTAATCTCTAACGTCTAGCCACCAAAGGTTCTGAGCAGCCTCTAGGAAAAAGAAATATTTTAAATATTATATGGTGGAATAATATAATTGAATTTGAGATCATTAAAAAAAATATCCAGGCACAATATCCAGAATATCTTTTTTCAATGTACAAGATAAAATTGAGACTTTGAAAGCAGCATAAAACTATGTTATGAAGCATAAACAGTAACACTGAGGACTATTCAACAAAAGTCTGCCAAAAGTCAGACTTTAAGTTTGTGTTACAGTCTGAACCCAACAAGGTCTAGTGGTAACAGTATATAAGAGTAGGTTTACACAGAAATATTTTTGCTTTTCTTTTTTCCTTTTAATTATATCCCAGAAGAGGAAACTATTGTGTTTTTCTTCTCCTTTCTGTAGGAGATGATGGACTATAATTTTATGGGAAGATAAAGGATTTATTAGAAATGACTGTGCTTGTCCTATATATTAGAAGTGCCTTATTTTAAAATTAATACTTTGTTCACAGCTCAGCACCTCTGAATATGCATATTTATTCATGAATATTAATAGGCAAAACATTTTATGAAAAAGATTCCCCCCCACACCACCTTGCCCCATACCTATGTATTAATGTTATCACAGAATCACAGAATCATCTATGTTGGAAGAGACCTCCAAGATCAACTAATCCAACCTCTGACCTAACACTAACAAGTCCTCCACTAAACCATATCCTTAAGCTCTACATCTAAACGCCTTTTAAAGACCTCCAGGGATGGTGACTCAACTCCTTGGGCAGCCTATTCCAATGCCTAACAACCCTTTCGATAAAGAAGTTCTTCCTAATACCCAATCTCAACCTCCCTGGCGCATACTAGTACTAGAGCTTCTAAACTGGATGGAAATACAAGTTAACTAAATTATCCATATATTTACTGATTTACCTCTACACAAGAGTAAATTTCATCATTGATGAAGAAGCTGCAAACTGTTGTTGATGGCCATGTAACGTCCTGGAGGGAAAAAATATATAATTTTTTAAAAATAGTTATGATTGGCTAAGATTATAGCTGCATAAAGCAATCCTATAGTTCTAAAGCTAGCTGTAGCAGTCTTGCCCTCCCATAAAAATATCATTCAAGCTCCTAACAGCCTGGAATAATAAATATTTTTCTTTAATTTAAATATATATATATATTATAGAGAACAACCATCTTAACCCAATCCAACCGATGAAAGTCAAAAGCTGATCAACCTTTATTTGCAAATCATTTAAAACTGACAGTAATATATAAAAAGGGAACACAATTTAAACTGTTTGATATTTCAAAGTTACACACTTTTCAATGTATGCAAATTAAAAGAAGGCTAAACTAAAGACTCCTTGTCAACAAGGATTAGTGTCTTCATGAAGAAGTTAATAGAAGTCATATTTATTCTAGTTAATCTGTAGCCTGGAAAAAAAAAAGATCCACAATGTCAAATTAAACTTAACATTAGCACCTGTTTTCTTTGCATTTCTGTTCAGACTTAAAGAGGTTCAGATCTTCACTTTTTACTCAAGAGGAGCACTGGACACAACAGAGTGAATTAATTTTTCAGATGCATTATGTTAGTGCATTTTCTTTGGTCTTAAATAGATAAGGTTTGGAAGGTCTTGGTTAAAAAACACCATGATGGGGAAGCAGTAGAAGGGTGCTGAGTAGAGGGCAACAGCAGTGATTTTGTGAATGGGTGAGAGACAAAAGGGAGCAAGTTCATCATGTGAAACAGAGAAGGTAATAAATATGAGTGCCAGTAATTGTGGTAGGACAAGTGGCCTGGCATAGACAACTGAGCAATGGAGCTGGCTGAATCTCTGCATGGTTCTCCATCCTCTTTAACACCCACTCCCCCTCATTTTCCTCTCCAACGCTGTGGCTAATACTATTCTAATTTCTTTGCCAGATTGGCACAGTAAGATAAATGGACCAAATCCAATAAAGCTATTAGGCTCTTATAAATGAAGTAGTGCAATACTTTCTTTAGATGATTGACATCTTCACAGAAACCTCAAATGCATCTTTTCCACCTGCACCATGAATGAGGATATCTCTAGAAGATAAATCCAAAAGCAAACTTTTTTTTTTTTTTTAAGTAATTTAAGTAATTTTAAATTTACTCCTTGTAATTTAAGAATTAATCCTCTCCACTTGTGTTACCCAAAAAAGTTGTATGTGATCATTCTGTGCCCAAAAAGTAGGTGCCCCAGCAAAGGTGACAGTTTCCTTCCTTTGCTCAAGCTTTATAGTTCAGCACTCATCTTGAAAAGATTCAACAAGACCAAGGAGAGTGACTCTCCCACACAGGAGAGTATTCTTGTCAGAAAGGGACAAGGATATTCAGGATATTCACCTTTATGACCTGTCAGATCACACATTTGCAGGATCCCAATGTGGTCAAGAGAGGAGTTAGCTCAGATGATAATTGGTATCTAGGAAACCTTCAGGTGATGAAAGAAGACACCTTGTTCTGTTTCTAAATACAGGATATAATTAAGCATGAAAGTTTTGGACTTTGTTGCTGAAACTCACTGAAATCCCATCTGAAAAGATTTTTCTTTGTTCTTTTAATCTGATTGAGAGCTTTTTGCTCCCTTTTATGAAGTTTTCCCTGTATTGAAATATTTTTAAAAGTTGATACATCAACAGTTGACTTTTACACATGTACGTTTGTTAAGTTTTATCTGGGAACTTAATAAGGAAAAGACGTACCAACCCCCAAAATAATCTTCTGCAATAGCTGCAGTGTTATGGAAAAGAGAAAACAAGGCACTACATTTCAGATGACTGACAGTTACCCTTGACACTGAACATTTTTTAATGACCTTACACACAAAATGGATTTCTCCCTCTAGGGAACACCAAACTCATAGATACTCATTTACTGGAATGTGTTAGATATTTTTTGTTGCTGTTGTTTGTTTTTCTGCAGATGCTTTTTCATGCATCAGCTCAGAGCTGAATAGACTTAATTTACCAAACTGCCTTCATAAAAAGATGGTAGATTAGCAAATGGACTCAGGGGATCAGTATCCCTTAGTTATACCATAACCCTAAGGTTATTTTACTTTTAAGTAAGGTTATTTTAAGGTTTTACTTGGGTTGGCAGCCAAGCTCAACCTCAGCCGCTTTCTCACTCCCACTCCTTAAAAGGAATGGTGGAGAAAGTACGATGCAAAAGGCTCGGGGGTTGAGATAAGGACAGGGAGATTGCTCAACAATTATTGTGACAGGCAAAACAGAGTAGGGAGACAGTAAGATTTCTTGCTTATTACTAACAAGATAGAATAGTGAGGAACAAAGGAAAACAAAGAAAAAAAAAGTCTTCCCCCCATCCAGCCTCTTCCACCTCCTTCTCCTGAGTGGTGCAGGGGAACGGGGGAATGGGGGTTCTGGTCAGTCTATAACACTTCGTCTCTGCCACTCCTTTTTGGTCACACTCTTCCACTGCTCCAGTGTGGGGTCCCTCCCATGGGATGCTGCCCTTCCTGAACTGAGCCTGCGGGAGCAGCCCACAGGCAGCAGCTCTTCAAGAACTGGCTCTGTTCTATGGGGTCCATACCCCAGGAGCGAACTGCTCCAGCACAGGTCACCTACAGGTGGGCAGTAGCTCCCCCAGATCCCCTACTCCTGCATGGGCTCCTCTCCATGGGCTGCAGCTCTGGCCCAGGGCCTGCTCCTGTGCGGGCTATCCATGGGCCGCAGCCTCCTCCAGGCCACATCCACCTGTTCCACATGGGCTCCTCCATGGGCTGCAGGGGGACAGCCTGCTCCACCAGGGGCCTCTTTACAGGCCACAGGGGAACTGCTGCTGCGTGCCTGGAGAACCTCCTGCCATCCTGCTGCACTGACTTTGGGGGCTGCAGGGCTGTTTTTCACTCCTCGATCTCTCTCAGAGCTGCTGTGTTCCCAGCAGGTTGTTTTTTTTTTAATATGTTTTTGTTTGTTTGTTTGTTTTTTATTTCCCTGTCTTAAATATGCTCTCAGAGAGGCACATACAACATCACTTACTGGCCTGGCTCTTGCCAGTGGTGGGGCCCTTATCTAACATGGGGCAGCTGCTGGATTATTCTTGCAGAAGCCACCCCTATGGCCCCCTGCTACCAAAACCTTGCCACATAAACCCACTACACCCTAAAAGAGTTCATATTCTTCATTCTTTTGTGATTCTTTGAAAACTTCATCAAACCATTAAATTTTAGTGACATCAAATTTGAATTCAATATTTAGAAAAGATTCAAACAAATTTCAAATTTGTTAATTATTTTACAATGAGGCAAACAGTATATAAACTATGCTTTACAATTTCAAAGGTCTACTGTGTTTATTAAAATATATATTTCTTTAAATAATCTATAGCTCCATATTTTTGGCTGTTAACTGAGAATTAACCTCATGGTTAATTTTTATTTTTTTGATCTGATATTCTGTAGAAAACAGTGGTAAGTTTTCATCTAAAATACTGTGAAACCAAATCTTAAAGACTATATTTTGCATTTAACAAAAAAATCCCTGCAGTTTGAGAGCAAATTATTCATATTATTTAGGACCAATATTCATTTATTCTTTATTAAATAATCAATTTCTTTCAATTAACCTGCTTATTTAATCCATCTGCTCTCACATTTTAAGGAAATATGTTGGTTAAGTAATTATATAGAAGGGCAGTTCAGGAAAAAAATCTTGGCCAAAATCTTGCATTTAATAAGTAATTAATATAATGGTCTCTCATGAATAAGCAATGAATATAATGTCATTTCATCAGTATATCAGGCTTCTAAGGGGGAATAGAAATACCTCTGTGAGGTGCGGGGGGTGAGGGGGGGGGAAGAAAAAAAAGTTTTAGTCTCCATGTTTTATTTTCAGTCTTATTTTTTCTGTTTCATGCTTTTAGATTGTAAAAGAAAGAAGTAGCTCTTCAGAAGTGTTTGAATACATGTACATGTATGATGTATCATGTAATTCTTTTCAGAATACGATACATAATTTTGCTTTAAAAAAATAAAAATAAAAATGGAAACCACTGTATTATTTAAAGATTAATAAAACTTCACCCACATATAGTTTCTGAGATGTGCAGGACCTACATCTTTAGAAGCAGAACAGATCTAGGTCATGATGTTGAATCTGTAAAGAATCACTCCAGGTAAGTGTGTTGGCTGAGAAGGAGTTTGAATTTTCCAGGATATGAACAATTAGAGTAAGTTCCTGTTTTTAAGGGAAAAACAAAACAAAACAAAAACAAAAACAAAAACAACAACAAAAACTTTAAGTCTTTGAGTAGAAAAGATTTTTGGGCAGAGCTGTGAAGAGTACAAAAAATAGTGGTTCATGCTCTATTAACATGTTCATGTTCTATTAACAGCCTGGTAAACCACAGAAGGTAGTGTCCTCATAGTGTCCCAGAGAGAGTTAATTTGGTAGGGTGCTGTGTTTTTTTATTTAGGATGAGAATAATGTTGATAACATGCTGATTTTGTAATTGTTGCAGAACAGTGCTTACATTAAGTCAAGGACTTTTCAGCTTCTCACACTGACCTGCCAGTGAGCTGGCTGGGAGTACGTCTGGAGCTGGGAGGAGATAGAACCAGTATAGCTGATCCAAATTGTCCAGAGATATTCCATACCATATCATGTCACACTTAACAATTAATATGGGGTGGCTGGGTGTGCTGGGTCTGTCTGGGATGGAGTCACCTTTCCCTGCAGTAGCCCACACAGTGCTGAGCTCAGCACTCATAGCTGGAACAGCACTGGTATCACTCCAGTGTTGTGTCTATTGCCGCATAATACTGGCACTGCATGAGGCCTCCCTCCAAACCCCCAAGAGCCAGCAGGCTGGGGGTGGGCAAGTGATGGGGAGGGAACATCACCAGGGCAGCTACCTAAACCAACCAAAGGGATATTCCATAACACCTGATGTCACACTCAGCAATAAAAAGGGGAGCTCTCTTGGGGGAGGGGGCTGTCCTCCTGAACAACTGTTACACGTTTTGAGGCCCTGCTTCTCAGGACATGGCCAAACATTGCTTGTTGATGGGAAATAGAGAATAACTTTTTTTTTTTTCCCTTTCTCTCTGTGCTTCTGCTTGGCCTTTTTTTTTTTTTTTTTTTTTTTTTTTTTTTTTTTTTTTTCCATTCCTTTTTCCCTTTAATTAAATCATTCTGATCTCAAAACTCGAGCTCTTTGTGTCATATTTTATCCCTCTTCCCCTTTGAGGACGGTGGAATGAGAAAGCGGCCATGATGGAGCTTGGCTGCCAACCTAAGTAAAACCACCTCACTGGGCAAGGTAGGGGGAACACTGCTCAGGGATAAGCTGTGGATCAGCAGGTGGTGATCAATTACATTGTGTAATCCCTATTTTGTGCACGTTATTTTAGTAGCACTATTATCATTATTATTTTCTTTTCTGTGCTAATAAACTGTCTTTATCTCAGCCCATAAGTTTTCAATTTTTTTCTGATTCTCTTCCCCATCCCACTGAAGGGAAGTGGGAAGGGTGAGCGAACGGCTGTATGGCGCTTAGCTGCCATCCCGGTTAAACAACAACTGGTAGATAGTCCTTGTAATGTGGTAGAGGTTTTGATTCGAATAGCACTCGAGTGCTAAATAAACAAAAGAAAGTACTACAAAAAGCACTATTGGTATTTGTGCATGTGTGTTTGTGTGTGAATATGTGATCTGTACAAATCATGAAGCATTAAGATAGGACAATAACAAACATTTTTATTATAAGAATCCAAACAGTGATGATATACACAGGAAAAATGAAAATGGAAATGACAGAATGAAAATAAGAAAATATTATGGCTTGATTCTACCATAGAACAGCTTTCAGGGACACAGACAATAAGGAGACCTATATACAGCTATGTAGTAAGACCATGTTAGGGAGCTTTTTCCTTGATTGTGACACAGGCCTCTCCAACCATCTCTATACATAATGTTTAACAAATAACAATCCTAACTGTGCTATGTTTTCCAGCCATTATCAAGAATATAAGTACTATTTCAAAAACTATGAAAAATCTCCAATACATTTATTTCCAGTGACAGATAGTTAAAAATATATATATAATTTGCAACAGAAAAAATAAGAGATTTCTAATGTAGAAAACCAAAATTTAAACAGAATTATGTTGCAAACAACTCTCTCTAAGATAATTCTTCCCTAATATGAAATTAAAACAAAACAGACAAACAAACAAAAAAACACATAAGTTAAATATTTGAACATTTGAAGATATTTTCACCAAACATGCAGTGGAACTGAAAATACAACTCTTACGACATAGATAATAAAGACAGTTCTTTCCTCACATCACTGCTTCAGTCAGATATTCTGTTCCATTCTTTCTTATTCTTTAAAATGAATAATGGTATAGGAAAACAGGCAAATTCTAGTTTGGATCTCCAGCACAAAGCAAATTTTGTGCACTCTGGGAATCCATCTGTGAGCTGTACAAATTTTTTTCTGTTTGTAGCCAACAATTAGTAAAGAGACTTGAAAAATACTGAAAGTCACAAGTGAGGTAATTAGTTAAATGATAGTGAATTACATTCTCTTTCTAATGGAGACATCTTTTAATGGTTAAGATCCAGATATCACTCACTTAAGTGTACATTTTAGAAATCAGAGCAATTAGAATGAAAGTTTGGCTCAACAAACATGGTCCCCTGGGTTCAAGAGGTGTTTCACATCCAGTATCAATGTCATCATCTCTCTGTATGCACAGCAGAGACATAAGTGTGCTTAAAGATGGGTTGCCTTTGCCAGCACCATAGCAATTTCTATTTCAGGACTATTCCCCAGTCAGGTTGCTTTCTTAGATGATGTCTACAATATCCTCAGCACTTTCTCCTTCTGTGTTTCTGCATTTGTTGTTGGAGAATAAAATAGAATTATGCTTAATGAATGTGGTAACACTTTTCAATTCAATTCCAATTCAATTTTTGAATTGCAAGTTTCTTTTTGTTTTATTTTGGTACAGCTGGTCTTAATGTACCTCATGAGCCAGATGGGAAGCTATATAAGCCTAGCTGCTGTTGCTGTCATTATAATTATTAAGAGATTAATTTGCATTTTTTTTCTCTTATAAAAAACAACAGACAATCAGACAACATAATATAGAGTAAAGCCAGTATACAAAACAAACCTTAAAATGATCTTAACAATATTTCTGATTATTTCATAAAAAGACATATGTGACCTAATAGTTATACAACATATCAAAACTGTTTCTGCCACAATTCAATTCATACTAAGGTATTCATAGGAAGTCAGCTTAGCGTGCCTGTTATTCCATGCCACATATCTGTTTCAGAAACAGAATTAAGATGAAGTGCAGGAAGAGAATAGAAAACCTTATACATCCAGGACTCCGGACTGAGGAAGGCAACACTTCTTTTGAACACCAAAATATATACTGTGTTTGTGTCAACATATTCCTGTCCTAGAATAATCTCTAAAAAGGGAGTCAGTCATCACCTCTTTTACCAACTGCTTTTCCCATTCCTCGCCTCTCTTAAGTATGCTCTAGAAAGGTTTATGTAAACAGGGTAGAATAAGACTTTTACATGATAATGATGGCCAGAAACCTTTTGTGAGATGAATTCTTCAGTCAAAAATCCAGTTGACAGGAGACTTGACCAATCTAACATCAATTGCTTTTAATTTATGAACAGATTGGAAAACAAGAATACATCTCAGAGATAGTGTTTTTCTTTGTTTGTTTGTTTGTTATTTTCTCCTTAGAACCACTTTCTGTGAGTAATTTTCTATCAATAGAATATATATACATATATATTTAGTTCAAACTGTATTTAAAATATATATTGTTGTTGTTATTCTAGACAAATTTACATTTTCTGTGAAAATCAATAACATTTCATTGGTTAAAAGGAATAATGAGCAATCACAAAGAACTGAAAATCATATCTTTAGCTGAAAAGCTTCTTTACTGGAATTATTTTCTGAAAGTACTAAGTATTGTGTTTGTTAAAAGATGTAATGATTTGCAAAAGTTAAGGAAATAACATTGTCAAGATGGCAAGATGGTGTGTATCATAATTTTGCTCTTGTCAAGACAATGGAAAAGCTTATGCTTTGGCAGGGCTTAAAAAAAAAAGGAAAGACATAAAGACAGAAACAAAAGCAGTTTTTCAGTGTGTCCATCTGTGAAAGTAAGATAAATCATAAGTCTGGTGCATGATTGTGGTTTGATCAAGTTCATAAAGGAATGAAACCATGAGGGAAATTTTTAATAGTTCTTTCAGGTTACCTTTTATTTTTATAAAGGGGCTGTAAAAGTTATGTAAAATCATATTGTTAAATATTGTTTAACATATTACTTTACAGATCATTAGATCAAAATCAACACATACTAATAAAAATGCTTTCTCCTCCAAAACCATATCTAGTTTTTGATCTAGAGTAACAAAAGAATACAACCACATTGAAAAATAAGGCCTCATAGACATTAGTGTCAAGAAAGTTTGAGATCTGACTTACTTAAAAGTATTGCTACCTCAAAACCCCTTTGCTACAGCAGTCAGTCTCTAAATAATAACACAGCATGCTATTCCCAAGAAAATGAATTTCTGCTGATCCCATTAGAATATGCTATATGAGTGTTGTTTCTTCTGGACTCTTTGATGCACAGCCCCAGGTGAAAAATAATGCCAAACCTGAATTAGGAGTCACAGGGAAACTTGTGTTTTACATCTGTCGAGGGTTATTGGATTATTTTTTTTTGCTAAATCAACATGTTTTATTTTAAATACTTCTGTCTTCTCCCTTGTTGTGTTTACCTAATCCACCTAATTTGAATTTGCACTTATAAAACTCATTATATAAAATTATATCAATATACCTTGTTAACTCATTGCTTCTATGTATGTCTTTAGTATTTAATTAGATGCATTATCATTGCATTTGTCAGAGAAGGATCCCCAACCCAGTCTGCACTCCTGCATTTTTATCTGTGTGCTATTTACTGTTATACACTGTTCCTTAACTCTTTGACCTTCCTGTTGTAGGAACTCTTTGCATAGAAACATTTACATCTGTCAGAGTAAAATATCAGATTTTTATTTTTTTTTTTTTTGCCTTTTTAGTATGTTTCCTAACAGTATGACTACTGTCACTTTGAAAAAAAAAAAAGCATAGGGGAAAATAGAGATAGGGAACAACAGGAGAGGGACTGAAGAAGAGTTAAGGATTTTTAATCTTTTTATAGAACATCAGGGTTTCTGAAAATCTGATAGTGATTTATGGCTAATGCATGCATTGCAAGATAAATTACTTGTAATTTAAATCCTTTGTGCTATCACAGTATGAAATATCCTATCAGAGATTGGTTTTCTGTGCTTTTTGTTCTTTTTTTTTTTTTTTTTTTTTTTTTGGTCATGCTGGAAGATGACGAATATGGATTTATCTCATGAAAGAAAAAAGAAAAAGACCAACAAATATCAGAGTAAAATTCAACCAAATATCACATTATGAATCCCTTCAAAAAATATTTCAAAATATTTGTGATCAACATAAAGATGAGAAGAATGATTCCCAGCCCCTTATAGCTAGACTTTTGCCTAAGGCTGTGCCAGACAGACTATGCCCATTCTTGTGTGATGGTGAAAAGCTGACATTTTGTAAATAACTAGATGGTAGAACAGCTGAGAATAGATGTCAAAGGCACAGTAGGAGGTATTATGTAGCCTGTACCTGATCTGGATTAAGTATTGCTCCTTCCTACTTTCTGCTTTCCTTATGCCATCGTTAAGAAGAACAGCACAACATTTAATGATAACAGGAAAAGGAATGAGCAAGAGCAAAAACAAAGATAAAGTATATTTTGCTTGAGGTTAATGGAGTTAAACATGAGCCAAAAACATTTCTTTAAAACTGCATATTGTGTTCCAAAAATCATTAAAAGTGTTTTCTTAGCATTATTTGGAATCATAAATGTAATTTTCACCTTTAGCTTAACACTAAATGGAATATGAAAGTATTCCATTTTAAGTTAAGTAATTAATGCTTAAAGCTGAAGTTAATTTCAAATACAACTCTCCCTGTATTGAAGAGAAAATGAGGGACAGAGCAAATATCTCAATTGTAATAAAATCTGTATCTATTTCTTCTATCCTTGAATTACACAAAATCATTTGTTAATAAGATAAACTCAGTGAAAAGAATTAAGAGAGCATGCTTTACAATTTTTATTTTTTATCACAAATTATTCATGAATTTTGGTGCTGCAGAATTCCACACAAAGCAATGGATTCACTTTCTTCATTTAACTGAGGTAAGCAACGAGGAAAATTCTGAAATGCAAAAGCTTTTTAACCAAGGCTCTTAAACTTGTTTCTTCCACATAATTTCCATGGAGTAATCATCAACAGCAGTACTTCTGACCTCCTTCATTGGATATTACTCATGCTTCATCAAGCTCTAAATTCATCCTGTGAAACTTCTGAAGCTACTTATTAGATTTGAAATTAGTCTACCCCTGATATGAAGTACAATGGGTGGAGAAAGAAATCATCTTCCATCTGCAGCTGTGCAGAGCGATGACATGGAGTGATGACACCTCACTCCCAGCTGATTTTTCCCACCTCCCTGATAGAAGTAACCACCCTTTCCCTTCCCATCTGCCAGACAAGCTTTTCCTGTGAACAGCCCCTTCTTAGTTTCCAACAAGATTAGCTAAGGAATGCTTGAACACTTTAATTAGTAAATCTGATTTAAATACCCTCATTTGGGTTGAAGCAGGATAGAAAATGCAAAAAAAGCAATGACCCCAGAGGAAGGTGGCAGACCGGGGAGGGGACGGTGCGGTGCAGTGCAGTGCAGTGCAGGTTCCAAACAGCAACTTTTCAACTTCCATGCTGCAGATGGAGAGCAATGGGTCTCTGCTGCAGGACTTAGACTGCATTATGATGTCTTCTTAGTGTATGTCAGAAGTGGCAGATGTAAAACGCGGTGTATATTTGTCCATGACACACTTGGTTTAGAAAGTCCTCCACCCTGAGAGCAGACTTCTCACCCCACAGTGTCCTACATCACCCCCTTGCTGTGGAGATGCAAAGGTTTTTGGACTGAGAGGTAAATTTTCCTTTGGAGATAGTGTGAGTACAGTTTTGTCTGGTTTACATTACTATTGAATTTGCTTTTATCCCTGACCAAAAGCAGTAAGATCTACCCCTTTTTGCCACTGACTGCAGCACTGATATAAGTACTTAGCCAGCTATCAGATAAGCCAACTAATCTGAAGGACTAAAAATTCAAAATCAAGTCCCTCTTTTTTTTTGCCCCAGAAGTTTTATGGGTCTGATCCTACTCATTGAATGCTGCTTTGGAGAACAGTCACACACTAAATACATATGTCAAGGATGAAGGGATGGAAGTGCCCCTTTCAGTCACAGACTGGTTTTAGATCTGCTTGTACTAGCTGAGTTACACACTCCAGTTTATCATGTGAAGAATTATGATTAGCTCAGCTCATTTAATCTGGCAATAAACATTTTAAAAGACCTGCTCTCTGAGTCACTCCTAAAAGCAGTCACCACTGATATCTTAAAATAAATAAATAAATAAATAAATAAAAAGTCTGCTTGAAGATTTCTTGCCTGTAATAATAAAAAAGACTTAAGTAAGACCAAACACAGAAACACAAATTTCAATAGAAACCTACTGTGTGAATGAATCAGAAAAGTGAAGTGAAATATCCTCAGACCTTTAGCAGACATGTGATTCGTTCATTAAAATGATGTGAAAGGCAGAGCAAGTTTCCATGATAAATCACAGATACTAAACCATAAGCAACAACACCTGTTTTCATTAGTAAAGGGCTTGTAATGGCAGTGATTATCCATGTGCCAAATGTCTGACTACATGTAAGATAAGTGATATTAAAAGTGTTTTTTGTTGTTGTTGTCAAAATCAATGGTAGTTCTTGTTCAGAAACAACTTACTGCAAATATAAGACAGCTATCATAGTCATGGCATGCTAATTAGTAGTACTGATTAGCAGTAAGACAGGTCTTTAATTCAGCAAGCAGGTCTCATTATCAATCAGTTTTGAATAATATAGTTCCAAGTTTCATGAAATTATACTGGTAAATTTTTGGTGCAAATATCTATTACTGGTCAGATAACATATTTCCAGAACACCTGTTTGTACACGGTAGTGTATATAAGCAACAGGGAATACTGAAAGGGTGAGAGAAGAATGAAAGATGTTTCTTTCAGTGATTTTTGTGTCCTGAGGTGGATCACATATTCCTATATCTAAAGAGGAAAGTCTGCAGAACATCCATGGTCAAAAGCAGAAGAGTAAACTTTCAGATGAATGAAACATTTAGTTTCCTTTTTTATTATTTTTTTCCCCCCCATTGAGTCAAATAACTATGCGAGTCTGACAGAGTCTGACATTAACCATGCTGTATCATTGAAGAATCAATGTGGATTAAAACATTTAAATCACAATAACATTTTGGTGAAAAAATACACTATGACACCTTCAGTTGTATCCCTTTCTTTTTAAGCAGTCTGATTACTTGCAGAGCTAATACTCATAGTAAAGCCTTATAGAAGGCAATTTATGGCCTATCTTGAACATGTTTTTTTTTCATAAGCCCTAGAAAAAGATAACCAATAACTTTCTATATTTACTTCGCTCCAGTAATTTGTATGAAGTAGTCTTACACATATTAATGTAATTTCATTGTACAATTGTTTATCACTAACAAAATTCCAAACCTATTATAATTTTAAATTTTGCAAGAAAAAGAGATAAAAGACTTGGATCTCTAACACTGTTAGAGAGAATTATTATGTAAGAGAGAATTATTTTATTGGTTTTGGTATTTATGTAGTACAAAGTAATCAAAATGTAGTTTAATCCTCTTTTTGTTTCTATATGACTTTCCTCTGTTTGCTACTAGAACCAAGCAGGAATCAGAGAATCATAAAATGGCCTGGGTTGGAAGGGACCTCAAAGATCATCTATTTCCACCTCTCCCCCTCCCCACCATCTAGGAAGATGCAGCGCTATCAGTCCAAGCCTGCCATACAAATCAGGTCATAGAGGTTATAGAGTAAACCAAAAGCGAGTTCTTTATATCAAGTGAGTTCTGTAGGGGATCTTTTAGTAAATTTGTCCCAATCTTGTTGCCTAAATTACCTGCCTTCACCTAACTCCCCTGACACTCAACCTTTCTCACAACATAAGACTCTGGATGTTAAACTTAAGTACTTCTAATCACAAATCGCTTCATAGAACAGACTTGTCCAGAATAACTCTTTATCTTACCTTTTATTTATTTATTTATTTATTTTTTTTCTTGGAGAAATCTGAAGTGAATAATAAAGCATGATACTTATTGAAAGAGATGGAACATACCACAGCATTCTGGAATAATTAAAAATTATGATGACCAAGGTACAAAGTGAGCTTTTGGGTAAGAATAAATTGCTATTAAAAGCAACATCATTTATTTATTTATTATCAATCTGATCAGATTTCAACTTTACTCTCATTCAATTTACCTTCAGCAGAAAAATAAATAAATAAATAAATAAATAAATAGATAATCTTGCAGGATGGGGACCCTAAGGCATACCAATGGATCTGCTTCAATGACATTGTCCAGGACCAAAGTTATGAAGGGAGATCTGACACACAGAAATAACCTTTTCAGGTAGTCATAGGTAAAGGAAATCTTATAGACTAAAAGTCAGTTACCTAAACAAGACTACCTCAGACACAGAGGTCAACACAGTAGTCTTATAAAACTAAAGCAAATGAAAAGAGTCTAATAGTAAATTATGTATTGAGCAGCAACAAAAATTAAATAACTTTAAAATTAATGAATCACATGAACTTAAGAAAAAAAATGATCTTTGTAACAGCCTTTGTAGAATATTTGAGTCTGAGATATGTAGGATAGTTTGAGCATATAAAATGAAAAATGGAATGTTTTACTAGATTGATCCAAAAAATTGATGGGAAAATGGGTATATGAATCTCCTCTCTGCACTTCTTCTTTCTGCATATTGTCACTTGCTGGTAAATAATCTGTGATTTTCACTATAAATTTGCATATTTACCAGGTTTTGCATGATTTCACTGGGTCAACACTCACATAAATTCATCATCATACATTAAAATAAAACAATTAATAAAGTAATAAAGGCTAACACACTTTAGAATAATTTCAAGAGCTTCAAAAATTGACAATGCTTTACAGTTTCATGAAATCTTAAGATGTATTGTGAAGTCTTGTCTTTTATTGATGTATCTGGGGAAATATATATATATATATAATATGTATAATATATATTAACTATACATTAAAACAGATTATCATAATTATTAATCTAGTGATGAAGTAATATTCAATGAATTTTCCAAATCAATAAACATTTAGAAATGTTGTTAAGACCATGTACTGCAAATCATATTTCTAAAATTAAATATAATATCATTTTTTTTTCCTAATTCACTTAGCTTAAAAAATATTTATTTAATTGTAAAAAAATAAATTAATAAGAAAAACAATTTTGTTTTCTAGGACTGAGAAGTGGATGTCAGAATGCATTTGGTGACAAAACTGGAATTAATTTTTTTTTTTGTTTATAGTAAAATAGCAGTATTAATTTTACATGAAATATACGTATGTATAAATAGTGCAAATGGACAAATTATCATTGAGTTCAGGGGGAAATCTTGCCAAAACACTGCTTCTAGAGTTTCTTCACTCTCCTGCATTTCCAAAGTTGCTATGAAACCCATTGCAAATTTCATTTTCTACTGTATGCAAATTTTTATTCAATATTTTTGCTTTTTATTTTTTACTTATTTTATAATGTAAAGAAAGTTTACTTCTGAAATTATTTCATCATCTGAGTTGCCAAACTTACAATGTTTCAGCTCTTTGATATTTGTAAATGCAACCGTCAGCTTTCAGGTGATAGCTTCCCAGAGTTTACCATCACCATCAAATTAACAAACTAACAAACAAACAAACAAAAAAGGAATGCAGATAAGCTTAAACGATTTGGAACCATTATGGGCTCAGTCAGTTTGCATCAAACACAAAATAAAAGTTATAATAAAATTAAAGTTGTTATCTCCTGGTAATAAGACCTTTCACTTGACCTGAGTTCCACGTGTCATGAAAAGCTGTGAACAGAATGTTAATATGAATGTGATGGTAATTTTTGTACTAGGTTAAAGCCTGAATGAAATGGTGTTTTGCCTGGTTGAATTGGAAATACCTAATCTCACAAGTGTACTCACAAGGCTCAGCAAGTGAAATCACTGAATGCAAATTGAATGCTTACAGAGTTAAACATTCCTCTGATTTTTATTGATTTTCACGATATTTCAGTTTTCTAAAGCCTCACTTGCTGGATTAATAATTAGTTTATTGTCTCTGTTTTCATTAACATTAAAACAAGTAAAAAATAACTCAGATTTTGGCCTTTATATTTAGAGTAGATGTGAGGGAAAGACGTATAAAAGCTGGAAAACAAGGAGGAAAAGATCAGAATATATATATATATATATATATCATACATATATATATATTATTTTTTTTTATTTTAGAGTGCTCCATATTTGAAGAGAAGTATATCATATACAAGAACTGAGAAAGAAAATGGTGAATATACAATTTTATTTCCAGTCACTTTAATTTGGCAGTAGGCAATGACTGACTATAAGTTTACAGGAATACAAAAGCTTCTTCTATTTAACGAAACAAGTGATCTATTCTATATGAATTATACTTAATTAAAAAAAAAAAAAAAAAGTAAAAAAAAAGTAAAATTTCATCTTTACTCTTAACCTGATGGCATGAACTCTGTTTTTTTTTTTCAAACAATTTTATTTACATCAGGATACCTCTTCTCCCTGAGAATACATCAGGTCTATCTTTGCTCCCCTGCCCTCCCACCCCATCCCCCCCTCCTTTTACATACAACAAATATTTTCCTTCAGTCCTCACTGTAACAGGCTGAAGAATTGTAAGAAACTTCTTACTGCAGCATGCAGGATTAATCACTGAGAAGTACATATTTGCGGACTGATCAACAGCCCAGTTTATCAGCAACTTTATATAGTTGCTGATAAACTGGGCTGTTGATCATCTGGTGATGGTCATAAAGTTGACCATCTGGTGATGGGATATGGAAATGCCAGCACTTGTACAACAGCTACATCCAGGAGACCTCTCTCATGTGAGGAGCAATTAGTCATGTAGAAATCAATCTCCCTACCTCTGGAAATGACTTAATTCTCTATATCCCAAAGGAAAATATAAATTCCTATTTGGTGGTGATTTTGCTTACACAGTAGGGGGAAGACCTGAGCCATTGTTGTTACAAACATATTACAAGTTCTGCTGGCTAGTTTAATTCTTAAAGAAATAGAAGAAATACTGCTCAGCTGCTTTCCCTGAATAACAACTAAGCATTTGTAAGGTTATTTTTCTATGTTCTTCCTCCAAAACTTAAATTAGCATTACTAATAGAAGTATTAGGTGGAATGGCAAAACTCAGTGGAAACTTACTTTGTGAACATTAAGATTCTCAAAGATATTCCAATTCAGAAATATATCCAAATCCATACATAATACCCATGTTATTTTCAGATTTTCATAAACACTTTCCTTCCTTCCTTCCTTCCTTCCTTCCTTCCTTCCTTCCTTCCTTCCTTCCTTCCTTCCTTCCTTCCTTCCTTCCTTCCTTCCTTTCCTTCCTTCCTTCCTTCCTTCCTTTTCTCTCTCTTTCCATACATCCCTGCCATAAAGGCAAGAGAAATACTATGAGAAATTACTCTGTACTCTTTTGTTCTCCATTCCAGGAACATAACTATAAGCAGAAGACTAGACAGTTGCCTTGGAGATAGCAATTGGATTGCCATCAAAGTGTGCCACACATCAAATGTGCTGAAAGTATACTTAAAATTTATACAGGACTGGAATGAAAGTTATCCACCTATTCTCTTCAGAGGATTAGGAAAATAGGGAACAGAGGTGAGAGGAAAAAGAACAGCAGGAAAAAGCTTGTTATGGTATACATATAAATTTCAGAAAATTGAAATGTTGGTGTCTACCTCACAGGTACTAATCTGGTAATTATTTTTTTTTCAATACTAAAACCAAAATGCAAGAAAATCACACCTGTCTTGAACAAAAACAAACAAACAAACAAACAAACAAAAAAAAAGTAAATTGTTTACAATTCAACAGTAGAATCATAGAATCATAGGATATCCTGAGTTGGAAGGGACCCAGAAAATTCAGACCATATGACTAAGAGCACAGTCCAAACACTTCTTAAACTCCAACAGGCTTGGCGCCATGACTATGTCCTTGGCGAGCCTGTTCCAGTGTGCAACAACCCTCTCGGTAAAGAACCTCTTCCTGATATCCAGCCTGAACCTCTCCTGTTGCAGCTTGACACCATTCCCTCGGGTCAAAACCCTGGTCACTAAAGACAATAGATCAACATCTGCCCCTCCACTCCTCCTTGTGAAGAAACTGTAGACTGTGATAAAGTCTCCTCTCAGCTTCTTCTTTCCCAGGCTGAACAGCCCAAGTGACCTCTGCCGCTCCTCATACGTCTTCCTTTCTAGGCCCTTCACCATCTTAGTAGCCCTTCTCTGGACACACTCCAAGAGTTTAATGTCCTTTTTTGTACTGTGGTGCCCAGAACTGCACAAGTACTTGAGGTCAGGCCACACCAGCGCAGAGTGGTGTGGGACAATCACTTCCCTTAACCAGCTAGCAATGCCATGCCTGATGCATCCCAGGATACAGTTGGCCCTCCTGGCTGCCAGGGCACACTGCTGGCTGATATTCAGCTTGCTATCGACCAGAACACCTAGATCCCCCTCTGCAGGACTGCTCTCCTGTGTCCCATCACTCAGTCTAGTATAGCCATAGTCTATAGTATAGTTTATAGTATAGTCTAGTATAACCCAGTATAGCCAGGGTTGCCCTTTCCTAGGTGTAGGACCCATCACTTTTTTTTGTTAAACATCACATGGTTGGTGATCACCCAGCTCTCCAATCTGTCCAGATCTCTCTGGAAGGCATTTCCACCCTTTTTTACCCTAATATTGTTGGGTTGATCTATACATAATTTAAGAGATTTTCTTAGAAAAGGAGGAAACCTTGTTTCTTCACTCTCTGTACTTCAATCGAGAAAAAAAAAAATAAATTACTTAATGGCCAGCTAAAATATCCCTTGTTTTTACAGAAGCAGACTATGAGGAGAAGAACAGTATCAGTATATTTCCATTACGGATTTAGAACTACTGGCAATTTTGGCCATTTTTTTTTTGTTTATTTGCTTGTTTGTTTGTTTTTGACTGTGTAATTATAGCTATAAACATCATGTTTATTTCTTTAGTAAAATTTAATGTAACTAATACAAAATGGTTGTTGTTTTTTTTGTATGTTTGTTTGTTTTTGTTTTTCTATTCAAGTGTCTGTGTCAAAGACAAAGCAGGGTACAGGGTGTTCCATGTCCTGTTCAGGACATAGGAATAACATAGGAATATACTTTTTCATTTTTGATGAGAAATTAAAATGTTTCTGTTTGAATCTCTGCTAATGCTAAATAAATAAATAAATGATCACTTTAAAAAAAGTGAAATAGTAGGATGTAGAGTTATTTTAATGTAAGACTTTAGTAAAAATAAAACTTTATTGTTATGGATATCCAACTAAATGTTTTTCTTTGATGAAAAGGAAATGGTAGATCTTATTAATGGAATACCAATCTGGTGCTGAATCTTCATCCAGTCATTCTCACCTCCTACCTTCTGTCATTCCCTTTTAATGACACGTTAAAGGAAAGGATTATATAAAAGAAGTCTATTATAAATAAAATAGAATGAGTCACCAGAAGATACTTGAAATCATTCTGTCCAATACAGTGGTGTATTCCTATTTAATTTGCTTGCTTTATGAATTATATGTTTATGTTGCTAAAATGACAGGTATGATATAGTTCCAGCATCAGTGAGCCTAACTGTACCTGCTTCACACACAAACATCAAGATAACACTAGATGTTCATTGTGTTTTAAAGGATTATTGCCTTAAAAATAATTGTTCTGACTCAACACTATACCTCAGCAAGTCTGAAATTTGTCTTCGGAGATGACTCACATTTTTCAAGTTAGGAACATACAAGGAATTATCCTTAGATCAAGGTCTCTGTTGAGGAGTAGCTGTTTTCTTCAGATGGAATTTGATGACATTAATTTTCCTTTTCTTTCTATAGATTGCTTTCTCTTTCATAAGCAAAAACTGTGTGCAGGAAAAATACAAATGAAATATGACACTTGCTTTATACATACTGTGCAAACTTAACTTCATACAGCAGAAGAGTGAGAAAGAAATGTCAGCTAGGAATCAAATGATGACATTTGTTTAAGAGAGCAGGTTCTGGAATAAAAGATGTAATGTGCCTGCCTATAATCAAGGCAAATACTCATCATTGGAATGTGGAATTCATACACAGTTGACATGCAATTAAAATTTTATAAGCACTAAAATGTATTTGCAATAAATAGGTCAGAGGAACATCTGATATGGATTTTAGTTACTCTGTTAGTTCTCAATTTGCTATTGCGTACACTCAGCAAGTCTTCAGATGACTGGGTGGTGGAGTTGTCACAACAGAAGGACAGGATGTCATTCAAAGGGACCTGGACAGGCTGGAGAAGCAGGCCCATATGAGGTTCAACAAGTCCAAGTGCAAAGTACTGCACCCGGTCAAGACAATCCAAGGCAGGAGTACAGACTGTGAGAAGAACTCATTGAGAGCAGCACTGTGGCGAGCCCTTGGAGGTTCTGTTAGAAAAAAGGCTTGACATGAGCCTAGATGTTAACTTTAAAAGGGTTAAAAGGGGTTTTATTCCATTGTGATTGCTAATTACATTATAAATAAACCAGAGTTAAACATATCTTGGTATGTATACTTTCTTATAGATATACCTTTTTATCCCTTACAGGTCTTGCTTTTGCTATCCACTCTTGTGTTTAGTCAAGTATGAGAACATTGCAAAGCAAGTTATACATATCACATTTTTAGAACCTTCCTTTGCTGCAATGAGCAGCTTATATAGGTATTCAGAGTGGAAGGAGAAAATTTAAGTATAGAGGCATTCTGTTAACTAAAGGGTTGGAAAGGTCTACATCTCAAATATGGCTGTTCCCAAAACTTGTACAAAAAAACAGTCAGACATAGAAAACTGATATAATGCAGTGCCATTTATATAGGCTGGCATTTGTGAAAAAGAATATTCATCTGCATGAATGGTATTCATGCATATTTAAAACTGTATTTCAATGTCTATTATGATTATAAGCTATTTTCTTTCTCTACACTAGCTCTTAAATATATCTTCTTTTCTCAGATCCTGTGAAAGAAATTAGGCTCCAAAATATCAAAGGACAACTCTGAATAGGTTGGGGAAGATTTTTATTTTTTTTCCCCCCTTTGGATAACTTTCAGATACAAGAATAAAGCCATTCCAATCTAACATTCTTTGATCTGAATTTCAGGCTGAAAATCTAACAGGAACAGAAACACTTCGAAGTTTTCTTTTCGTCTTTGTTTTATTTTGGTCACAGTATCAGAATCCAAATACACACATTCCATGAAAGAAAACAGCTGCTATACCCATAAGAGGACTTATGCCTCCTCATTTTGCCTAGCTCCCTCAATACCTAGATGATCAAATACCATGATCAAGTGCCATCTGGTGTTTCAGGAAGCTACAGTCTGTACTCAATTGACTTTTTACTCATAAAGGTTTCCTGGGCATCTGAAGATTTGTTTATTTTGGCATAGTTATAGCTCCCTATGGGCTGACAATTAAGCACATGAAATCTTCAAGATCTATAAGCTAGGCTCCCAGCTCAGCTCAGATCCAAATCTGGTGGGTATTTTTTACCACACAGATCACAAAATTAGGCTTGAGCAAATCAAACAAACAAAAAACAAACAAACAAAAAGCCACGGGAAGTCAGATAAAGCAACTGAACCCTTATTCTTACCTCATAGAGAAGAATTACATTCTGCATTATATACATATTATTATTATTATTATTAAATTTACATTATGTAAAAAATATGTAAAACCCTTTTTAAAGGGTTTTACAGAATTGGACCCTCATTTTTTCCCATTATTGTTGCCCTTTTTTACACACACACACGCAAAAAAAAAAAAAAAAAAAAAAACTTTTTTTTTTTTTAGAAAAGTCAGAAAAAGAAATCCAACATAACAACGATTAGGTCTCATCCATTATTGTTTTAATTGATGAACATAAATGCTGATGGATAAACTTTGATATAGGAGGAAGCATAAAATGATATACCTTAATGTGTAATGATATACCCTAATGTGTAATGTGTATACCTATATGTCTTAATAACACTCCTAAATAGGCCAGGATAACATTATTTTACTCTCAGAAAGGAAAGACTTTACAAAAAAAAAAGTTTGCAGAATAATGTTCAAAGGCAGTTTCTATGCAAGGAATCTAAATGAGATAAGAAGTAGTCTTTGGGGAAATTCAATATTTCAGTTATCAAACATATAATCATAATATATTGATGAACTCTAATGAATATTTTTTTAAGGCCAATGTCTAAATGATAGAAAGTCCTCAATGGCCAGAATTATGCTTTTAATTTTTAGGACAAAGAAACAGCAACTTTGTCCTGGTCTTTTCAAAACTTCTAGGTTATTTTAGAAGAACTGTATATGTTTGATATAATAGCTTACTTTGATGAATAAACTGTGATTTGGTAATTTGTTAGATGGTAAAAATATCTACAAGGGGGTGCTATGATATTCAATATTCACTGAGTTTACTATTTATTCACAAAGACTGTAGATAAAAGAAGATAAACTTACATTTTAAATAAAGACATTAAAAATATTTGTGTTCAAGAAAGATACTCTAATCATTCTAGGCTATATGTTCAGGGATTTAAAAGATTTTCATACTGGGACAATTTAGTTACAATGAATAATTTGGATAGTTGAGTGTTAAAACATGAAAATGGATAGGTAAAAATGGTTAACTTCAGGAATTTTTTTTTTTTTTTCCCAAAGTCATTTAAAATTATGATGTATCTTAGATCTGTTAGTCATTGTTGTGCAGTCCTACTTGCTGTTTTCCAGGTATTCTTTCACTGTCTCAGTTTCCCCTTATATATTCACTTACCTAATCCCACAGATCAGCTGGTCTTGACTGGTAAATCTAGAGTTTCAAGGATGCCACCACATTCATGAAAGACAAAGAAAATAACAATGCTTGGTGCTGAACAGGCCAACAATTCCCAAAATACTCATTCAATTTTTGTGACATTTTAGCAAAGATCTGAACTGATTAATCAGAACTGTCCATAAATCACAGAATCACAAAATCACAGAATTGAAGGGGTTGGAAGGGACCTTGAAAGATCATCAGGTCCAACATAAATGATAACTATATTTCTGTAAGTTATAACCTCCTTAAGTTTCAGGTTGTCAGGATGCTCTCTGGTATAGCTCTTCTAAAGACTTTTCAAATGAATGCCTCTATTTTCTGACAGATCTTCTTTTAAGTTGTCTGCTGACTGTTGTTATTTTATAATGCAGATGGAGCACATGAGGATGCAGAAACAGACTGCAATGAGAATTTTAGTGGTCTGAGGTAACAACGGAAGAGGGCCTGAAAAATATTATTAAGAATAAGATATATCTAAGGATAATATGTAGCTATATAATTTCAAAAAATATTGATAGCAAGTAGAAGGTTAAGTCCATTTTGCATAGATAAATTTCTCTCTCTCTCTTTTTTTTTTTTTTTAATTTCCCCCCTTTCCCTTTCCCTTTCCCTTTCCCTTTCCCTTTCCCTTTCCCTTTCCCTTTCCCTTTCCCTTTCCCTTTCCCTTTCCCTTTCCCTTTCCCTTCCCCTTCCCCTTCCCCTTCCCCTTCCCCTTCCCCTTCCCCTTCTCTTTTCCCTCATTTCCCTTTCCCTTTCCTTTTTTTTTTTTTTTTTTTTTTTAAGTATAGTTATAGTTAGTTTTCAGCTAAGTATGTCCTGAGGCAGGCCAAGGACAAATGTAACAGTTTACATTACTACCTAGAAAAACTACCTGATTCAGCACAAACGTCAATAATTATTTCAATAATTATTTTAATTTTATTTGAGTTGGTTTGATCAAAAGTTTTATCTCACCAAGTCATTCAAAAAGCTATCTGTTTTACTACATCTGCAATTAATTTTCTTGAATGATTTCAACTCATTTAATACGTTAATATAATCCTTAGAAAAATGAATCCCAAACTTTACTACCGTAATTGATTATAAATAATCATATGTGATGAATATTCTTCATGTTTTGGTAGGAAATTTGTAACTACTTTTTATAGATCAGTTTAAATATCAAGATAAGTCCTTGAAAATTTAAAGTAGGCAAACCAGTACTCAGACAAGAGACATTATGGTAATAGTGTTTGTAATATGCTAAACATGGGATGGTCATGGTAATCAATCGGATGGATTGGTTTGCAAATATATAGTGTCATTAGAAGAGTGGTTTAAACATAGAATATAAAACATAAAAAAAAAAAAAAGAAACTATTTTTTACAAAAATATATAAATAAATGATTCTACCCTGCTAAAATAACAAATTTAGCAAAACGTGGTATAAAGTATATTTATATATATATAAATCAAAAAGAATCTGAAAAGTGTACATTATTTTTGACAATTTTAGAAATAATGATGGAATGTGTGAGAACCTTAAGACTATCAGTACAGATGGTATGTATAGGAAGGAGTATCATGTGTAAGAAAACAAATGTCTAGATAAATAATGGGAAAAAAAAAAAAAAGAGAGAAAAAAAAAAAAAAAGAGAGACTAAAATACTAAAATTAGCCTGAACTCCCTCAAAATACCTGTAGAATCTGAATCTGAATTTGTTTACTTCTGTCTACTGTGTTTTGAATAACCTGAAATGATAACTGTATCTAAGAGCAGGAAATACATTAAAAAAAAAAAAAAAAGAAAAAAGAAAAAAGTGGGGGGAGGTGGGGGAATAAGGCAAATGTTTATAATCTATTGTGATGAACAATTTACTGAAGTCATATTTGCAAAGTAATTACTCGATTAAAGTTCTTTTATCATTTACTATTTAAAAATAAACAAAACACAACAAAACGAACAAAAACAAACAAACAACAACATATAAATCAGCTGTAACTTTGAAAGAGGGTTATGAATCTTTAACTTTTATTATAACAGTTTCACCAGAAAAACTTAAAAAAAATTTGTCCAGAAGATCGTTTTGTAGGAAAATAAATTAAAAAAAAAAAAACAAATTCTGACACACTAAAAATAAACACGACTTGCCAAGAGTCCTTCCTATGATGATGGTCTAAGAAACCAACCAACCACACAAGACTGTAATGTAAAAACTTACCTGTGTGAGTACATCAAAAAAAAAAAAAGTGCAAAAAAAAAAGAAACCATTTTTATAGAAGAGTCTTTGAAGTTTATGTTTTTGTTATCTCTCTACTGAAGAATTATAGATATAGCATCAGTGTAGAAGCTGCTTTCAGAATGATAATATGATTGTGATAAGTGGAATTATTGTTCTGTTCTTCTGTATCAGCTTCCCTTAAATAAATGGTGTCAGAATTTTGATTGCCTTGAAGGTTGCTAACAAAACATCCTATAACACAATTTCATCAAGTAGGATATGCTACATGGCAAATAAATTTAGGCAGAGATAATATGGAAAAATGTTATATTTTCAGTTATTAAAATACGAAACAGACATCTTTCTGTTTGGATTTAACTTTGGGGGGTGCTGGTAGAGTAACAACAGTAAAGTAACAATACTAATACATACTAGTAGTAAGTACTTACTACTGTAATATGTTTTTAAAAGTTGAAGGAAATATGAAAGAAACGGATTTTAGACTAATAGGACCTAAATAATTCATTACCATTATATATGAAAGAAAAATAAATAAATAAGTAAATGGATGGATCAGTCTGAAATAACTCTTTAAGCCAAGAAGTAGGTATTTATAGCTTATTTTCCAGGCTCTGTTCCGTACTTCTGCAAAATACTTTATCCAAAGTATTATTATTTGCTTTTTTCAGATAATGTAAGTATAAAAGCAATACAAAATGAACTGTGTCTGCAATCTCCTAGTACCAGACTAGTTTTATATAGAAACGGAATCCCTCTTACTGTACCTAGAATAGATTATACTGTGTGTTTTACCACTTCCCCCTGCTTTTTATATACTGGTCCCATGGGGTGGAAGTTTCAAAAAAACTGTTAGTCTGTCTCCTTTCATCAACAATGAAACACACCATATCAAACAGAGGGAGAACTTGGAATGAAATGCTATAAAAAAAAACAACAACAAAACATTATTTCAAGCACAATCACTATGATCTCTTCTGAATTACGTACACTTTTCATCTAAAGAAAAAATATTTTTTCTCTCAAAATATAATAAGATAATTTTCTAATTCTACCCATCTCAAGATGAACATGATTTTAGAAATCATTACTTTGGGTTTCAACACAGATATGACAACATAAATGTTCAACATTTCACGTATCGTGTATATGCCTTATTAAACATTTCAATAGCAAAATTTAATTTAATTTAATTTAATTTAATTTAATTTAGTTTAACTGTACATTCAAGTATCTTTCCAGTAGATCCCATTTAGCTGGCTTTCCAGAAAATAAGTTGTGCTTGAGTTGAAAGAGTTTTGTTGAAAAGATGGACCACAGCTGATATTTATTCTGTTTTTGTTTTTGTTTTTCATAGAACTTTGTCTACACCTGACATGATCAGTTGTAATTATATTTTCACTGAGGTGATAGATAAAAAAATATTTTGTTGATATTTTTATTTAAATTATTTAGTATTATCTCATAATACCAAAGTGGTTGGGAACAGCACTGTGTACTGGGTCTGGCTGGAATGTTAACTTTCCCGGCAGCAGCCCATTCAGTGCCGTACTCTGTACTTGTAGCTGGAACAGCAGTGTTATCACACCAGTGTTGTGTCTACTGCTGAGCAGCAGTGGCACAGCATTGGGCCTTTCTCTAACCCTCCTAGGGGGTGGGCAAAAAAGTGAGGAGAGAAACATCACTAGGGCAGCTGACCTAAACCAATCAAAGGGATATTCCATACCATGTGGTGTCACACTCAGCAATAAAAGGTGGAAACAGGAAGAAGAGGGGAGGGGTGGGCTCTCGTTGAGAAGATGTCGGTCCTCCTCTCGAACACCGGCTGCGTGCGTTGAGGCCTTGCTTCAAGGACGTGGTCAATCATCGCTCATTTGTGGGAAGTAGAGAGTATTTTCTTTCCTCTGCACTTCCATATAGCTTTCATTTATTTTGTTTGTTTGTTTTCCTCCCTTTTTCCCCTTTCCCTTTTATTTCCCCTTAGTTAAATTGTTTAGTTCATGGTAGTCTTTATTTAATGATTATAATTATTTCCCTTTAATTAAATTATCCTTATCTCAACCCGTGAGTTGTTCTTTGCTTTACTTCTCCCCCTCCTTATCTAAAGGAGGGGGAGTGAGAGAGCGGTTGTGGGGTTTAGCTGCCCAGCACGGTAAAACCACCACAGTCCTTTTTGGCGCCCAACGTGGGGCCCGAAGGGTTGAGATAACAATAGAATTGATTAAACGCATACAACTAGCCCTAGATATCGCCGAAAGAGAAAATTGGCCAGTATTGTATCTTTATACTGACTCATGGATGGTGGCAAATGCTCTGTGGGGGTGGCTGCAGCAATGGAAAGAAAGCAACTGGCAGCGCAGAGGTAAGCCTATCTGGGCTGCTACCCTGTGGCAAGATATTGCTGCCCGGGTAGAAAACCTGGATGTTAAAGTACGTCATGTAGATGCCCACATGCCCAAGAGTCGCACTACTGAAGAACATCAGAACAACAAAGAAGTGGATCGAGCTTCGAAAATTGAAGTGGCTCAGGTGGACCTAGACTGGGAACGTAAGGGTGAGCTGTTTGTAGCTCGATGGGCCCATGAAACATCAGGACATCTGGGGAGAGATGCCACTTACAGATGGGCTCGTGATCGAGGGGTGGACTTGACCATTGAGGCCATCACACAGGTTACCCATGAGTGTGAGACCTGTGCTGCAATCAAGAAAGCCATGAAGGTAAAATCTCCCTGGAACAGGGGGAGATGGCTAGGGTTTCAATATGGTGAGGCCTGGCAAATTGACTATATCGGACCACTCCCCAAAACTCGCCAAGGCAAACGGTACATACTCACCATGGTAGAAGCAACTACTGGGTGGCTGGAAACATACCCTGTAAACCATGCCACAGCCCGAAACACTATCTTGGGCCTGGAAAGACAAGTATTGTGGCGTCATGGTACACCAGAGAGAATTGAGTCTGACAATGGGAGTCATTTCCGAAACAATCTTGTTACCTCCTGGGCAAAGAGGCATGGTATTGAGTGGGTGTACCACATCCCTTACCACCCACAAGCCTCTGGGAAGGTTGAGAGGTACAATGGACTGTTAAAGACTATGTTACGAGCATTAGGTGCTGGGACGTGGAAACAATGGGACACAAATCTACCAGAAGCCACTTGGCTAGTTAACAATAGGGGGTCTGACAGCCGTGCTGGTCCTGCCGAAACAAAACCCCTACACACTGTGAAAGGAGCTAAGGTTCCCGTAGTGCATATAGGAAGGTGGATGGGGAAGGCAGTGTGGGTTGCTCCTGCCTCGGGAAAAGGCAAACCCACTCGTGGGATTGTCTTCGCCCAAGGACCAGGGTATACCTGGTGGGTCATGCAAAAGAATGGGGATATCAAGTGTGTGCCTCAAGGAGATTTGACATTGAGAGAAAACTAATCTATAATCTAAGTTATACGTTGTAGGAAGATGCTGTAGGATCAACGACAGGTCAACTTTGCAAGGAGCCGGGCAGTGCAACAAGGACTTGAACTAAGCTGGTGCTGGTGTCCAGACATTCAACTCCGCCTGCCTTGAGTGGCCACTTTGGCAGATGAAGACCTAATCATCAACAGTTCTTATGAACATTTTCCAAGAAAGACCTATGGAATGAAAAGATACATCTGCCTATTAATCCTGTCCTGTTAAATCCTTGTCCTGTTAAAGGACAAGGGATAATGATAAGAATGCTTGTATTCTAAAGTATGGGGATCTGAGTGTGACACAAATGTTATGGAATAAGGGGTGGAGGTTGTACTGGGTCTGGCTGGAATGTTAACTTTCCCGGCAGCAGCCCATTCAGTGCCGTACTCTGTACTTGTAGCTGGAACAGCAGTGTTATCACACCAGTGTTGTGTCTACTGCTGAGCAGCAGTGGCACAGCATTGGGCCTTTCTCTAACCCTCCTAGGGGGTGGGCAAAAAAGTGAGGAGAGAAACATCACTAGGGCAGCTGACCTAAACCAATCAAAGGGATATTCCATACCATGTGGTGTCACACTCAGCAATAAAAGGTGGAAACAGGAAGAAGAGGGGAGGGGTGGGCTCTCGTTGAGAAGACGTCGGTCCTCCTCTCGAACACCGGCTGCATGCGTTGAGGCCTTGCTTCAAGGACGTGGTCAATCATCGCTCATTTGTGGGAAGTAGAGAGTATTTTCTTTCCTCTGCACTTCCATATAGCTTTCATTTATTTTGTTTGTTTGTTTTCCTCCCTTTTTCCCCTTTCCCTTTTATTTCCCCTTAGTTAAATTGTTTAGTTCATGGTAGTCTTTATTTAATGATTATAATTATTTCCCTTTAATTAAATTATCCTTATCTCAACCCGTGAGTTGTTCTTTGCTTTACTTCTCCCCCTCCTTATCTAAAGGAGGGGGAGTGAGAGAGCGGTTGTGGGGTTTAGCTGCCCAGCACGGTAAAACCACCACACACTGGAATACTATAGTAATGTCACCAGCTGAACTAAAGTCACCAGAAAGGAAGAAATCATTGTTTTTGCCATCCCTTCTCTCTTTTTCTAAGCAGAGTTATATCTGTTATTATAAATTCCAAAGTTCTTCTAAGTATGAAAAAGTCTGGTAAATAGCACAGGAAAAAAAATCTGAACAAAAGAGAAAAGCAAAAACAAAAACAAATTTTGTGTGTTTGTTTGTTTTGTTTTGTTAATATCCCTGTTGTGCTCTCAGAGTTTCTTGTAGAAAAAATGCTAATGCAGAGGACATTCATTTTTCCTCATGCACACTTATTTGATTCATTAGCCTCTTCATAAGACTACTTACAGATTTTTCCTGTTTCAACAATTTGCATTTAGAACTGTAGAAGTAATATGAGAACAACCAATGGAAAGTTTGTGTAGTTAAGGACTTCAATAACTTCTAGGCCAACAAACAAAGGTTCCTGTTATTAGATATGTCAAATTCAATAAATTTCACTTGTCTGTATAGGCCTTGGAGTTACTATCTGTATTCAACTGCTTCCATAGGCTTCTGTCAAAGCAGAGTGAATCTCTCTTACCCGAAACCGTCAAACTACTTTTCACCTACAGATCTCAGGAAGGCAGATAATACATAGATGATTTATATGATATTTACATAGATGATTTACTATGATAAAATCATAGATGATTTTAGATAATACGATAGATGATTTAAACATGTTTTTACAACATCATTTATAATATGTCAGTTAAATGCTTATTTAGTTTTCTGTGTTCAGTAGTATATTATACTGTACTGTCCTGGAAAATGGAACCTCTTTCTAACCTGACATAAGCAGACTAAAGATTGTCTTACAGTGGAACTTTGGAGGAAGTTCTAGTACTTATGGATGGGTTGGGAAAAATGTAAACACTTTATAGTATTATTATGGTCTAAAGCTGCATTTTTTGCCTTTGGTGAAAAAAAAGGAATAGTTTGAATTTTACAATATTTTTTCCATTTGTACATCTCCTGGTTTTTGTTCTTGTCATGCACGTTATTAATCTCTCTTCTTCAAAATGCCTTTATACTTAACAAATAAAGAAAAATCCGATACTACTAATATAAATTATCTGTTAGGAATTTAAACTTCAGCTCAGAAATTTTCTTTCAATTTTATACTATTACAAAATTAAGGACTTAGTCTCCCTTTCTTTTTATTTATTTATTTGTTTGCTTGTGTATTTATTTATTTTCTTTCACTGGTTTGGGACCAGTGGATTTATCCAGAATCATAGAATCTCATAACGGTTTGGATTAAAATCATCTAGTTACAAGCCCCTCTCCCTCCTACCAGCGCCCTTCCACCACCCCTTCCATTAGACAAGGTAACCCAAACCCCACCTAGCCTGGTCATAGACACTTCCAGGGATGAGTCTTTAAAAGACTTAGCAGCTTTTAAAGTTTTGTATGTTTATTTGTTTGTTTGTTGTTTTTAATTTTACATTTCCTTACACACTTAGAGTAATTTAAGTAAAACTGTTCTAAGCTTTTATAAAACTGCTACTGAAAAACTGCACTTATGTTGTACACAACTCCAGAGTTAGGTCAGTCATGGTGGCCTTGGCTGGGGAGGGCAGCATAGCCAGGCAGGGAAGGGTTGTGTAGAACTGGAGCCAGCCCTGCTGTGCCCTTCTTGGGGCAGTGGCTGACAGCCCTGGACCTTACAAGGGAGCCTGGGCGGATGGGCAAGTGAGGGAAACCCAGCAAGGACAGATGATGAAAATGTTTCCAGGGCCTAAAAGATGTTATTTTTATCTTGCAATTAAACACTCTTCATATTTTTGTGACTAGGGCATTTTAACAGTCATAATGATGCGTTGAGGAGTCTATTTTTTCCCTCAAAAGAAAATGGGGTCAGCTTGTAGTTTAGTGTGCATATTTGTATCACCTGTTTTCTCATATCACTGTAATTTTTTTTTTTCCATTTAAAATCTATAATTTTGAATGAGGCAGACCAAAGACAAAAAATCAATGTCTCCGCTATCCAGGCAGGTGATCCTAATTCCATTTTCTGTTTGCCTCGTCAAAAGAGAAGGAAGGAAGGAAGGAAGGAAGAAAGGAAGGAAGGAAGGAAGGAAGGAAGGAAGGAAGGAAGGAAGGAAGGAAGGAAGGAAGGAAGGAAGGAAGGAATATTCAGCTATATATTTCATTATAAAGTTGAAATGATTTGATGGACAGGTACACTCTTTGCTGGGTTATAAAACTGGATGGATGTCCAGGCCCAGAGAATGGTGGTGAACGGAGTGAAAACCAACTGACAACCAGTCATGAGTGGTGTTTTCTCCTGGGGCCAGTGTTTGGACTCATCCTCTTTAATATATTTGTACATGATTTGGATGAGTAAATTGAGTGCATCTTTAGTAAGTTTACAAATGACACCAAGCAGGGAGGAAGTGTCAATTTGCCAGAGGGTAGGAAGGCCCTGCAGAGGGATCTGGACAGGATGAGTTGATGTGCAGAGGCCAATGGGATGAGGTTCAAGGTGGCTAGTGCTGGGTCCTGCACTTTGGCCACAACAAACCCATGCAACACTACAGACATGGGGGGATAGTGTCTGGAAAGTTGTGCAGAGGACAAGGATCTGGGGGTGTTGGTCAATGCCTGCCTGAATATGAGCCGGCAGTGTGCCCAGGTAGCCAAGAAGGCCAACAGCATCTTGGCTTGTATCAGGAATAGTGTAGTCAGCAGGATCAGAGAGGCAATTGTCCCCCTGTACTCAGCTCTGGTGAGACCTTCAGTACTGTGTTCAGTTTTGGGCCCCTCAGTACAAGAAGGATATCAAGGCCATGGAACATGTCCAGAGAAGGGCTATGAAGCTGGTGAAGGGTCTGGTACACAAGTCCTATGAGGAGCGGCTGAGGGAACTGGGGTTATATGGTCTGGAGGAGGCTCAGGGTAGACCCCATTGCTCTCTACGGCTACCTGAAAGAAAGGTGTGGGGAGCTGAGGGTCAGCTTCTTCTCACAGATTACTAGTGATAGGACTAGAGGGAATGGCCTCAAGTTGCTCCAGGGTAGGTTTAGGTTGTAAATTAGAAATTCCTTCTCATAAAAGTAGTCAGGCATTGGAACTGGTTGCACAGGGAGGTGGTGGAGTTACCATCCCGGGGGGTGTTCAAGGAAAGGGTGGACATAGTGCTTAGTGACATGGTTTGGTGGGTGTCACCTTTAGTAAGGCAATGGTTGGACCAGATGATCTTGGAGGTCTTTTCCAACCTTAACAATTCTATGATTCATCTACAGACAACATTTAGGTAATTAGTGGCATTTATAGACAGTTTTTGCTTTGTAGGAAATGTTTAAAATCTGACTTTAATCCACACTGGAACAGAAATTTATTTTGAAATGAAAAGATTTATTCTAGGAAAACTAACACCAAACAACTCTTTGTCTACACCTTACTCTGGATTTTTTTAAGATGTTTGTAGAATTTCACAGCAAGTGAGCATGTATAAGAATAGTACATATTAAAGTGCCAGGCAGGATATAAGAACTGTCTTACATGCTTTCAGAAAAACTAAATTCAAACTTTTTTAGACCTCCATTAAAGAGGCCTTCCTGTTGGAGGAAAATAGTTACCTAAAGTCTAAACTAATCATCAAATTTGAACAGAATCATGACTTTTGCAACTAAAACATGCAAATGCTTTTTTGGAGACAACGTATTTAGTAGAAAGAAGAAAAATGGTGATGCTGTATAAGGAAAAATAAACAGGTTCAAGAATGTGTTAAACTTTTCTGTTTGTAGACTTTGAAAGATAGGCAGTTAACTTTCCTGTTCTAGCAATATATATACATATATATATGGAATTTACTTTATAGATATTTACTATAGATATTTATAGTCATTTGGGCTTCAATGCACTTTACCAGGCATAATTTAAACAGATGAGTCACAACACTTTCAGAGCATAGGAAAAAAAAATCATCCTTTGTTTTTCAGAAGGTTTAATTAACTCAAAAGATTTGTCCAAAACACCAGTGAATATGTTGTCAGAAACATGGTTAGACCTTTATGAATTCATGGCTTTCAAGTGCATTCTAATGAAGATTTACATTCCCTTCTTTACAAATTTTCATTTAGATTCTTAGATTTTCTATTCACAGAATGATGATAATTCTGAATGATAATTTTAAAATTTGTATGTATGATTGTTTGAGGTTTAGCGTTATATTCCTCCCTTCCTTGCTGTAGGCAAGTTTGCTCACTTAGGTAAATGAACACAGAAGAGCAATTGCATTCGGTGAGAACATATTGGGCCTAATGGGTGTAGTAATCTAATTTCAGCTCTGTCGCTCATCTCTGAACTCCATTTTGGTAACTCCATTTTGGTTATTAACATCAAACAAAAAAAATAATGAAACTGCTGAAAGATCTGGATTTTTTATAGACTTTAGAGAGAAAATGTCACTACTCTTTCCACTTCATGTACAAGACTTTCAAAGAAATATAGCTGTTAGCAACAGTTGATGCTTTGTAATACAATGTATGATGCTTTTTGTCAGTATTTTTAGTGCAGTTGCACTGTCCTTAAATAATTAGTACTCCTTTAAGCTGCAATACTTCAAATTCATCAAAAGGAAAATGTATTTATTTACTAAATATCCATTAGATTGACACATGTATAAATAACTTTGACTCATTTGCATGTCTCAGAGGCATGGTTTATTTCCTGTGATAGGTTAGTCACTATTATGACAATGATATAATTTCTATTCAAAACAATAATTTTATTATATTTTTAATGCATTTATCAGGGTTCCATCTCCTGGATGAAATGTTAGTCAATGAAAAGATGATGAATAAGAAGGTGTGAATAATGCTGAGTGCTGGATAAGATTAAGTCACCAAAGTTAAAAGATTAATTAATGCTGAAATTAATTGTTACCAATGGCTTTGTTTTATTGCTTTTGCAATATGATTATGAAGAAGTAACCATGACTGGGTCTTTCTTTATTATGAGGCATTTATGCAGGGAAATCCTTCAAAATAATTCTAGAATAAGAAGGGCTAATATGTTCAAGTAGTTACAGAATTACAATTGAGCAGGTGCTATCTATACAGGATTTGCTTCAGCAAGATATATCAGAGGCAAGTAGCTGACAGAGTTCTTTTTAATTACCCTCTGGAAAATTTGGCACAAGTATATTCAACATTCTATTGATGCAAGGTCAGGGTGACTTCATTTCTGTGTGTTGCTGTAGGCTCTAACCAAGTATGGGCTTTCCACAATTGTTGAGAGACAAAAGATAACAAAAAAATAATAATCAGTTGCAATTCTAGTCTATTAACTTTTCTAGAAGTGTTAACAGGACATGTGGAGTACCAGGGTTTCTCCTAGAGGCAAAGATGTATTCTTCTGCCACAAAGTAGCAATTAAAAATTACTTTGAGCAAAATCAAATCTATAGTATTCACACCTCTTTTGCTTGCTTTACGATCTCTAGATAATATTTAGTTCCAGGAGATGATATCCTTAGGTGATTTACTTTAGACTGGCTAATAATGTTGACAATTGTATACACATACTATTAGAAATAATTCCTATCTATGCAATGCATATTTTATAAGATACCTAGATTCTAAAGCAGAATAGCAGATATTGAACCACCTGCTCTACTACCCATGGAAGTGTTATACTTTAATTTTTCTCCCAATACATGTCATAATCTTAGATTCAAGATAAAATGCATGTTTTATCTTTGTGTTTAAGAAAAAGAGCTGCTGATTTCTGCCAATTCATTTTGTCTACAACAAAACAAAACAAAAAACCCCAAAGCATAAATCTCATTAACATGCTTGCTTCTGCTACCTCTTAGAAGAGAATTGTTCATTTCTATGCAAATAGAAATACAGTTTGGCAAATACTGTTGCATCTCTTACAGATCCATGCAATAAATCTCTAAAGAAGGAATGCTATTGCTCTTCATATCATATTACAGTCATATTTCAGGATATGTAAGCAAATTCTGTAACAGAACTAAGGTGTAATACACGTGTATCTAAAACTGCAGCAGTTCTTTTCAGATGTCAGGACTAGTTTAAGACATACAGGAAAGGCTCTCAAACAAACAAACAACAACAACAACAACAAAAACATAATGAAAAAATAATATAGAGGTATTTTAATATATAATAATAATAAAATATAATAAATATAACAATTTAATGAAAATTTTACAGACTGAATTTGTAATAGATGTCACAAAATCATTTGAAAGATGTTAGAGGGAATTGACTTAGAAGGCCTGTTTTAAATGGAATTTCTACTGCATGAATCAGTTTAAACATCTGCTTTGCCCTAATGAAGCCAGTTGAACCTAAGAATAAGTATAATTTTAAGTATGCATTCAAGAGCTATAGTGAATAAAAATGTGTGCACAATTAAGTATTTTCTGTAAATAGGACTACAAAGTGGTGATTTTAATTAGATTTTGATTTATAGAAATTCTACTAAAAGACTGGTCATTTGCTTTTGAACATCTAGTTCACTAAAATAAAACAATATCCATGTCTCAAAACTCTTTCATGAGCAGCTGGTGAAGTGTTTAGAAAATCTAATTTCTCATCTTATAGTCATGTGCCTACAAATAACAAGTGAAATTAAGAAAATGGATACTCTGAATGAACTCTAAGGGGAAAATTCAACAGTAAATAATCAAAACTATGCTAAATAATAGTGAAAAATGGGTGGAAGATCCACCACTTTGTAGCTTTATATATATAACTTTATATCTAAATATATTTTTATATATTCATATTTTATATATATATATATATAATATATCTTTTATTACACATTTGAAAAGTACTTCATTCTCATTGTCTTTCTATTATTTATTTTCCTTTAAAACTCTCTATACTCCTTGTTTTAAATTTAGGTGTTTTACTGGAGACTTAATAAAGTCCTCTTCATTCTAAATGAGAGGGACAATAATTCTTATATAATTACTGCTTAGATCAACTGGAAACAAGTATTGTGTCTTTAAAAATACCCTTATCTGTTGAAATACAAAGATATATTTCCTCATTAAATAGATAGGAATGTCTCTAAAATTTATTACAAACAATTTTATTTATAAAAATATTTATTACAATATTAAAGATTTAATAATAATATGCTTACAAAGATTTTCCTTGATTTCTTAATCATGAAGTAGCAGCAATTTGTCAGATATTTATTCTAACAAATTTTCTATGAATGGAAAACTAACTTCCTATAGTTGACAATTTTTATTTTTAAATTCTCACATGAGAACAGATTTCTCTTTTGTTGTGCATTTGCTAAGACTGTTCCACAATCTGGCAAATCTGCTAATAAGATATATTTATCACTTCATGATCCATCCGTAATCAAATATATTTGCCCCTGTAAAAAAAAAATAAAAAATTAATCAGTTGGGAGTGCTTTTGTGACAGTGTTTTTTTGCTATCCCATGCAGAAACCATTATATTTCCTGAGTACTAATTTCAACAGCATTTCTTAAATAACAGGAATTGGAACAGAAGCAAACATTGTTTAAGCTTAAAGGATGAGTGTGTGATCAATTTATGAACATCAAATCAAAATATAGTGAGAAAATATTAAAAAAAAACAAAAACAAAAACAAAAACAAACAAATTTTAGAAACATCACTCCAATTTTAGAGCTACTCAGTGTGTTCTCCTCTATTTCATTTTATATAAATTGGAGAGGAAAATAGTAAAGCAAATAGTTTCTCTGAAACAAGATAAGCCTGTGTGCATTGATCTTTAACAGAAATCTTGAAACTTTCCTTCTTTCATGAGAGTATGGGAAATACATTGATTTATGTCAAGCCTACGAAATTCTTGATCATGGTGTTGTATCTAAGATATATTCAATTTGTTTTTCACCATGAGTGTTATATCTTACAGAAAAAATTCAGACAACTAATATGAGACATTTTTTTTTTCTTTTTTGTTTGTTTGTTTTTTCATAATTAGGACATTTAAAATTATTTATAGAATTAAAAAAAAAAATAAAATGAATCAAATATATATGTATATATATATGTGTGTATATATATATATATATATATGTATGTATGTATATATATATATTTTCCCCCTGGGGAACTTTGGAAGTAGAAAGTTCTGTAACTTATGACATTAATAAAAAATAAATTTTCCATTGTTAGATATAAAGGCATTGCAATGCCTAGGAATGCTGCACCTCCTTTGCTTTCCTTGAAGTTCCACAGGATTATTTTCCAATATTCGGCAAAATTATGGCCATCTTTTTAAAATAACCCTTCTGGTTGATCCCTTCAACCTCAACACACAGACATAAACTTCTGTTCCCTGTTTTTGATAAAATGTTGCTACAAGATGTATTGTTTTATACCACTTGATGTAATATCTGGAGAGTTATTAACTATAAAATAGTCCTTTCTTTACTCATTTTCTAAATTAAGTGTGACTAGTAAAAGAATTATTAAGTTTTAACACTAATACTACTAATAATATATTTCCTTTGCAAAGAAGTATTAATCATGGGCCTAAATCAATGTCAATAAGAAGACACTCACCATGGATATGTCAGGATTTAGGAGAATTCATTGTATTTATATTGACTGCAGATTTATGCTAGCCATCACATAAAAAGTGAGAACTACATATGCATGCAACCTTCAGAACACTGAAAACAATCTTAAACTTATATACAATTTGTGACTTGCATAGAATGGAAATTAAGTTAACCCTACTTCCTTTTTAAATCTTGCATAATTTGAGACTCATTCAAAATTGTTGTACTCTGAATGTTTTTATTAATGCTGTGGATTTGGTAAAGAGTACGTGAGTGTAGAATGAATGAGAACAGGATCACCAAATTGTCAAAAGGAAACCTTTTGTAGCATATCAGTATTTTGGACATCATACTTCCTTTTAGAACTTTGTATTTTAGACAGATCCCTTTACAGTTAAGATTATTCTACGGCAACTTCAGAAATGCACTGTATTATGATAGTTTATTAATTGTACTCCATGTATTCTTAAGTTTATTATTGACTTGCAGAAAAAAGTGGGGTGATTTGAAAAGAAGAAGAAAAAAAATAAACGGTAAGAAAACCTTGAGATCTTTCACTTTTTCAAATAACTCTGTGGCAAGGGGGTCGGGCATCATTTGGTAAAATAAACTGATTTTAAAATTACCTTCATTCTGTAATCCAGTTAAACGGTAATAATTTTTACTTTGTGTGATTGTGTTTAGAAGAGATCCTTTTTATAAATTAACCACTCAGGACGACACAGTACTAAAAAAATAATATTACATATATTCATCTAGTAGAAATATAACCATCAAATGACATCATATGGGACCTATGAGTTGCATTTTATGCATATAGATTTTATGCGTTTAGGAGCAGAGTTGTTAATTATATTTGAAGTAAATTAATCAGTAAGTAAGTTAATCATATTTGAATATCTTTCCTGTTAGGCTTTCTTTAAATACTAAGAATGATTCTGACTATCTATCTGAAATGGATTTGAATTTCAATAAAAGCATGATAACCAACCACACTCAAGTTTTTGTTAAAACTAACAGGCTCATTCCTGTTAGTCTGACTGTGATGTGTCAGACTGAAGAAAATAAAGTACTTAAATAATAAAGGAAAAGCACTGATGAAACACATTTAACCTCTAAAACTAAAAATGCTTTACACTTATTCTACATGAGGCTTACAGACAGATGGGAGGAACTTTTTCTTTTAAAGACACATCCAGTATCTCTTGAAACTTCCAGCAAAGCTAAAACATTGTGAACAAGCTTCCAGTATAAGAAGGACTCTTGCGTTTTAGGGAAATCTATTCTCATTTGGACAGCTTTTTGTAGCTGAACTGGGTCCCCCACAGGAAGATGTTAGCTTAACTCCTAAAGAGAATACCATCAACTTTCAAAAGAACTTGAAGAATCCATCTGAATCATTAAATCAGAATTCTACTCTCACAAGTAACATGAATTTTCTCTGTTAATGCATCTAAATCTTATTTCAACCTAGTGAGTTCTTTTTGTTCATTTTCTTGACTGATTTTTCAGCTATCCCTTAGTAACTATTAGGAACTTCATTCTAATTCCAAATAAATTTATCCACAACTAGATTATAGTGTATTTGTTGTTGTTGTTGTTGTTGTTGTTTGTTTGTTTGTTTGTTTGTTTTTGCGATCTTTTCTTAATTTTAATTATTTATCCCTTCTTAGTGTTCATGTGTCATAAGCCTGACATGCTGCATCTCAGACAGCAGCACTTCCAAGATTGGAACAATAGCCTAACTAGTGATAGGACTAGAGGGAATGGCCTCAAGTTGCTCCAGGAGCAGTTCAGGTTGGAAATTGAGATGTTTCCTCTCAGAAAGAGCAGTTAGGTATTGGAACGGGCTGCTCAGAGAGGTGATGGGAATCATTAGGGACTTGTTTTAGGAACTTGAACGACCTTAGGGACATAGTTCAGTGGGTAATATTGGTAAAAGGATGGTTGGAGTAGATGATCTTGGAGGTCTTTTCCAACTTTAATGATTCTATGATTCCAACTGCATTTCCTTCTTCGTAAAATCTTAAATTCCACACCATACTCAGTAATCTTTCATTTAACTCTACAGCTACTAATTGGAGACTGCTTGGCAAGCTGTTCCAGGTCAACAGCAGGACCAACTTTTTTTCACAGGAAGAACTTAGTGCCTCAGACACTCTGAACTGGGATTTCTCTTAAAATCCACAATTAGTGTCTTTTTATCTGGAATTTATTTCTGGAGAACTTACATGGATGTTACATCATCCCAGGGAGTTGTGGAAGACCTATTCAGCCTATCATAGCTGAAAACAAGTGATATAATAGAAATATTTTTTTCTTACCTTTATGTGAGAAACTTACACAGTCTTTAAGTAGCAATCTTAATATTACATTAGGAACAATGTACCGTAAAACAGTAGAATACTCCTTGTGATAATTTCTAGTATTCACATAAGGAGAGGGGTATAAACCTTAATCTACTTAATTGCCATTAGTGAGTGTATGCCAACCAAATCACGATTCCAGTACTGTCCTATATATAGCTGCCGCACAAAAGTACAGAAGTGATGATAATGGTTTTCTCAGGGCTTGAAATCCTTTTGATTGTGATAATAATGTAAACATCTATTATATGACTATTAAAAACTGGTTATAGACATACAATTTGAATGAGTTCCTAGGGGTACTATCTGGACCAATAAATTTACTTTTAAACAATAAATAAATGGAATAGGTTATCTACAATGTAATTGTGATTTTGTAGATTATCTTGAATAAAATATTATTATTCAAGTTAAAAAAATAATGAAGACTTATGACTCATTTCCTTCATTTCCTCGAATTGAAATGTTTTATTCATAAGTACAGCACCATGTGCTGATAGAATGGAAGCCTCTTCTATACAAAATTGACATAGCATGAGAATTTTTTACATAAATACAGACTATGCTTCCCATCTTCTCATTGCTTCTTTGATGGTTTAGATAAAGAATTCCAAAAAATCCCTATAATAATAATAATGATAAGAAGAATAGAAGTTCTAATTAAGCTTTGTCTGTTTTTTTTTTTGTTGTTGTTTTGTTTTGTTTTGTTTTGTTTTTAATAGAGGAAACAGACAATTTCACACAAAATTAGTTCAAACTTACACTCTTTCAGATTTCTATTTAAGTGATAGCCATTTTAATCATTTCAAATCATTTTACTAGTAATATTGTAACTTTTTTTTTTTTTTTTTTTGCCAACAGAAAAATCTGTGATGTCCAAACTTTTTCTTTAATGCTGCTAATATATCTTGAAGTGACAGTAATATCTACATAAGCTGAACAGTCTAAATCAACATTGACTTATGGTCGTATTTAACCTTGCTGGTTTTTATTTCCTCTAGAAATCTTGAAAATCAAAGTAAATGTTGCTAAATTCTAGCCAGACTTGAATTAAGTCCACAAAAAACAAAAACAAATGTTAAACGGTAATTAGGGTCCCTCTGATGAGCACAGTGGTGGGAAAATCTCAAATTCAATATCCATGTTTTCTTTACTGTATAGATCAAAGACAAATTAAGTCAGAGTAATAGCCAAAAACTCTAAGAAAACAATATCATAGTTTGTGACAGGCACATTTCTTTTAGCAACCCTTCAAGACTTTGCCCTAGATGTTTCTATAACCTTTTGATACACCTGATTGCTGTGTAGCATTTAAAGATAAATGAGGAACGTTATACATTTCTTTTCACTATCTTTGAATTTATGATTTGAAAGCTTAAAAGAGTGTTTGTTCATTAGACAGTGGGGATGTCTTTTATGATATATAAAAATTTTGAAAATGAGAAATAAACCGCATCATTCCAAGGAGAAGGTAGAATAAAGATATTAGGACTTTTACGAAGCCACGTTATAGAGTTGGGAGCTGAGCAAGGGTCTGAATCTAGGGTATGGTTCAAATAACACCTCTGAAACACCTCTGAAACACCAAGTTAGATGTTGACACTGTTTCTTAAAATTTATCACACATGGAGAAGTTCTATTCTTTTAGAAGTTCTGTTCTTTTTAATCTCCTCATATCTGTCAAAGTGTAAGCCTTTTTTTTTTTCTTTTTTTTTTTTTTCCATTCACTAATTTGGCCTCAGCAGCAAAAACAGGCTGAAACACATCCATTCTTCCTGTTTTTGTGGTATGATAATCATAATTTGTTTGATTATGATTCCTCACTTTGTGTATGATACCAAAAATTTTCCATGATGATCTCTCATTTTTTATCAGGCATACAAGCAGCTTCCTAACTCCACATGATCATCTGGATATAGCCTAGTTTGGCAATATACAAAGCAGGTCTGCCCTTGTGTTATGGTCATTAAGAACAAGGTTTATGGCTTTGGTAAGGAGATGGAACAGTGCCTGGAAAAGTTAGCTTTACACTGACAAGAGTGCATTTAAGTGGGAATAAAGGTAAATGTCTTTCTGTCTTCCAGACATACAATATGGGCTACTGACTCATCAAGCTGTTTTTCATTTATCTCTTTAGAGCCTCATCTTTTGATTTTTATGCTCTTCTGCAATTATCATTACATTCTGGGCAGATTAGAAAACTATTTTTCAGGAAAAAAAAAATAAAAAGAAAAACCACAAAGCAAAACATATGCTTCTCAGAAAAATAAAAGCACATTTATTGTGACATAGATTAGCATTGTGGTGATCCTTTCAAATTGTTAGATATTGTTTTCTTTCAATCTTTTATTTATATGGATATTGTTTCTTGTAAAACGGAAGCATTTTCAACATGTTGTCATGGAAGGAATGGAGGGTTGTTGATGGGTTTAATTTGTTACTTTTTTTTTTTTTTTTTTTTTTTTTTTTTTGGTGGGCAGGGGGTTCTTCTCATTTGAAAGCACGGTTTGCCCATTTATAAAATGTGAGCCATGGGGCATGAAAATGCACCACAGAAAATCATCACCTTGAGGGAAGAAAACTGTCCAGCTGCTACTTTAGTGAAATTAAATGCCATGACTAATGCCAGCAGTTATCCTCCTTTATTAATAGCTATAAAGTGTCTATTTGCTTCCACGCTGATGCTTACCAAATTGATCTCTGCTTTAATGAGTGCTGAAGTAAAGATTTATTAGTTTTTCTCTTAGTATAGGAGCAGGAGAGAGCAACAGAACCAGACCTGTTCAGAGAAAAGTTAAATATAGAGTTTTTTGTAAGTACACACTTGTGACATGGAACATACATCTAGGAGGGGCTGCAATGAGGACTGCTGACAGCTTAGTCACTGCAATAGCAAAAATCAGAGCACAACAACATTGGTACAAGACCATTTCCTTAATGCCTGATTCAGCTGAAACTACTTGATTAAACTGAAGGACACTGTAAATGAAGTACGTAGCAACATAGCAATTTAATTTTTTATTGACTGAGATTTGCATAAATTGAATAAGAGCCATGTAAAAAAGAGAGACAGATAGTGACAGTGCAAATATAGCTGTCTCATTCTGCTCTGATGTGTCACACCTTCAGACAAATTTGTCTTTTATTTTAGAATGTAGATTTCAGAAGTATTAGGAATACATTGTATTAATATCAAACTATTGACTCCTTTTTCTTTTCTTTTTTTTTTTTTTTTGGTTCACACTAGACCTTTCAGACAGGCTCACACTAGATAGTCACATATTACTTTGTCAGAAGATTTAATTATCATAATTATCTTTAATTTTACATTAATTAATGTGCCTCAAGGGAGTATGTTAAGGTAGCATGCTTAAGGTCCAGATTGTATGCAAAAACAAACAAACAAACAAACAAAACAAAAAAAGAAAACACATACAATTAAATGTTTTGTGATGTTTCTTATCTTAATGGATGAAATCTTGAAAAGCAAACCTAGCCAGTCATAGAGTTAAAAACTACCTGACAGAACACTTACAAATGTTTCTTGTGTATATATATATATATTTAAAGAAAATAACACATTTAACTCAAGGTGAAAGTATGAACTACAGTAAAATCATTTTAATAATTCAGATACCTAAGCATATTTTCAACATGACCATGTATTTTGTTGTGAATTTTATTTTTATTTTATTTTTATTTTATTTATTTATTTATTTATTTTTACAGCATTACTTAGAGGCCTAACTTGAACCACTGTTCAGAATAGTGTCTTACTGCATAAGAAACAGCTCTGGCCACAACAGAAAATATAATGTAAATGAGAAGGTCCCAGCTGACTGGAGGTTGGCAAATGTGACACTCATGTACAGGAAGAACAGGAAGGAGGATCCATGGAATTATAGGCCTGTCAGTCTGACTTCAGTGCCACAGAAGGTCATGAAGCAGATCATCCTGAGTGCTGTTACATGGCACGTACAGGACAACCAGGTGATGAAACCCAGTCAGCATGGGTTTATGAAAGTCAAATCCTGCCTGACTATGAAGACATGACCCATTACTGGATGAGAGAGGTTGCAGTGAGGAGAGTGTTGGTCTCTTTTCCCAGGTCACAAATGACAGGACACAAGACAGTGGTCTCAGATTGTGGAAGGGGATGTTTTTACTGGATATCAGGAAGGATATCCAGTATATCATGGAGAGAGTGGCTAGCCATTGGAACAGGCTGCATGGGGAGGTAGTGAAGTCACATCCCTGGAGGTATTTAGAGACGTGAATGTGGTCATTGGGGATATGGTTTAGTGGTGGACTTGTAGTGTTAGGTGGATGATTGGACTTGATTATCTTGCAAGTCTTTTCCAACTGAAACGATTCTATGATTCTATGAAATGTCAATTTATACTCAGTACACTAAGATACAGAGATTTCCACTATGTTTTATGGAAACAAACAAAAAAATCAGTCTACATGTTCATTTCTTTCTTGGTCCTGTATGATCATTCTTGAAGTCAGTTTCTTGCATAAGACAGGGATGTTGCCAAAAAATATCTACACAAACGTAAATGTATTTCCAGTACTTGGGAACTCTTCTATGGATGTATGATGCATACCGTTTGATTACCTTCTCCCACAGGCTTATGTGTTTTTTTAAGGAAGTGGATGTAGAGACAATTCCCAATTGAGAAACCTGTTGCACCACTACATGATAAGTAAGTTAAGCAATGATTTCAACCACTAGAATGCCTGAGGGGAGGGGAGGGGAGGGGAGGGGAGGGGAGGGGAGAGGAGAGGAGAGGAGAGGAGAGGAGAGGAGAGGAGAGGAGAGGAGAGGAGAGGAGAGGAGAGGAGAGGAGAGGAGAGGAGAGGAGAGGAGAGGAGAGGAGAGGAGAGGAGAGGAGAGGAGAGGAGAGGAGAGGAGAGGAGAGGAGAGGAGAGGAGAGGAGAGGAGAGGAGAGGAGAGGAGAGGAGAGGAGAGGAGAGGAGAGGAGAGGAGAGGAGAGGAGAGGAGAGGAGAGGAGAGGAGAGGAGAGGAGAGGAGGGGAGGGGAGGGGAGGGGAGGGGAGGGGAGAGGAGAGGAGAGGAGGGGAGGGGAGGGGAGGGGAGGGGAGGGGAGGGGAGGGGAGGGGAGGGGAGGGGAGGGGAGGGGAGGGGAGGGGAGGGGAGGGGAGGGGAGGGGAGGGGAGGGGAGGGGAGGGGAGGGGAGGGGAGGGGAGGGGAGGGGAGGGGAGGGGAGGGGAGGGGAGGGGAGGGGAGGGGAGAGGAGATTGCAACCACATGTATGTTTCATGGGAAAGCCACGTGGCAGGCAGTGGGCAATCCAGGAGACTCCTTGAGTGCTTTGCGAATGACTTCCTCATCCAGATATTAGAAAAAAGCAAACAGAGGAGAAGTATTAATGGATATGGTGCTCACCAAAGCAGAGGAGTGCATTAAAGAGGTTAAGACTGGAGGAAGCCAAGGTTGCAATGACCACTCCGTGGTTGAGTTTGTGATCTCGAGTAATAAGGGCCTGGCTAAGAGCAAAGTGAACTTCATGAACTTCAGAAGAGCCAGCTTCCAGCTGTTCAGAGAATTAGTGGATGAGATCTCATGGGACATGGTTATTAGGGACAAAGGATCTGATCAGAGCTGACAACTCCTTAAGGATATTTTCCTTAGAGCACAAGAGCTCTCTATTCCCATGCGTAATAAATCAAGCAGGGAATGTAGGAAAGTAGCATGGTTGGACAAGGACCTGCTAGTCAAACTTCGGCAAAAGAAGGAAATGCACAGATGGTGGAAATAGGGCCATGTGCCCTGGAAAGATTACATAAATTCAGTCGGGATGTGCAGGGATGGGATCAGAAAAAACAAGGCACTGACAAAACTTAACTTGGTGAGGGATGTGAAGAATTACAAGAAGGGGCTCTACGGGCACATTGGATGTAAAAGAAAGACTAGGGAGAATCTAGTTCCTCTGAAAAATGAAGACAAAGAATTAGTAAAGACAGATGTGGAGAAGGCAGAGGTACTTAACTTTGCCTCGGTCTTTACTAGTGGTCAGGCTTCCCACATCTCATGAGTCCCCAAACCTCTAGGTGGGGCTTAGGGAAGCAGAATACCTCCCACCATAAGTTAAAAGCAGGTTTGGGACCTCCTGACACAACTTAACAAGTCTATGGAACCTGATGGCATGCATCTCAGCGTCCTGAGGGAATTGGCTTATGTAGTTGCCAAGCCACACTTGGCATTTGAAGATATGCATTTGAAGGGTGGATAAGGAATTGGTTTGATGGCACACCCAGAGAGTAGTGGTCAATAGTTCTATGTCCAGGTGGAGGCTGATGATGAGTGGTCTCACTCAGGAATCTCTCTTGTAACCAGTGTTTTTTAATATCTTCATCAATGACATAGACAACAGGATTGAGTTCACCCTCAGCAAGTTTGCAGATGACAGCAAGTGTGGGAGCATCGCCATGGGGGTTTACAAGCCCTGTGGTTGGTGTTACCATCAGACTCAACAATGAGGCCATGAGGAATGTAAACAAGTTAGAAGGAACAAAGAAGGGTGATTCACAAGATGCCTTGCTGTCTCAAACTGATCCTTCTCCAACTGTTAAGATATAGAAGTTGCTAAAAGTTTGCTGTTGCTGGACAAAGTTGTTAACCAATGAACAGCTAGTGGGAAAGTACCGCTTGTACAGCTAATGGTATGAGAAAAGATCCTGTCCTCAATAAGATTGTTGTTAAAGTTATTGATCCTTAAAACTACCCTGGTGTCTGTGTGGTCATTTTGCCACAAACAACCTGAGTGATTCAGTTGATACCAAAAAAAAGAAGAGATGCCATTCAAAAGGACCCAGACAGGCTGGAGAAGTGGGCCCATATGAACTCCGTGAAACTTAACAAGTCAAAGTGCAAGGTGCTGCACCAGGGTCAGGGCAATCCCAGACAGGAGTACAGACTGGGAGACTGGGAACTCACTGAGACCAGTCCTATAGAGAAGGACTTGGGGTTTCTGGTGGAGAAAATACTTAACATGAGCCAGCGGTGCATGCTTACAGCCCAGAAGGACAACTGCATCCTGGGCTGCATCAAAAGAGGTATGACCAGCAGGTCAAGAGAGGTGATTGTGAGGCCCCGCTTCGAGTACTCTATCCAGGTTTGGGTCCCCCAGTTCAAGAAAGATGCGTACCTGTAACAGCGAGTCCAGAGGAGGGCTACAAATATGACCAGAGGGCTGGAGCATGTCTCCTATGAGGAAAGACTGAAAGAGCTGGGGGTGTTTAGCCTACAGAAGAGAAGGTGCCAGGGTGGCCTCAATGTAACTTTTCAGTACTTGAAGGGGTCTTATAAAATGGATGAAGAACTGTTTACTCCGGTAGGTAATGGCAGGCCAAGGGGGAATGGTGTTAAACTAAAAGAGGATAGATTTAGACTAGACTTAGATGAAATTGTTCACTGTAAGGGTAGTGAGGCAATGGAACAGGTTGCCAAGAGAAGTTGTGGATACCCCATCCCTGAAGGTGTTTAAGGCCAGGCTGGATGGGTCCTTGGCCAACCTGATCTAGTGGGTGACATCTCTGTTTATGGCAGGGGATTGGAGTTAAATGATCTTTAATGTCCCTTCCAACCTAAGCCATTCTACGATTCTATGATTCCGTGATTCTATGATTCTATGACTCTATGATTCTATGATTCATATAGAGTATCCAGAGCAGACTGGTGAAGAAATCCATCTATTAGGGAACTTGAGTGGACTTTTGCAATTCTAAGGAAATGAAAAATTTTCTGTCAGTGATATATGATGTTCTGGTGATCACCTTTGTGAAAATTTAAAAATTTTGGCAGAAATTCTGCAAGTTTACTGCTTTGCGTGGTGTGATCATGGCAAAGTATGAATTGCAAACCTTTTTATTTCACATGTATTTCCTTATCTGTCCTACTTTCCATCTTCAGTACAGCATAAGTTCTTTTCACTTAGCTAAGAACAACTTGCATTTGTTGCTAATAGTAATTCATACGTAACACACAAATTGATTTATTGGGAAGAAAATGCTGGAGGGAGAAAAGAGGGATTATAGTAAATCTGGTTAAGTTATGTAGCTGTCCCCATTTGGAGTTCGGTTCATGGCCATCTTGTCAAGCTTCTGCAATTGCCAGTAAGTCAGAGAAGGCACATGGTCTAAAGATTTATCTTAGAGACACCGATGCATCTACAGATGGTGTACATGAATCTAAAGATTGAGCCAATGGAATGTCATTCTTGATCTTTAGCAGTCATAAACTGCATTTCTGTTCCTTTGCTCAGAACCTTGAAAGAAAAAGGTAATGATACCCTTTCCTCTCATCTTTCTGGAATCACACCTATGCAAAGAAATATGATAGAGTGAGGTCTGGAATTATATAGACTGTGGTCTCATCTGTGAACTGAGATTTATAGCTATTTTTTTTTCACTTCTGTTTTGAAATTCTGATTGGCCAAATAATGTTAGTTTACCTAAATGACTACATACCTCTTTCTCTTCTTACTTTTTGTGTTAATAAATTATTAGCACTGCACAGATAATTAGGATATTCAGTATTAACCAGTTATAGAAAAAAAGAAAAAAATAGAAACAAAATGTCAGGCTATCTTTATTGAGGGCATGGGATTAGGAATTTTTGGGGGGATAGCATTGTATTGAATCAAATTATATGACTTATAGAGATAAGGTATTTTTGAAAGAGGAAATGGATGACAGTGTAAGAATATTAAGCAAAATATAATTATTTTATGTATTTTCAGAGTAAGGTATATATTTTTAGCAGAGTTCACAACGGGTGTTAAAGACCTTTACCTGTACAAGAATTCTACAATGTGTCATCATATCTTGTCAAAAAATAATAATGGAGAATTCATCATGTTTTCCTTAAATATATCTTTTGCTTTGTGTAGATATCAAGAATACTTCTTATAGTTATCTCATTATATCTTAAGTATTTAAAAGAAAAGGAGGTACTACATTTTAAGAGGTACTACATTTCAGTTGGACTTCCAACACAGCATATTCACTGAGCTACACAGCATATCGCTTTTGTTCCTAGTGTTTTGCTCATAAGGTATTTTAACAATGATAGTGGGAAGGGAAGTAGAATTAAAGGTGTTTATCTGTAGGAAACTCTACTGCCCTAGCTATTTTCTAACAATGTAATTCAAAAAAGATATTTGGAATTTTTCTTCAGACTTTATTAATAAGTCCACTTGGAAAGACTTGCAAACTATTCTAGGAGGGATGTACTTGCAAAAAAATGAATATGAAGTTATATATATATATATATATATATATATATATATATATATATATATATATATATATATATATATACACACACTATATTCTGAAGATTAATTTAAACCCTCAAAAAATCCAAGTATTGGAGTTTGGCTTGAATCTTTTAATTATGATTCAACCTCTTGAATAGACAAAATACGTAATTGAAAAGACAAAACAAATCACAAAATAGATAGTCTTTGCATACAACTGCTAATTACACCTTGTACTTCAGATATGGCATATGTTAGGATTTTTGTTCAGCCTTCTGTCTCTAGAAATAATGAAATTTACTTTAAAACATAAATATTGAAAACCCCACTGTGATAATGAGATTAATCATGGTGGTAAACCAAAAATTCTGTTTCTTATTCAATGGCTTGAATAATATCAATTATAAATGTATATTATGTTTTCTTGCATACTAGATTGTTTTCATAAGTAAAGGTAATTATGTGACTTTATGAAGAAAAATTGCATATATAGATAACCAAAATGCTTTATACTTGTAGACACAACCTTCTTTTGTTTTTCTAATAAAGATAACAGCAGAGATTTTATGCACACATAGTAAGTTGCTACCCATTTGGAAAGCTATGATTTGATATATCATAGCTATTTGATTGAAGCTTATGATGATACTTAAAGCTGATGATTAAATTAGGAAACAATGTGAGGTGTCAGTAACAACAAGCAATAACATCTTTTTCTTGACTATTTATGATCAGTATAGCTACATGAATGGGAATTCCTGAGCTGACTTGCTCAGGAATCTTGCTGACTGCTTCAAAGAGTCTGGCAGCTGTTATGAATGGATTTGCAATTTTGGCCAAAAAATTGCTAACAAAACAATTTTCTTCTGATTCACAGGAACAGAATTTCAAATATTTTCTGATGGAAGTCTCAAAACATCAAATTCCAACAAATGGCAAAATTTTGTATTTCAACATTTGCACTCTCAAAATTGAAATAATATTGTAGGATAAGGAGGAATCAACCTCCCTCCCTCCCTCCCTCCCTCCCTCCCTCCCTCCCTCTCTCCCTCCCTTCCTTCCTTCCTTCCTTCCTTCCTTCCTTCCTTCCTTCCTTCCTTCCTTCCTTCCTTCCTTCCTTCCTAACACGTTTGTTCTTTGTTTTGGCCTTGGTTTGGTCATTTGCTTCTTCTATCTCCAGATTTTAAAAATCAGCTTTGTGACTTTAAGGGAACGCCTCATGATTTCTGAATTCTTTCAGTCATGTATTATCAGAACTGCGATACACCTAGTTGTCTCAGTAATGTTAATGAATAAAAAGGTTGAGTAAAAACCTTTATTTTTCATTTTCTTATATTATGGTATTATGTCTGGTTAAAGAACAGTTAATTTATTATTTTGTTTGCTTGCTGATACACAAACTATAGAGAAGTTTTCTATCCTTATAAATGAGGATAACAGCAATTTATGCATTGAGAATTTATGTATATTTTGGTTTACAAATTTTTTTATTCAATAAAAAATGCGTAGTTGCCATGGAAGTTGCTACAACTAAAACATGGGGTTTGGGTTACCATGAAGAAGCAGGGCATTTTTATAAACAAATAAACACTTAAATCAAATGCAAATCACCATCATGCATGTTCTTAAGACAATAGAGGTTCAGCTTCCCACTCCCGTTGATGTTGCAGAGAGTTCAGTCCACAAGCTGAATTGTTACATTGACATCCTCAAACATAATATGCAAAGGTATATTGAAGTTATATTATTTGCTACTCCCAGTGACTGCAATCTTAAATAACTATTCTCAACAGTTTGTTTATAAACACAGAAGGATACCCAAACAAGATTTTTTATTCTCTTGGAGCTTGCAAAAACTTACCATGAATTGAAAAGGACATTTTGTGGACATGTACATTTTGTGGACATACATTCACAGCTAAAAAATTTTCTTACTTCCTCTGAAATAGTAATCATTTAATTCTTTAAAAAATATAAATTACTAGTATTTAATTATGACAATTTAATTTTGAAATGAAAAATAAAATCAGATTTCACAATCTAATATTTATTTTGTCAAGGTGAAAACTTTTTTTTTTTTCCTTGAAGAAAATACTTCACAATTAAAAAAGCTGTTTTGTTGTTGTTTTTTTTTTTTTTTTTTTTCTGAAAATAAAATAAATTTAAAATTAAATAAATAATAGTAATAATAATAAAGCTTCAGCTTCAGTAGTTTTCATATTACAACAACAACAAAAAAATATTTTGTGGAAAAATTCTACTTAGGTCCATAAATTAGCTCATCTTTGTCAACACAACACAGAGAAAGGGGCAGTGAGATCTCTAGAATATCCTATCTACATTTTCTATTATTCATCTAACTGATTCAGTGTTACCAGGGGATGGAATAAACAGTATTACTGCAGTAAACAGAAGCTAACACATTTAATTTTTTGAATTTGCTTTGCTGAGATTAATTCTGAGTTGGCTTAACCAGGCTGCTAGTTTGGATGCTGATGACATCCTGCAGTTCTCCATCCTGTTACCACTCCACATACAGAGCTGCAGCTCTGCACAACCTCTGTGTTTTTCATTTCTGCTCCTTCTGGTGGAATTTCCTACTTAGGTTCAGCTCTCCCTAAGTTATTTCTAAAATGGCAGCTTAAATGCCTTCCTTGTCCACATAGCTTTTACATGCTAGGTCAGGAGAAACACCTGTGCATCTGCACCAGCAGAGGGAGAAATAAAAAGACTGATGACAGTAACTTCATCACCTTCAACCACCAGCACCTAAAGAGCAAAATAGCACTTCGCATGCAACCTTCATGTCATGAAATACATCCACAAAAGACTGAGAGTGAGAATGAGAATGAGAATTTGAGTCCTAAAGAAAGTGTGGAAAGAACAGCTGTGTTTTTTGGTTGGTTGGTGGTTTTATTTATTTATTTATTTTTGTGTCTTCAGAATGTCATAGTGTTTTGACAGCTTGGCAAAGGCTGTCTTATCTCTCACATGGAAAAAAAAAAATCAGCTCACCAACCAACCAACCAGCCAAAAAAAAAAAAACAAAAAAAAAACAACCATTATTATTCCTTTTCTTTGCATAATAAAATATTTGCCATGTCTTACATTTTTAGCTATCCAAACACTTATATTAATGAAACAGCAAATATATGTAAATTAATTAGTGTTTTATAGAATTTATATTCCTAAACATGATTACCCACTAACTGCACTGTAGTTAAATGTCCAAATCTAATGAATTGCATCAGGTTTTCTAAACCTACAGTGTAATTAATATCAAATGGTTACTATAATTAAATTCTATATGTTAAATCAGAAAATAAAATGATGATGTGGATTTGTTTTGCAACTAAATTCAATGGTATGCATGAAGAAAACCACTAAAAGCCCACTGTAGCTAGAAACTTCTGGTGGATGGGGAAGCCTCAGTAAACTCCACAATTACTTAACTTAAACGAGGTATCACCTTTGAAGGGCTGGGCTGTTGAACAGAAACCCCTCTATTATGCATGAATCTGTGACAGGCTCAGGCTAGATATTAAGAAAAGGTTCTTCACTGAGAGAATGGTCAGGCACTGGAACATGCTCCTCAGGGAAGTGGTCACAGCACAGAACCTGTTGAAGTTCAAGAAGAATTTGGACAGTATTATCAGACATAGGGTCTGATTTTTCACAGAATCACAGAATTTCTAGGTTGGAAGAGACCTCAAGATCATCGAGTCCAACCTCTGACCTAACACTAACAGTCCCCACTAAACCATATCCCTAAACTCTACATCTAAACGTCTTTTAAAGACTTCCAGGGATGGTGACTCCACCACTTCCCTGGTGTAGTGGGTTTACGTGGCAAGGTTTTGGTAGCAGGGAGCCATAGGGGTGGTTTCTGTGAGAAAGATCTAGAAGCTGCCCCATGTTTGGGAAGGGCCCCATTGTTTTCCAGATCCGAGCCAATAAGCGATGTTGTTTTGCGCCTCTGTGAGAGCATATTTAAGACAGGGAAAAAACGCTGCGCCACACAGCAGCCGGGAGAATCAAGGGAGTGAGAGAACAGCCTTGCACCAAGGTCAGTGAAGGAGGGGGAGAGGTGCTCCAGGCACCGGAGCAGAAGTCCCCTGCGGCCTGTGGTGAGGACCATGGTGAAGCAGGATGTCCCCCTGCAGCCCATGGAGTACCACGGTGGAGCAGGGTTCCACACTGCAGCCCGTGGAGGAGACCACGGTGGAGCAGGTGGCCCTGCACCGACGGAGGCTGCTGCCTGTGGAAGACCCCTGTCGGAGCAGATTCCGGGCCGGACCTGTAGCCCGTGGAGAGGAGCCCACGCAGGAGCAGGTGACCTGGCAGGAGCTGCTGCCCATGGGGGAGCCAGGTTGGAGCAGTTTTCTCCTGAGGGATGGACCCCGTGGTACGGACCCATATCTGGAGCAGTTCTGGAAGAGCTGCTGCCTGTGGGAAGCCCACGCCGGATCAGTTCATCAAGGACTGCATCCCGTGGGTGGGACCCCACAGCACAGGGGACGAGAGTGACCGAGAAGGAGCGGCAGAGAAGAAGTGCTGTAGACTGACCATAACCCCCATTCCCCCGTTCCCCTGCGCCGCTCGGGGGGAGGAGGTGGAAGAGGGTGGATGGGGGGGAAGGTGCTTTTGGTTTGCTTTTTTTTCCTTTGTTTTCTCACTTCTCTTGCTTGTTAGTAATAGGCAATAAATCTTACTATCTCCTTATGCCGAGTCTGTTTTGCCCGTTACAATAATTACTGCGTGATTTTCTCGTCCTTATCTCAATCCTTGAGCCCTTTTCACATATTTTCTCCCCATTCCTCTTTGAGGAGGGGGAGTGAGAGAGCGGCTGTGGTGGAGCTCGGCTGCCCACTCGAGCGGAACCACGACACCTGGGCAGCCTGTTCCAATGTCTAACAACCCTTTCGGTAAAGAAATTCTTCCTAACATCCAACCTAAAACTCCCCTGGTGCAACTTAAGCCCATTCCCCCTCGTCCTGTCACCAGGCACGTGGGAGAACAGACCAACCCCCACCTCTCTACAGCCTCCTTTGAGGTACCTGTAGAGAGTGATAAGGTTGCCCCTGAGCCTCCTTTTCTCCAGGCTGAACAAGCCCAGCTCCCTCAGCCGCTCCTTATAAGACTTGTTCTCCAGACCCCTCAGCAGCTTTGTCGCCCTTCTCTGGACCCGCTCAAGCACCTCCATGTCCTTCTTGTAGCGAGGGGCCCAAAACTGAACACAGTACTCGAGGTGTGGCCTCACCAGAGCCGAGTACAAGACTTTTTGTGTGGTCTTGTGTGGGGACCCAGGAGCTAGACTAAACTGCAGGTCCCTTCCTACTCAAGATATTCTGTGATTCTATGATTCTATTATATAAGTACTCATCTGTTGTAAAGTCATGTAGCACTACCGACTGTGAAGAACATTAGGTTCTCCCACAAGGTGGAAGTTGATAACAGCAACTACTTGCTTTTACTATGTAGACTGAATACTACCTTTGATTTTTGCTATGCAAGTGAACAAGAGGACTTTGGAATAGATGTGATAGAGGTGTTTTCTCCAGTGCATGGGCAATTCTATATATGAGTGCTGGGATGCTGGGGTGCATCCCAGCACCCATGAGACATGGGACATATATAGAATTGCCCATATGGTGAAACAGGCAGATCTCTGCCAATCACACATAATTATCATTTTATATCAATGACTATTTTATCCTAATTCCTTCTTAAACTTTTAAAGCTGTGCACTGTGATATGTGATATGGTAGCTTTATGTCTAAAATGTGAAACAGCTCAGAGGCAAACAGTCCAGAGCTGGGACTGCACTTCAGAGCAGGCTTTCATCATGTCTCCACTTGCCATGTAGAGTAGCTCATTCTTCCAATGTCCATAACCACTGCTCAAACAATTTGAATGCTGTTGGAAGATACGGATCCCTCCAGTGCCATGGGAACACCAAGGAGAGGATCATCTCCAAGGAAAGTTTATAATTGATCATTTTATTTTACACCTATGCACAGGGTTCTGGCAACATGGTAGCATATCTGAAACATGGTTTCTGATGAAACAGACCTATGCATTACATTTGCATAAACAAACAAATAAATAAAATTACCTGGCATTTTTCTTTTTCTTCATTCATACTTACACATATTTCTGTTTTCTTACACTTGCATGGCAAGACATGGTCAGATTTTTATTTTATTTTATATTTTTAATTACAGTGGGGGAAAAAGGAAAGAAAAATACTTTGCTTAGGTCAGTAATACTATCATGACAATGTGTAATGTTTACCACAAAGCTGTCATTTTCAATGTCACAGATACCAAATTCCATTCCTGAAAAAATTGTTAGTGTTCATCTTTCTAGTAGAGAAAATTGGACAAGGTTAGAAGGTTAGTCCAAACATACTGAAAATTATCAAATAGAGGTATTTATGTTATATATATTAATAATAATAATAATAGTAATAATAATAATAATAATAGTAATAATAATAATAATAAGTTAATCAGGTAAATGGGAACAATCTTTCCAGAATGACTGAAAATTAAAGAAGACTAGGAACTTTATGTAAGATATTAAAGTGCTAAGTAATATATTAAAAAGGAAAAAAAAAAAAAAAAAAAAAACTGCTTGGGGATTACTAGCACAGTTGTTCCTATGGTAACAGCTATTTGTACTCCATGCATCATCATTTATATTTCAGGAACTGGAGTGCTGGACAAGGGGAGGGAAAATAACATGTTATACTAAATTAATTCCAAAGACAATCCCATATTAAGATACTTAACACTTTGACTAAAAAGAAAAATACCTTTGTGTGATATCAAGATTTTCCTACTTGAAAGTGTGTTTCTCAGAAAAGGGTCTCTGAAAAAAAAAAAAAAAAAAAAAAAAAAAAAAAAAAAAGGCATACACTTACTGATCTTCTTCCCATTATATTCTGAATCTTATCTCTAATTCATTGCTAAATAACAGTTTCAGTCTTGTCTTAGCTACACAACTGATGGAGTAAAATAAGAAAATGTCTGGTTGCTTTCAAGATCCGATCTCTCAGCAGGACTGCAGGCAGTGGCAAATCACTGAGAGATTTTTGAACTAGCTGACTTACAAAGAGGGGGAAGATATGTCCAGAGAGAAGAATGAGTTACGCTACAGACAGTTGTTTGGGAGACAAGACCCATCAGCTTCAATAGCATTCAGTCTTTTGGGCTAGGTAAAATATGTTTATCTCTAAACTTTCTTTTACTACTACATTGTCAGTCTTTGGTGTGTAGCCTCCAAATGCTGAACTGCCTAGTGATGTGCAGAAAGGCTTGGCTACACTTTTGATGCAGCCCAGGATACAGTTGGCTTTCTGTGCTTCAAGTGCCCATTGTTGGCTCTTGTTGAGCTTCTCATCAACCAATACCCTCAAGTCCTTCTCCACAGGGAGAATCACTCCTTCTCCTTTATAGAATCATAGAATATCCCAAGTTGGAAGGATTCCGTATGGATCATCAAGTCTAACTCCTGACCCCACACAGGTCTACCCAAAAACTCAGACCATGTGACCAAGTGTGCAGTCCAAACACTTCTTAAACTCCATCAGGCTTGGTGCAGTGACTACTTCCCTGGGGAGCCTGTTCCAGTGGGTGACAACCCTCTCAGTGAAGAATCTCTTCCTGATGTCTAACCTAAATCTCCCGTGCTTCAGCTTGACAACATTCCCATGGATCCTACCACTGGTGACTAAAGAGAATAGATCAGCACCTTTCCTACGAGAAGATACAGTTCCAAGGAGATAATTTCAGAGAAACAAATTCTTCTTGGCCATCTCCCCCTGACCCCTCCAATGACCAGCTCCCTGAAGAAAAACCATGAAAGACATTATTGTATCTGAGGTAGGGTCAGAGGAAGACGTGTTTTACCACTTGTTCATTCTCCATTTCTTCTCCTCTAGGCAAGTTATGGTAGCTTTCCAAAGCTTTCACAATCCGTGGGATATTCAGACAAGCTCGTTCTTCTTGGTATGTCTCCAGAATGCACTTGAGGTTTTGTCTAAGGTTAAACAAATCCTAAAGAGGGTCAGCCAGAGATGGGTTGTGAGGCAGGAAAGATAAGCGTGGCGGGGAAAGTGGGAGGAGTCCCCACTCCTGGTCCCCAGATTTTTGAGCTAGGGACATGATTCTGCAGAGCCATCAACCATTTCTTTAGCTTTGAAGATGCTGAAATGGTCCCTGGTTTCAAAAGAACTAGTTCCCCACCTGTCACTAAAAATCGTTGCTTAGGGCTAAAATCTTTGTTTCTTTTCTGTCACGTGAACAGCCAGAGAGACTCAGCCTGCCTTCTCTGTTAAGTTCGGTACTCCCTAGTCTTAACATTTTTAGTACTCGGTAGCGTACCCCAGATTCTTGTATTTTGAGAGGGATTGCACTCCCCTTACATCATATGGGAATCCAATTTTTCTATCTCAAGGGTGAATGGCGTAATGAACTTATAAATCATTGCAGATTGTTGTCATTTGCCAAGTAAATTAAGACCATAAAAGTGCTTCCTACTGTTTCCTCTTCCCTTTCATTTGTTGTCTGTTTACTACCAAATATTACATATTTGGTGAAATGTCTTATAACGACATTACTTTTTAATTAACAAGTTTGTTTGTTTGTTTGTTTGTTTGTTTGTTTGTTTTCTCTCTAGGTCTGCCAGTAGCTGACAAAGTAGAAAGGTGTGCTTTTCTCTTTCATTCTTGTATAGAGTTAGAGGCAATGCCAATTTCATACGTGACTGAGGCTCTGCAATGATGCAAGTCTATCCCACTACTTTAAATTCAGTGATGCAACCTGAGTTTACACTAATTAAGTTTCAGGGATTGAACCAATTTGAAGCTTTTGGACTCTGATAATTCTTGGAAAACATTCCCACAGGTTTATTTTCTTCATTTACATTTGTTTGGTATCTCTGTCTCATTCAAAGCAGTCAGGACTGGTTTGCTCCTCTCTTCTCTGGATAAGTTCTCTGCGCTAGGAACCGTTGGTAGAATCAGAATCCTGATCTAAGAGTATGATGAAAAATGTTGCACTCCAAGTTGGAAACTGGAGAGGAAAATGTTCATGTATACGTAAGAATTGTACTCAAACAGCTGACTACACCTCCTTCTTACACGTTAACAGATGTTTACCTCTTTTAAGGGAGAACTTTAAACCTGAGAAGCAACAGGCAGGTTTCTACGTTTCCACTGGGGATAGTGTACTCTTCTGTATTTTGCTTCTATACAAACAGTTCAAACTTTTCAAGTCCCATTGTCAGTCATACAACCAAAAAACCTTGCATGGCATTGCATGTTCACCTCCAGATAGATCAAGCCCTGAATGCAAGATCGGACAAGTAAAAAATGTCAACATGTAAAACTAACTTGTAAATACATTACTTTTATTACTTTTTGGCTTTTTTATTTTTATTTTTTTTTATTTTTTTTTTTTTGTCACTTTGTGGGGCTTAACTGTACTGCAGTGAGAAGAATGTCTTCTGCTGTGAACTGAAAGTATACCTGTAAGCCACAACGTCTGATTTTTTTGTTGTTTTTTTTTTTTTTGGTGGTGCTGGGAGGGGGGAGGTGCAAAATTATTTGTGGACACCTGAAGGAGTTGAAATATAATAAAATTAAGTGAAGAAGAAGTTCCTTCTCTGTTGTTGTTGTCTTTGTTTTCTTTTCCATACAGCCTTAAATTGAAGGTCCCATTTTCTGACCTTTGGCAGATTGTAAGCATGCCGGAACACTTCACATTATGTATATCATAGTTGTCTGAAATGATATAATACCTATTGCTTCAGGCTGAAAAGTAGCCTATGCCTCAGGTACCGTTTTATGCCTTTGCTTTTGTTACTACATCTTTGTACGTCTTCAAAAGGGAAATGAAATTGTCCTACCGAGATGAAACACCGTCCAGAAGACAGTTGAGTTGTTAGGGCCTGAATTCTCACTGAAACTAAAGGTAGGTATCTTACTGACTTGAAAAAAGAGGCTTTAATCTATCCTGGCTTGTTTACTCATGAAGGAGCATGAAAGAGACATGTGTCCTTGTATCTGAAGAAGAGGTGAAGGAACAGCTAGCACAAGGAACTCAAAAGTCCGTTGCGCCAGACTAATCGCTGGTTGGCTCTGAGCTTGGAGACTGCAACAGAATCATTTAGGTTGGAAGAGACCTCCAAGATCACCGAGTCCAACCTCTGACCTAACACTAACAAGTCCTCCACTAAACTATATCCCTAAGCTCTCCACCTAAACATCTTTTAAAGACCTCCAGGGATGGTGACTCCACCGCTTCCCTGGGCAGCACATTCCAATGCCTAACATGCCTTTTAGTGAAGAAGTTCTTCCTAATATCCAACCTAAACCTGCCTTGACACAACTTTAGCCCATTCCCCTCATCCTATCACCAGGCACGTGGGAGAATAGACCAACCCCCACCTCGCTACAGCCTCCTTTAATGTACTTGTAGAGAGCAATATCGTCACACCTGAGCCGCTTCTTTTCCAGGCTGAACAAGCCCAGCTCCCTCAGCCGCTCCTTATAAGACTTGTTCTCCAGACCCCTCACCAGATTCGTTGCCCTTCTCTGGACTTGCTTGAGCACCTCGATGTCCTTCTTGTAGCGAGAGGCCCAAAACGGAACACAGTATTCAAGGTGTGGCCTCACCAGAGCCGAGTACAGGGGGACAATCACTTCCCTAGACCTGCTGGCCACACTGCTTCTTATACAAGCCAGGATGCTGTTGGCCTTCTTGGCCACCTGAGCGCACTGCTGGCTCATATTCAGCTGACTATCCACCAATACTCCCAGGTCCTTCTCCACCAGGCAACTTTCTAACCACTCAACCATCTTCAAACTTCCAGATCTAGAGGAACGCTTTGGCTGCAGCCTAAAAGCCATGTGTGCAGAAGCTCCCCCAAGACAGCCAATCTTCTTCCTATGACCTGCCAGAAAACAGCTGTCCTGGTTTCAGCTAGGATAGAGTTAATTTTCCTCCTAGGAGCTGGTAGAGTGCTACGCTGTGGATTAGGATGAAAAGAGTGTTGATACCACGCTGATGATTTAATTGTTGCAGAGCAGTGCTTACACTAAGCCAAGGATGTTTCAGCGTCTCGCTCTGTCCTGACAGTGGGCAGGCTAGGGGTGCAGCAGGAGCTGGGGGGGGACAGATCCAGGACAGCTGACCCAAATTGGCCAAAGAGTTATTCCATACCCTCTGACGTCATGCTAAACAGTAGACAGGGGAGGCTGTCTGCTCAGGGTTAGGCTGGGCAGTGGGTGGTGAGCAATTGCATTGTGCATCACTTATTCTGTACACATTAGTAGTAGCATTACTATTATCATTATTATTTTTTTTCCCTCTCTTAATAAACTGTCTCTGTCTCACCCCACAGGCTTCATTTTCCTATTTCTCTCCCCCATCCCAGAGAGGGAGGGGGGGAGCGAATGGGTGTGTGCTGCTTAGCTGCCAGCTAGGGGAAACCACAACAACAGCAATGTAGTCATGTAATCAAATTAAAGCAAAAACTTTCAGCCCAGTCCTTGACCTGATTAGGGAGTGAGGGTCCAGATCCTGGCATTTAAAGGTGATAGTTTATATGGAGCCAAAGTAAATAATGTAGTGAAATGTCATGGCGCTAGATTTTGAAAAGTCCTGCATAAAGAAGAGATCTCAGAAAAGCAAATTTAAATAACATTAATGTCAAGAAAAGTCATTCTGATTGCTATATTCTTTATCTGTCGTGACTAGACAGATGAAAATCTATGACAACAGTTTTGCCTTTAAGGTCATTTTCTTTTTTCTTTTATTTATTTCTTTTATTTATGTTTATTTATCTTATTTTAACAGGCTCTGTACTAATTTGTCTCACAGAATGACTACCAGAAATATGACCCTTACACACCTTTTGTAGTTAATTCATTAGGTCAACTCTAACCACTCTAACCAAGGGTCAGGTCAACTCCAACCAAGGGTCACAAATGACCCTTGTCAGGCCATTTCTCTTAGCGATAAGGAGCAATTGACCTTAAAACATTGAAGCCAGGTAGATGGGCCTATTCCACAAGGTCTCTTGGCTCCACACTTGTTAAGTGAAATCTGCCAGGTGGGGATCATTTGACCTTTGCAATATAGGAAGCATGAGGATTTATGGGAGGAATTGCCTCCCCAGGGGAGTTTGAGGCTCACATTACCTAAGACGCTTTTCTACTCTCATGGTGAAATGGACTCAGTGTTCCCCATTAGGCTGCTCTTTCTTCATGTTCTCAGTCCTGGTCCCCTGTCCTGGTCCCCAGAAACTAAATTTGTTATGCAGGACCTATCCCTCATGAACCCATGTTGCTTGGGACCAATGACTGCAAACAATGACTGGGACCCTTCTTCCTTTTCTCCCTACAGCATATGGACTGCACCATGTATCCTGGTGTCACTTACAAACTTGCTCAATCTTAGTGTTCATGCCACTGACAAAGCTATTATATAGTACCAGTCCCAGTAACAGAACCCTGAGGAACACCACTCATCACCAGCTTCTAATTGGACATTTAATCACTGACTGCAACTCTTGGGTTACACAGAATCTCAGAATCACAGAATTGTCTAGGTTGGAAGAGACCTCAAGATCATTGAGTCCAACCTCTGACCTAACACTAACAAGTCCTCCACTAGACCATATCACTACGTTCAACATCTAAACGTTTTTTAAAGACCTCCAGGGATGGTGACTCCACCGCTTCCCTGGGCAGCACATTCCAATGCCTCACTACCCTCTCAGTAAAGAAGTTCTTCCTAAGATCCAACCTAAAACACCCCTGGCACAACTTTTACCCATTCCCCCTCATCCTGTCACCAGGCACATGGGAGAATAGACCAACCCCCACCTCGCTACAGCCTCCTTTAATGTACTTATATAGAGTGATAAGGTCGCCCCTGAGCCTCCTTTTCTCCAGGCTGAACAAGCCCAGCTCCCTCAGCTGCTCCTCATAAGACTTGTTCTCCAGGCCCCTCACCAGATTCGTTGCCCTTCTCTGGACTTGCTCGAGCACCTCTATGTCCTTTCTGTAGTGAGGGGCCCAAAACTGAACACGGTACTCAATGTGTGGCCTCACCAGAGCCAAGTACAGGGGGATAATCACCTCACTAGCCCTGCTGGCCACACTGCTTCTTATGCAAGCCAGCATGCTGTTGGCCCTCTTGGCCACCTGAGCACACTGCTGGCTCATATTCAGCCAACTATCAACCAATACTCCCAGGTCCTTCTCCACCAGGCAACTTTCCAAGCACTTATCTCCCAGCCTGTAGCTCTGCTTGGGGTTATTGCGCCCCAGGTGCAGGACCCGGCACTTGGCCTTGTTGAACTTCATACAGTTGACCTCAGCCCATCGGTCCAGCCTATCCAGATCCTCCTGCAGAGCCTTCCTACCCTCAAGCAGATCAACACATGCACCTAACTTGGTGTCATCTGCAAACTTACTGAGAGTGCACTTGATCCCCTCATCCAGATCATCGATAAAGATATTAAAGAGGATTGGCCCCAGTACCAAGCCCTGGGGAACACCACTAGTGACTGGACTCCAACTGGATTTGACTCCATTCACCACGACTCTTTGGGCCCAGCTATCCAGCCAGTTTTTAACTCAACGAAGTGTACGCCAGTCCAAGCCAAGAGCAGCCAGTTTCTTGAGGAGAATGCTGTGGGAAACGGTGTCAAAAGCCTTGCTGAAGTCAAGGTAGACCACATGCACAGCCTTTCCCTCATCCACCAAGTGCGTCACTTTGCCATAGAAGGAGATCAGGTTTGTCAAGCAGGACCTGCCTTTCATAAACCCATGCTGACTGGGCCTGATCACCTGCTTGCCCTGTAAGTGCTGCGTGATGACACACAAGATAATCTGCTCCATGAGTTTCCCTGGCACTGAGGTCAAACTGACAGGCCTATAGTTTCCTGGGTCTGCCCTTGTCCTGGTTTCAGTTAGCACAGAATTAATTTTCTTCCTAGTAGCTGGTGGAATGCTGTGTTTTGGCTTAGAATGAGAAGAGTGCTGATAACACCCCGATGCTTTAATTGTTGCAGAGCAGTGCTTATACTAAGCCAAGGACATCTCAGCCTTTGCTCTGTCCTGCCAACGGGCAGGCTGGGGGGTGCAGTAAGAGCTGGGAGGGGACAGACCCAGGACAGGTGACCCAAACTAGCCAAAGGGGTATTCCATACCATCTGACGTCATGCTAAACAATATATAGGGGTGGCTAGCCGGGGGGAGGGGGCCGGACTGCTCGGGGTTAGGCTGGGCATCGGTCAGCGGGTGGTGAGCAATTGCATTGTGCATCACTTGTTTGTACATACTATTATTACTTTCGTATTATCACCATTGTATCATCATTATTATTATTATTATTATTATTTTCCTGTCTTATTAAACTGTCTTTATCTCAACTCACGGGCTTCACTTTCCATTTCTCTCCCCCGTCCCAGAGAGGGAGGGGGGAGGGTGAGCGAACGGCTGCGTGGTGTTTAGCTGCCAGCCGGGTTAAACCACGACAGTCTTTTTTGGCGCCCAACGTGGGGCCCGAAAGGTTGAGATAACGGCAGATCTGACCAGAGTGTGTTAAACTAAAATTGGTATAAGTATTAGACCTGCTTAATAGTCACTTGTCATAATGCTGATTGCTTTAATCTCAACTGTGCTGCGCCTGTTTTCCAAATTGAGTATTATAGCACGTTATTTTCCGTATGTGCTCTCTGTCATGTTGTTTATCCTCTCCGGGCCCTGGTTTCAGACCATTATGGTACTGTGTGTTGTATCAGTGGCTTATGAGATGATGAAATATCTGGCCATGACTCTAACCTGGTATTTGTACTCAGTAACATCTTCGATTCTATACTTTGGAAACTGTATTTTGGAAACTATTAGCAATTGTATCTGTTGCCTTTTTTCATTAGGGAGTCAATCTGTGGAGGGGAAAGGGGAAGATAATTTTTCTTACTTGATCACTCTCCCTTTCTCCTTCACCACCCCTGTACCCTCCTTGATCACTCTCCCTTCCTCCTTCACCACCCTCTTATCCTCCGAGTTTATTACAATAGCTCTCCAAGATATTGAATATCCTTGGGATACTCAGACGAGCATAGTCCTGTTGTTCTGCCTCCTGAATGCACTTCAGGTTCTGCTTAAAGTTAAACAACTACTTAGGAAGCTCATCCGGAGATCTGCCCGGAGGCAGTATAGTTGTGGGTGGCAGGGAGTATGGGAGGATATGGGCAGGCATCTAGACCAGTTGGCACCCCCAGTGTTTTGGAAATTCACCCCTGAACAAGTGCAAAATCCTCAAAAACTGGCAGAATGCTTGAATAAAAGGTGTCGCGATTCGGGAAGTTCCAAAGTAACACAAATCATTGTAACATGCTGGGGCCTGGCTTACGCCTATCGAGCTGCCATGGATACTGCTATCAACTTAGTGACAGACCCTGCGGCCACTCCAAGTCCCGTGACAGATCCAACGGCCACTGTGACCCCTACGGTGGACTCTGCAGCCGCTCCAGTCCCAGCTTCTGCAGATGCTCCAGTCCCAGCTTCTGCAGATGCTCCAGTCCCAGCTCCTGCAGCCACTCCAGTCCCAGCTCCTGCAGCCGCTCCAGTCCCAGCTCCTGCAGCCGCTCCAGTCCCAGCTCCTGAAGCCGCCCCAGTCCCAGCTCCTGAAGCCGCCCCAGTCCCAGTTCCTGCAGTCGCTCCAGTTCCAGCTCCGGCCGCTACTCCAGTCCCAGTTCCTGCAACTGCTCCAGTCCCAGCTCCTGAAGCTGCTCCAGCTCCAGCTCCTGAAGCCGCTCCAGCTCCAGCTCCTGCAGCTGCTCCAGTCCCAGTTCCTGCAGTCGCTCCAGTTCCAGCTCCGGCCGCTACTCCAGTCCCAGTTCCTGCAACTGCTCCAGTCCCAGCTCCTGAAGTCGCTCCAGCTCCAGCTCCTGAAGCCGCTCCAGCTCCAGCTCCTACTGCTGCTCCAGTCCCAGCTCCTGCAACTGCTCCAGCTCCAACTCCAGCTCCTGTAGCCGCTACAGCTCCGGTTCCTGCAACTGCTCCAGCTCCTGTAGCCGCTCCAGCTCCTGTGGCCGTGTCAGAGAAACGAGCTGTAGCAGTGCAAGTTGACCCTGCAGAGGGCATTCCAACCCCTGTGGCAGACCCTGTAACAAAGTCAGAGAAACGAGCAGTAGCAGTGCAAGCTGCCCCTGTAGAGAAGGTGAAAATATGGTATAGAAATTCAAGTCGTTTAGAACGCAGAGAGTCTTCTGCCAATCCAGGTAAGGCTTCTGCCAAAACTAAGTATAGAGATGACGAAGATGATGATGACGCTGGGCCATCAAGGATTCAGGAGGAGGAAGATGAGGATGCCGAAAGAGCAACAGTAACTACCCGAAGCCTAAACGAGCGCGAGCTACGAGATGTGCGAAAAGATTTTGGTCGCTGTATAGGTGAGCAGCTTGTCACCTGGCTGCTCCGGTGCTGGGACTCTGGAGCCAATTGTGTGGAATTAGACGGCAGGGAAGCCAAGCGGCTGGGATCCCTTGCTCGAGACGCCGGCATTGACAAAGCAATTGCAGATGGAGCACGACCCACCAGCCTCTGGAGGCGTCTCCTCTCAGCTGTGAGGGAAAGGTATCCCTTCAAGGAAGATATTTTATGTCTACCAGGCAAGTGGACCACTATGGAGAAGGGAATCCAGTACCTGAGGGAATTAGCCATACGGGAAGTGATTTATGAGGATCCAGACCTCAAACAAACATCCACAGATCCAGATGAAGTCAAGTGTACACGACCCATGTGGCGGAAGTTTGTACGGAGTGCACCATCATCATATGCCAGCTCATTGGCAATAATGGCCTGGAAAGAGGATGAGGAACCCACAGTGGGTGAAGCGGCTAAACAACTCCGGCAGTACGAAGAAAGTCTCTCCTCTTCCTTACAGGCCTGCGTCTCAGCTGTGGAGAAACTTTCTGAAAAGGTTCACCAACTTGAAGAGAATCTATTGTCCTCCCCACCTGAACCAACCAGTGCCCACCGACCAAAGGAGAACACTTGGGAGAAACTTTCTGAAAAGGTTCACCAACTTGAAGAGAGATTATTCTCCTTCGCACCTGTACAAAGCAGTGTCTCAGCTGTCAGGGGTAGGCGTTCACCCACACAAGGAAGACGATATGGTGGGTACTCACCCCGTGCCACCCTGTGGTTTTACTTACGAGACCATGGAGAGGACATGAGAAAGTGGGATGGAAAATCTACCGCGACCCTAGAGGCACGGGTACGTGAGTTGCAAAAGAAAACAATCAGGAAAAAGGGATTCTCCGAAAAGTTTGCTGCTCCAACTTCCAGCAGACAGTCCTTCAAACACAGAAACGAGGAAGATTCTGACCAGGATTAGGGGGGCCCTGCCTCCAGCCAGGGGGAGGAAAGGGACAATCGAGTTTATTGGACTGTGTGGATTCGATGGCCTGGCACATCACGCGCACAGAAGTATAAGGCTTTAGTAGACACCGGTGCACAATGTACTATAATGCCATCGAGCTATAAAGGACCAGAGCCCATCTATATTTGTGGAGTGACAGGGGGATCTCAGCAGTTGACTGTATTGGAGGCTGAAGTGAGTCTGACTGGGAATGAGTGGGAAAAGCACCGCATTGTGACTGGTCCGGATGCTCCATGTATCCTTGGCATAGACTATCTTAGAAGAGGATACTGCAAGGACCCAAAAGGGTTCCGGTGGGCTTTTGGTATTGCTGCCTTAGAGACAGAGGGCATTAAACAATTATCTACCTTGCCTGGTCTCTCAGAGGACCCCTCTGTTGTGGGGTTGCTGAGGGTCGAAGAACAGCAAGTGCCAATTGCTACCACAACTGTGCACCGGCGGCAATATCGCACCAACCGAGACTCCCTGATTCCTATCCATAAGCTAATTCGTCAATTGGAGAGCCAAGGAGTGATCAGCAAGACTCATTCACCTTTCAATAGTCCCATATGGCCAGTGCGAAAGTCTAATGGCGAGTGGAGACTAACAGTGGACTATCGCGGCCTGAACGAAGTCACGCCACCACTGAGTGCTGCAGTGCCGGACATGCTGGAACTTCAGTATGAACTTGAATCGAAGGCAGCCAAGTGGTACGCCACAATTGATATCGCTAATGCATTTTTCTCCATCCCTCTAGCAGCAGAGTGCAGGCCACAATTTGCCTTCACTTGGAGGGGAGTCCAATATACCTGGAATAGGCTGCCCCAGGGGTGGAAACACAGCCCTACCATTTGCCATGGGCTGATCCAGTCTGCACTAGAGCAGGGGGAAGCTCCTGAACACCTGCAGTACATCGATGACATTATTGTGTGGGGTGACACAGCAGAGGAAGTTTTCGAGAAAGGGAAGAAAATAGTCCAAATCCTTCTGAAAGCCGGTTTTGCCATAAAACAAAATAAAGTCAAAGGACCTGCACGGGAGATCCAGTTTTTAGGAATAAAATGGCAAGATGGACGTCGTCAAATCCCAATGGATGTGATCAACAAAATAACAGCTATGTCTCCACCAACTAACAAAAAAGAAACACAGACTTTCCTAGGTGTTGTGGGGTTTTGGAGAATGCACATCCCAAATTACAGTCTGATTGTAAACCCACTCTACCAAGTAACTCGTAAGAAGAATGAGTTTGAATGGGGCCCTGAACAACGACAAGCCTTTGAACAAATCAAGCAGGAAATAGTCCATGCAGTAGCCCTTGGGCCAGTTCGAACAGGACCAGATGTAAAGAATGTGCTCTACACTGCAGCCGGGGAGAACGGCCCCACCTGGAGCCTCTGGCAGAAAGAACCTGGGGAAACTCGAGGTCGGCCTCTGGGGTTTTGGAGTCGGGGATACAGAGGATCTGAGGCCCGCTATACTCCAACTGAAAAGGAGATATTGGCAGCATATGAAGGAGTTCGATCTGCTTCGGAGGTGGTCGGTACTGAAGCGCAGCTCCTCCTAGCACCCCGATTACCGGTACTAGGCTGGATGTTCAAGGGAAGGGTCCCCTCTACGCATCATGCAACTGATGCTACATGGAGTAAGTGGGTTGCACTGATTACTCAGCGGGCTCGAATAGGAAACCCCAGTCGCCCAGGAATATTGGAAGTGATCATGGACTGGCCAGAAGGCAAATACTTTGGGATATCATCAGAGGAGGAGGTGGGTCGTGCTGAAGAAGCCCCACTGTACAACCAGTTGCCAGAGAATGAAAAGAAATATGCCCTGTTCACTGATGGGTCCTGTCGTATTGTGGGGAAGCATCGGAGATGGAAGGCTGCTGTATGGAGTCCTACGCGACGAGTTGCAGAAGCTGCTGAGGGAGAAGGTGAATCGAGTCAGTTTGCAGAAGTGAAAGCTATTCAGCTGGCTTTAGACATTGCTGAACGAGAAAAATGGCCAGTTCTCTATCTCTACACCGATTCATGGATGGTAGCAAATGCCCTGTGGGGATGGTTACAGCAATGGAAGCAAAACAACTGGCAGCGTAGGGGCAAACCTATCTGGGCTGCTGCATTGTGGCAAGATATTGCTGCTCGGGTAGAGAACCTGGCTGTGAAAGTACGCCACGTAGATGCTCATGTGCCCAAGAATCGGGCTACTGAAGAACATCAAAACAACCAGCAGGTGGATCAGGCTGCTAAGATTGAAGTAGCTCAGGTGGACCTGGATTGGCAGCATAAAGGTGAATTATTTATAGCCCGATGGGCCCATGACACCTCAGGCCATCAAGGTAGAGATGCAACATACAGATGGGCTCGTGATCGAGGGGTGGACTTGACCATGGACGCTATAGCACAGGTTATTCATGACTGTGAAACATGTGCTGCAATCAAGCAAGCCAAACGGTCAAAGCCTCTTTGGTATGGAGGACGATGGCTGAAATATAAATATGGAGAGGCCTGGCAGATTGATTACATCACACTCCCTCAAACTCGCAATGGCAAGCGCCACGTACTTACAATGGTGGAAGCAACCACCGGATGGCTGGAAACATATCCTGTGCCTCATGCTACCGCCCGGAACACCATCCTGGGCCTTGAAAAGCAAGTCCTATGGCGACATGGCACCCCAGAAAGAATAGAATCAGACAATGGGACTCACTTCCGAAACAACCTTATAGACACTTGGGCCAAAGAACATGGTATTGAATGGGTGTATCACATCCCCTATCATGCACCAGCCTCCGGGAAAGTTGAACGATACAATGGCCTGTTAAAGACTACCTTGAAAGCAATGGGCGCTGGGACGTTCAAAAACTGGGATACGCATTTGGCAAAGGCCACCTGGTTAGTCAATACTAGGGGATCTACCAACCGAGCTGGACCTGCCCAATCAAACCTGTTACGTACTGTAGATGGGGATAAAGTTCCTGTAGTGCATGTAAAAAATATGCTGGGTAAAACAGTCTGGGCTACTCCTGCCTCAGGAAAAGGCAAACCTATTCGTGGAATTGTTTTCGCTCAGGGACCTGGATATACTTGGTGGGTAATGCAAAAGAACGGAGAGGTCCGGTGTGTACCTCAAGGAGATTTAATACTGGGTGAGAATAGCCCATGAACTGAATTGCACCATGTTAAATAGTATATTATACTGTATATTATCACTACCATGATTACTATAGGTGACTAATTAGAATGTATGGAAAAGAGTGTAACCTGAGCATGACATAAATGGTATGGAATAAGGGGTGGATAGATGTCCTGGTTTCAGTTAGCACAGAATTAATTTTCTTCCTAGTAGCTGGTGGAATGCTGTGTTTTGGCTTAGAATGAGAAGAGTGCTGATAACACCCCGATGCTTTAATTGTTGCAGAGCAGTGCTTATACTAAGCCAAGGACATCTCAGCCTTTGCTCTGTCCTGCCAACGGGCAGGCTGGGGGGTGCAGTAAGAGCTGGGAGGGGACAGACCCAGGACAGGTGACCCAAACTAGCCAAAGGGGTATTCCATACCATCTGACGTCATGCTAAACAATATATAGGGGTGGCTAGCCGGGGGGAGGGGGCCGGACTGCTCGGGGTTAGGCTGGGCATCGGTCAGCGGGTGGTGAGCAATTGCATTGTGCATCACTTGTTTGTACATACTATTATTACTTTCGTATTATCACCATTGTATCATCATTATTATTATTATTATTATTATTTTCCTGTCTTATTAAACTGTCTTTATCTCAACTCACGGGCTTCACTTTCCATTTCTCTCCCCCGTCCCAGAGAGGGAGGGGGGAGGGTGAGCGAACGGCTGCGTGGTGTTTAGCTGCCAGCCGGGTTAAACCACGACAGCCCTCCAGCCCTTCTTGTAGATGGGCATCAAGTTTGCTAGCCGCCAGTCAACTGGGACCTCCCCCGATAGCCAGGACTGTTGATAAATGATGGTAAGCGGCTTGGCCAGCTCCTCCGCCAGTTCTCGCAGTATCCTTGGGTGGATCCCATCTGGCTGCATCAACTTGCGTACTTCCAAGTGCCATAGCAGATCGCCAACCATTTCTTCATGGATAGTGAGGGCCACGTTCTGCTCCCCATCCCCTTCCACCAGTTCAGGGTACTGGGTATCCAGAGAGCAACTGGTTTTGCCACTAAAGACTGAGGCAAAGAAGGCATTAAACACCTCTGCTTTTTCCTCATATTTTGTTATTAAGTACCCCCCTGCATCCAGTAAAGGCTGGAGATTTTCCTTAGTCCTCCATTTTGCACTGATGATTGTAACCATCTAGCCATTTGCTTATGCACCGAGTGGTCCATCCATTAAATCCACTTCTCTGATTTGCAAACAAGGACATCATGAGGTACTGTGTCAAATATTTTGCTCAAGTCCACGTGGATGATGTCAGTTGCTCTTCCCTTATCCACCAATGCTATAACTCCATCGTAGAAGGCTGCCAAATTTATTAGGCATGATTTGTCCTTATTAAAGACATGTTGGCTGTCACTGATCACCTTTCTAGGTACCCTAGTATAGTTTCCAGGAGGATCTGTGCCATGATCTTGTTTGGCACAGAGATTGTAGATATATATACACATAAAAATTCCAACTGAAATCAAAAGGAAATAAGGCTCCCAAGGAGATATTTGACTTCTAAATACCTTTGCAGATGTGGTTACCACTTATGTAAAAAAGGAAAAATATTGAATTTGATTAACACAGGTCGAAAGTATGTAAGATTGAACTTTATATTTCCCATAATGACTTGGGTTCTGCCTCTGTGCCTGTGCAAAAATACTGAAAAAGTTATGCCCTATTTCATGTATTGGCCTGGTGTTTCAGAATTTGGTATTCTTCTGCTGAAGCATCATGTGAATCCCAGCCTGCTAAGTGAGCTGTGAGACTTTCAAACACTTTCAGGCGTGTAAAATCATGGAATCATTCAGGTTGGAAAAGGCCTCTAAGTTCATATAGTCTAACCTTTAACCTAGTACTGAAAAGTCCACCAGTAAAGCATGCTACTAAGTTTGAAATCTATATATTTTTTTAAAAACCTCCAGGGATGGTGACTCAACTACTTCCTTGGGCAGCCTCTTACAATGTCTCACGTTCTTTCAGTAAACAAATTCCCCCTAAACTTCAACCTAAACCTCCGTTAGTGCAAATTGAGGCCATTTCCCCTCGTCTTATCACCTGGTGCTTGGAAGAAGAGACTGTTCCTCACCTCACTATAGCTTCCTTTAAGGTAATTTTAGAGCACAATAAGGTCTCCCCTAAGCCCCCTTTTTTTCTAGGCTAAATAACCCCAGCTCCCTCAGACACTCCTCATAAGACTTGTAAATGCAGCTGTTATTGCTGACTTTTTCTGAGAGTGTCACAATGCTACTGTCTATCTTTTATATAATACTTTAGAGAGTTTGTCTAGGAGTAGGAGTTCAGTTCAATCAAAAACCTAACAGGCGATCCAGCCTATGTATCTCTCAAAAGCACCTTATCATCAACACAAAGACTGTACTGAAGTTCTCTAAATTATGCCACTGTACAAGAACAAATATTATGTTACAGAGTATATGGAGGTAAAAGTAAATTATTACTTTTTCACTGCTTTCTTTTTGAGAAGGTATCTCCAATTTTTATTTCTAACGCTCTAGCTATATTTAAGTTATTCAGTTGTTTGAGTGGAATGCAACCCTGTGAGCTAAAACTATCCTTACAATCACCCCCTCCCAGTTGAGTATCTTAAGTGCTAGACCAAAAAATCGTGTTAATTTCTATGTAGGCTTTTTCAATACATTTTGATTTTCAGCACAATGTTATAGGAGCACATGCACCTCTGTGTTCCATCAGGTTAATGTGTAGAATAAGGTTTTCTGGCATTCATTAAGAAGCCAAGTATGATCTTGAACAAGGAAAGAAAAGTAGTTCTCTCACTTCTTGAAGAAGTTCTCTGAAATGTGGGAAATTTAATTCTCCATTCCCCACCCTAACAATGCATTCCGCTGAAGCCAGTGTGGGTCTTTGGAAAAGGCTCAAGATGTGAAATGCAAAGCTGAGGAACTGGAAAAGGGTTTGCAGTTAGAAGAATAGGCTGAGGTGGTAGTGTTGGTCGCAGTGCAGTAGAAAGGTGAAGACAGGGAAATGGTTGGGATCTGACCTTGGGTGGTGCTGAGATGTATAGTTTGAGGGAAAAGATACAATGATGAGCCTGTTCTGTGTCTGCCTGTGACTCAACATGGAGTTAGACCAACAATCAATTTCTTAACTGCAACTACTACTTTAACTGTAATTACTAACACATTGCAGCTGCTGCCAACTATTACCTTAACTGTTACCAAGGTTACATCTGACTAGCCTGAAATTGAAAACATAGGCCCTTGCTGTGGGCAAGACCACCATCACTATTGCTCTTCTTGACATAGTTTAACCGAAAAGAGCTGTTGAAAACCTTTTACAAGACCTTCCAGCTTTTTTATTCTTGAAATTCTATGAAAACTGTAACATCTCTGAGCTGGAGTATATGAATTATTACCTGACAGATCAGATTTATCCAGATCCTTACACTTAGGAAAAAAAAAAAAAAAAAAGTCTTCTTAATTCAACTGATAATTGATAGTGTAACTTCAACTGCTCCATGAAATAATAGCATTTTTAAGTTCCTTGAGACATAAACTATGTACAGAAATATTGTCTTTTCAGATTACTTTGTTGTGATGATGTTACTGTACCTTCACATATTCTGTATGAGAATTTATATAGCAGCATATCTTATTCTCCAAAGTACCTTTAATAATCCATCTTTTCTATATATGAAAGAGAAAGAAAAATTGTCAGTAAAGAAAAAATATTTAACAAATCTTGTAAAGCCAAAATATTCAGAAAATGAGAATAATAACATTTTTATTATTGTTTTTAGTTCATAAAAGCCGTGAAATCTTACTTGAACTCTGGTCTTTACTATCTTATATTTTCCTCCAGTGGATGTGTTAAACTTTCTTCAGGTATGTTAAAAATCAGACATGGAAATGAAAGGGGTCACATATAATTTTTCAATCTCTTATATAAAACTTCTGATTTTTCCTGTTTTCTTTATACTATATGTATTAGATTTTGATAATTGGCTGCCTACATACCATTATTTTGGCAATTACTTCTGCTATTCCTATTTTGAACATGTGTTGCATGATTTCTGAAGTAGGCACACTCCTCAAGTTCTGGACAATATTTGGAAAGTGTTACATGAAAATGGGAAAGAAAAAGGAACAGGAAAAGGAACAGTAATGGGGATGGGAACAGAGAAAGAGGAAGAGAAGAGAAAAAGAGGAGAGAGACAAAAAGGGAGAGGAGAGGGAGGGGAGAGGGAGAAGAAAGAGAGAGGAGAGGGGAGAAAGAAAGTCATGTATATAATGGTTTAAATTTAAGAAAAGCTGTTAAAGGGGAATTTGAATATTTTTACAAAGTTGCTTTTGATGTTTCTGAGCATTAGTAAAATTATGGCACCCTTACAACAGTCAGACCTCTATGCTTATATTGGAAAAAGAGGAGTGACATGACTCTGAAACAGATAGCTGTGCAAACTCAATCTGAATAAAAATTTTAGGCTTTTTTTCATATCTCAGTGAGATTGTCCATTCAATTACCTTTTTTTGTTGTTGTTTTTTTTTATTATTATTATTTTTTAATTCACATGAAACTTTTCAAATGTTTTAATGATGAATCCTTTGTAATTCAGTGTTTGGAAATAATACTCCACAAAGGTGACAGTTCCATAATTTCTTCTATTCACAAAAATCACAGGTATTCCATTCCAAATGAGGGTTCCTCCTCACTGGTACAAATACACATTATTGTTTTCTATTTTTGAATTAAAGGTACAAGTAAACCCAAACTAATTACACTTAATCTTTTACACTACATCTTTGATCTCTTCTTTCCAGCAGGAAAAGAGCTATCATCCTAACAGTCAGTATGGGCTGAATGTATAGCTTATTTCAAAACAAAAATCTTTAGATCAGGTCTTACAAATATTACCTATTCTCTAACCATTATTTGGACAATGGAGTCAATCATTTAGTAGTTATTTAAAATCAGAATATTATGGGGCTGTATGCTTTTCTAGACTTACTAGATTTACTTGGAAATTATACTGTTTGATACAAAAGTAGAAAGTACATCTTGTCTCTACACGTACTTAGATTTGTGTGTGTGTGTCAGTCTAGCCAAACTCAAATATTATTTTTATTTGGCCATTCTAATGAATAGCACACCTACATATGCCAAGGGAAGTCTTTTGGTTAAGCTATTACAATTGGCATTCTATCAGAAAATACCAAAATTTGCAACATACTAAAAGCACATCGAGAAATTTGTTTCCAAATATCTTTCAATAATGGTAAATCTGGATGAAGTCATTTAAAATATGCAAACTCCATTTTAATACCTTCACAAAAAAATAAGAAGAAGAAGAAGAAGAACACTGCAGAGTCTCTGGCACAATAATTTAGTTTGTATGTAGAGTTAGCCCTGAAGCAGTGTGAGGGCAATGCGAGGAAACAACTGTATTGTACTTTAAGGTTGAAGCAGTTTTGTTTTTTATCTTCACTTAAATACCATTTTAGCTTATTGCTTAAATAAGCTTTAAAAGTGTGCCATTATTTGTTTTTATGCTTAACAATTTTTTAAGCTATTTTTGCAAATTGTTCATTTTCTCACTACTGTGTTGCAATTTACAGTTCACCCTCCAGCTCAAGCTGCTGCTTTGCTTACACCTCATCAAATTTTCCTTAATTCTTTTCATCTCCTTCTCTGCTGATAAAGTCATTTGTCTTTTTCCCCACTGACTTGAAAACAACTCAATGGAAAGCAGTACAACTCTTGCAAAAGTTAATAATGAGAGCAAAATGATTTTCTAGTCTGATGTTCAGCATCATGTGAAATAAAAAGATTTCCAGCAGAACTCCATCTAACCTTGTTTCTTCTTCATAGATTTGCCTCAAACACTGATTTTGTTAGAAATCTTGTAATTACTGCTCTCCTAATAGGGATACGGCAGAGCAGGATTGTCATTACAAATATAATATGAAAAGAAAATTTTCATTTATTTGCTCCCAGAAAAACAATCTTACTCACTCAGTAGAATTGTTTAGGCAAAGGTATTATAAAAATATTTTTCTAAATAAGATGGTTTGTGAAAGATGAAATAATAGTCACAGACTGATTCACTTCACTTTAATCTCATCTGGATTATTTCCATTGCTTGTGACAGAGACAGGTCATCCTTTCAGTTGACAAAACTGTTTTGAAGTCTGAAAAGCAGTACTGCAAGCCTTCTTCAGTGTTCAGTGGTTCTAACTTTGGTTTGGAGACATTTATTCTAGTTATAAAGGGAAACCCATTTATACCATAATTTACACTGCAAACTGTGATGGGTGGCATATTCTCATTTTCACATTAATTTTCTCAAATTATGATCTTTTAAGAGTCTGTGAATGAGGACCAATGGAGGAGGCTGCTGGTATCCTGAGTGCTCCTCTTGGAGGTGTAGTACCTTCTAGCAGCATGAGACTTCCCTAGGTGAAGCTAAGCATATGCCAGAGTTAAAAGCCTTGCGAGGGCAGACAGAAAGAACAGGGACCTGAATGTGCAAGAGGATGCTGGCAGTGAGCCTGTAGCCAAATTTGGAGGGAAGACTCCTGAGAGCACTGAGATTCTCTAGCAACCCTGACTGCCCTCTAGGAGATATGTTCTTTCAGGAACTCAAACTGGGCTGTACAGAATTAGCATTTCTCTTGAATGATGTTGACTAACTTAACTTATTCTTCTTAGTGTCTTTAAAAACAAACAACAATGACAACAACAACCACTTTTAAAAAGACATCTTGTATCTATTAAAGTGAAAACAAACCCATTTTTGACATTAAAACCCTTATGGTATGTAAAACCCTTATGCTGTGCTCAGTACAAGAAGTTATCTACAGATATTGACGTCGTATCTTACAGCAGATCAGGGACCTATCACAAAATGAATGAAATGCATGTAAATGCACAAGAATTGATTGAATTTGACCATAGTGGAGAGGACTTTTTCAATTATTGCTGCTGATTTTTAATGCAGCTGTACTGGTCCACGTGACCAGTACAGCTGCATTTATTTATTTGCACAAAATTTATTATGTTTTATACATTTTATTACATCAGTTATTTGAACCAACAAAAATAGATATATTTTTTAATAGTAATTAGTGAGATTTAAGAAACTGTATTGCCATTTTTTACCTCCAACTCTAGGAAAAGTGCTACCTACCTAAACAACTGTGAGTTGTGAGCACTAGTTCTGTTTTTAGAAATAAACAGGAACAAGGTCCAAAATGTCTTTCTTGTTTGTTTGTTTGGTTTTTTTTGTTTGTTTTTTCCCCGTTCTGTAAGCTAATCTACAAAATAAATATGATAAATTCCAAGCATAGACTATGCAGCTGAATCCTAATGTAAGATGATTAACAGGCCACTACAAGCTCAAACATATATTTATAACAGTTTGTATCTGGATCCATACTTTGAACAACTTTACCTACAGCTAGGAGGTCCAAAATAGCTAGAGATACATAATAATAATAATAATAAACAGCAAGATTGAGAATAATATTAGACATTTACATTAGGTGTATATCCACTTACATTAAGTAGGATTTAATATTTATGCACTTAAAATCCCACTCTTTGTGGCACAAGCCAGCTGTTGACAGGTGAATAAGGTATTTTTGTCGTGTAGCTGGATGTTCCATTACTGGCTAAGAGAAATATAAAATGCTGGGGGGGGAGGGGGAGGAGGGGGCAGGGATTTTTTTGCCCTCTCTTGTAACCATGGTCCTGATGCACTGGAATCTGGACGTAGTAAATGCAGACATTTTTAAGTTTTTGCATTTACGCCATTTTCCTTAAACTCCCCATCGATGTTAAAGTGATAAACTGAAAAAATAATATACAGCTTTAGCTTACAGAACTCACTCTTAGAGATAGATCATACATTGCAATGTATTGCATCGAACAATACAACATTGTTCAATACAACATGAAACATTGAATCTTGCAATGAATAAATTGCAAGTAAAAAAAATTGTCCCTTGTGCTAATAAATGCATGCTTACACAGCCTTATGGAACATTTCTAAACTCTGTTCAGAAATGAGCAATGAGTTTCTCTTATTTCTGATGCACTTAGAGAACTTAATCCTCGTTGTTTTCTATGCCGCTTGCTAGTATTATGTCATTTTTCTCCCTACTCTAATTTTACTTCTTTAAATTTGTTCTATTTACAAAATTATTCTTAGACCTGTGCCAATTTCCAGTAATTCCTGTCTGGTGTAGGAGTATTTCAGCTTTGCTGCCTTTCTCCAACATCAGGCTAGGTTAGTAATGAACTTTGAACAGAGTTGCTTAATAGATATTAATATCAATTAATTGTACTACAATATGATCCCTAGATCAAGTTCCACAGCTGAGTTTACTGAAGCCTGTCTGTGGGAGTGAAGTTCCCTCACAATATTTCTCTCAGACTTTCTAGTTACCTAGAAGCTTATGGTCTGATATTTTATGATGATTTTCACCCAAACTACCTTCTACACTTGAGTCTTAACCAGTTCTTTCTTATTAATTGTATTCAGACCTAAAAAAAGATGCTTTGATAGTTTTCCTTCTTTGAAACAAAATATTGTCCCCATATTAGCTGCAGTAATTCTTCCCTCTTTATTTTTCTGTATTTAAAACATTTTCTATGATAAAACAGTCAAAATATATATAAATATTTTAAAATGTTTTTCTCTCAAATTTAGAAAGAAAAACTGTAGTTCATATACTTTCAGATGTAAAAGTGTGCAATATACAGAAATTAAATTTAAAAACAACCAACAACAACAACAAAAACTGAAGTCTATATTATCAAAAGTTATTACAGCTAAAATTCTTTTTTTTTTTTTTTTTTTTTTTTTTTCTTCTTATGGAATATAAAACTGTTGTATTCCACATTCTTTTATTAGACATGATTACAAGAACACATTCAATAACACAGTATTGATACATATCAGTAACATATTGGTGTATCTTGGATTGTAACCTTTTTCTTCATTTATCACTTAATTTTATATGTAAGTGACATATTTGAAGTACATGAAAATATCATGAAGTACATGAAAATGTAATGAAGTTGGAAGAGAGGGGTTATAGTTCCAGGAAAAAAAAAAAAAAAAAGCAAGCAAACAAACAAACAGAAACCCTTGTTATTAGGATGTTCATCTTCAGTCTCCCCAAAGAAACATAATATTCTGAATATTGCTGTAAAGTCAAATAAATAAATAAAACTTGTCAGTAATCATGAGAACAGTGGAGCTGTCTTGCACATTTCTGGTACAGTGTAATAGTCAGAGTGAGAACAGATGACACGTACCTGGCATATCACACCTTGAGCTAAAAATATTTTTGCTTCTCTGAAAAGTATCATGTTTCATTTATTACTACTATATTAAAAGTCCTTAAATTTTATTCAGAGTAAAATATTTTCATTTTTGTTTTATTCCCAAATTTGCTACAGTCCAAACAGCTCATCTAGTGAAACTGATGTTCCTTAAGGGCTGAAAATGATGAGTTGCTCTTGCCCTTTGTTCTGTGATTATCCCTTCACAGTTACTAAGGCACTCATCCTCAACTCTGAAATAAATAAATAAATAAATAAATAAAAATTGTTCTATTTTGTTCTATAATTGGTATTTTTGATCCAAACATTTAAATAATGATTACAGTTTCCCGTGTAGCAAGTGAATAAGTTCAGCACAAAATTATACAGGCAATCATAAGGTTATATTTTCCACCAGTTACATAATACAATAATAATCCCAAACTAGTATCAAAACACAAGTATATTCAATTTATTTATTCTTTCGTTTGGTGGATAGGATTTGTTATAGGAAACACATTTCAGAACCAGAATTTTTCAGCTTCCTTGTTGCTTTGTGTCAGAATTATTACATGCAAAAAGGATTGTGTCATTTAAAGTTTCCTCAAAGAAACATTAAAATTTAAAAGATATCTTCTGTTAACAGATCACTGAAGAAGAAAATGTTGAGCTCTCTCTGCATATGGTATAATTATGTATTGCTCCATAATTGCACATGGCCTTTCAATTAGTGTTTGTATTATTGACACAATTTTGAATGCAATTACTTGTTTTGAACATCCTAAATTATATGTGAGAGTAAATTTGTAATGATCATTCAGAATTTATTGAAGTCACTTAGACTATGGTCCAAGTCACTTCTTTCTTTTATACAGATTGCTGTTTATAATGAAATATTTTAAATGGAACTGTTTATATATATATATATAATTTCTATTTATAGACTGCAAGAGAAAATGCACTAGAAAAAATCCTCAAATCTCTATTTCTTTCTACAACATGTAGAAACAGTGTTCTCTACTTCCAGCATATCATAATTAATTAACTGTTTAAACTCAGCACCTGTGCATATTAAGATATTCAGGATCTTGACCTTCTCAGAGGAACTCAGGCCCTTGCAACAGATCATAAGTACTGACATTGGTGGCTCCACTCATCAGTTTCAAAGAAATTACTTGGAAAAACAAGAAAAATAGGACTGAGAAACTCCACAGAAATAAACAAGCAAATAAATAAATAAAAACACAAAGTAAACAGTAATATTACTAAAGAGAAGAGGAAAGAAAGAATGAAGCAACTACAAGTGCATGTTGCTTAATTTGCTCTGTCAGGTGCATAAAATTTGTACAGTTTAAACATGAGCAATGTGCTGTGTCCTTAGACAAAGCTGAGGGAGTGGCTTGAAGCTGTGAAAGGGGATGTTCAGGCTGGATATCAAGAAAAGGTTTTTCACCAACAGAGTGGTTGGGCACTGGAACAGGCTCCCCAGGGAAGTAGTCATACCACTGAGCCTGCCAGAATTCAAAATGCATTTGGACCAATGCTCTCAGAAACATGATCAGATTTGTGTGTGTGTGTGTGTAGTCCTTTGAATCAGGAGTTGGACTTGATCCTTGTGGATCCCTTCCAACTTGGATATTCTATGATTCTATGAAAGCTTATTGCTAATATTGTAGCTGGAGATTATGCCATAAGGGACCTGCCATATGTACAAATAAAAATTCCAGAAGCTTCAAAAAAGCTTCAATATGAAAAGAAAAAAAAAAAAAAAAAAAAGTGTATATTATCATACTGCATTATCATACTGCAAAATCTAGTTTATATTACATGTTGACAAGTTGAACTTTTTTTTTTTTTTTTTTTTCTTGTGGTTTCATTGAAGGATTATCACCATGAAGCCAACAAAATGCAGACTCAAGCTGTTGACTTTGTCTCTCAGTTTTCTGCTGGAACAGTGATTTAGACAAAAAGCCAAGATCCTGCAGGTGACAGAGGCATATGATGGAGTCTGGGCAAAAGATAAGAAAGGAAATGAGGTAGAACACAGGAAAAGTACAGACCAAAAAAAAAGAGGTCTTAATTAAGAAAAGAGTTCTGCTTTGTACTGTCTCATACTTTCATGGGCAACAATCACTGTGTAGAATTTAGTGATGGAATCACAAGCTGAGATAGGCACAGAGAGTATCCAGTTCAGTACTTCTACATTTTTCATATATGTGCATATATACACAGCTACTCAGAAGTGGGGTGTAGAGAAGCTGGAGATGCATAGTCCAGAAATAAACAGTGAAACAAGAGGCAATGTACATAACATGAAAGTTGAGAAAGTCTGCCCTGATATAGGAAAAAAATATTTTCCATCTTGTGGGTGTTCAAACACTAGAAAAGGTGCTCAGAGAGGTTGTTTATATTTCACCCCTGGAAATATTCAAAGCTCAGGTTGCCCTGAGCAACCAGTTCTAATGACTTGTTTTGAACAGGAGATTGTACCTGTCACATGTTCCTATGACATTATGTATGTTTTGACTGATTTGAAAAAGTTTCTGGGTTAAGAATTCATTTGCAACATCTCACTTCTATGATTTCCTTCTTCCTTATCCAGAAAAGGATTAAACTTTGGTGATTTATGAAATGTCTGGGTTTTTCCAAATGCATTGTCTGAAATCATCAGTGGTTTAGGAAAAGTGCCTTACATCCTCTTCTAATGCATTTTTATTTTGACCTTATTCACACCTCTGTTGCATAAAGACAGGGTAAATCTACTAACATAGTGAGGGTGCCCTCTTCACCTCATCCCCACTTCCCTCTCCATTGTTCAAATACTCATTTGAATTCGGAATTCTACTGCAAGATGGAATATCCTAATAATCTGGACTACTGATCACTTCAAGCAAAAAGTCATACAAGTGTTCTGCTCAATCCATAACAGCATTACCTTATGGACCCATCACAATGGCTTTTTAGTATGGTTTCCACATTTTTTTTTGTATTTTTTTTTTTTTTTTACATTTCTAATAGTACTGTCACTTTGTTTTGAACGTAAAATCATAGAATCGTTCAGGCTAGAAAGGACCTCTACAATCATCTAGTCCAGCCCTTAACTTGGTATTAAAATCCACCACTGAACCATGCTACTAGGTTTGAAATCTACACATTTCTTGAAAACCTCCAGGGATGGTGACTCAACCACTTTCCTGGGCAGCCTATTCCAATGCCTCACAACTCTTTCAGTAAACAAATTTCCCCTAAAATCCAAACTCAACCTCCTCTGGCACAACTTGAGGACATTTTCCCTCATCTTATCACTTGGTATTTGGGAAAAGAGCCCAATCCCCACCTCACAACAACTTCCCTCAAGGTAACTGTAAAGTACAATAAGGTCTCCCCACGTCTTCTCTTCTTCAAGCTATACAACCCCAGCTCCCTTAGCCTCTCCTCACAAGACTTGTTCTTAAGGCCCTTCACCTGCTCTGTTGCCCTTCTTTGGACACACTTCAGCACCTCTATGTCCTTGTAGTGAGGGGCCCAAAACTGAACGCAGTATTTGACATGCAGCCTCACCAGAGATGAGTACAGGGAGAAAATCATTTACCTAGTCCTACAGCCCATGTTATTTCTGATACAAGCTAGGATGCTGTTGGCCTTGTTGGCCACCTGAGCACACTGATTAACCAATACCACCAGGTCCCTTTCTGCCAGGCAGCTTTCCAGCCACTCTTCCCCCAGCATGTAGCGTTGCATAGGAAGGTTTCACATAATTTATGGATGCTTTAATTTCTCATGGAAGCCCATGTTGGATCAGTTCAGGAAGGACATGGCTAAATGCCAGAAATGCCTCAAATTGCGCCAGGGGAGGTTTAGGTTAGAAATTAGGAGACATTTCTTCTCAGAAAGAGTAGTCAGGCATTGGAACTGGTTGCCCAGGGAAGTGGTGGCATCACCGTCCCTGGAGGTGTTCAAGGAAAGGTTGGACCTGGTGCTTAGGGACATGGTTTAGTGGGTGACATTGGTAATATGGTGATGGTTGGACTAGATGATCTTGAAGGTCTTTTCCAACCTTAATGGTTCTATAATTGCACCCTGTGAGAAGGACCCCGTGCTGAATCCAGGAAAGTGCATGAGGAGAAAGGAGCAGCAGAGACAAAGTGTCATGAGCTGACTTAAACCCCCATTCCCCATCCTCCTGCATGGCTTGTGGGGAGGAGTAATAAGAGTCAGAAGTGAAGGAGTGAAGTTAAGCCTGGGAAGAAGGGGAGTTGTGTGGGAGGAAACTAATTTTAGTTTTGCCTTTGTTTCTCACTGTCCTACTCCATATTTAACTGGCAGTATGGTAGATTAATTTTCCCAAAACTGAGTCTGTTTTGTACATCATGGTAATTGCTGAGTGATATCCCCATCGTTATCTCAGCCTCACATTTTATTTTTTTTTTATCAATTTTTCTCCCCCTGTCCTGTTGAGAAGGGAGAGAAAGAGAACAGCTTCATGGGCACCTGGCATTCAGACAAAATCAACCCACCAAAACCACTAATAATCTTATGCCTCTGGCACACCAAAAGTAAACTGGAGATGATGTTATGACAAGTTTATGTGGTTTTGTGGATGATTTTGTAAGTCATAAGGTAAAAGATCTCTCTAAGCCTACACAGTTAGCTTTATTGTTCTTAAACTCAAGTCCATTAACCTTAATGAATTTACCAGGTCTTACTGCTTTTAACAGTAAAATACATAATATCTTATTTATTTATTTATTTATTTTTTCCCCTGGAATTGTTTAAAGAGGTATAATGTAGTTTTCTGGAATTTGGTTTAAATGTCTAAATATGAAAACTAATTGTCAAATAGGCTTTTTAATCTTGGCAGCTGAGTATTACTTGCTTAGTAATATTTCAAGAAATAATCCACATTCAGCTCAACCAGTTTATAGATGAAGACACCAATCAGTAGATAAATGTGTTACTTACTTGGTCTCTGTGCTCTCAAGTTCCCTAAGCTACGAAAGTAAAATACAGGATGTCCATAATGCACAATTATCTATTCAAATGCATAACCACTGTTAAATATATGATTAAATATTTTCCACAGGAAAAGTTAACTGGGTGAAAAAAGATATATATAGAGAGAAAGTACTTCCAGTTTGACAGTTCCATAGTTTGATAGTCATCTGAGATTGCTTCCTTCATTGTGACTATGCTTAGGTACATGCTTGCACATTAAACTGTCTAACTATGAAAGTTTAAAGCTTTAACACAATGTATTGAGTTTTTGTGGCAAGGGTTTAGCAGCAGAAGGGGACTCTCAGCAGAGCCCAGAAGCTGCCCCATGTTAGTTAAGAAGCTCCAAAAAGGGACCCAGCCAGCTCCGAAAGGGACCCAGTTCTGGACAGAGCTGAGCCAGTGAGCAGGTGTTGGTTGCACCTCTGTGAGAGTAGAAAGGGAAAAAACTGCTTCACAACAGCAGCTGGCTGGATGAGTGAGAAAATGTGAGAGAAACAGCCCTGTAGACACCAAGGTCTGCCACCAAGGAGGAGGAGGAGGAGGTGCTCCAGGTGGCAGAGAAAATGTTCCCTGCAGCCTGTGGAGAGGCTCATGGTAGAGCAGGCCATACCCCTGCAGCCCATGGTGTACCATGGCAGAGCAGATCTCCACGCTGAAGGCATTGGAGGAGCCCCCAGTGGAGCAGGTGGATGTGGCCTGGAGGAGGCTGTGGCCCATGGAGAGCCCCTGCAGGAGCAGGTCCCAAGCCATAGCTGCAGCTGGTGGAGAGGAGCCCATGCAAGAGCAGGGGATCTGGGGGGAGCTGCCACTTGTGGGGGACCCATGCTGGAGCAGTTTGCTCCTGGGGGATGGACCACATGGAACAGAGCCATGTGGGAGCAGTTCTTGAAGAGTTGCTGCCTGTGGGCAGCCCCCGCAGGATCAGTTCAGGAAGGACAGCATCCTGTGGGAGGGACCCCGTGTGGAGCAGGAGCAGAGAGTGACTGTGAAGGAATGGCAGAGACGAAGTGTTAGGGACTGACCGCAGTCCCCTGTTCCCCTGCACCGCTTGGGGGATGAGGTAGAAGAGTAGTGGAGGTGGGGAATGTGTTTTTGGTTTGCTTTTAGTTACTCACTCTTGCAGTCTACTAGTGACAGGCAATAAATTACATTAATCTCTGTATGCTGAGTCCGTTTTGCCTGTAGAAATAACTGTTGAGTGATCTTTGAGGAGGGGAAGAGAGAGACTAACTATGGTGGAGTTCAACTGCTCAGTAGGGTAAAAACACCACACACAAACAAATTGAAAATCTTTTTACTAGGGTAGACAACTAAATCTTAAGGTATAACAATGACAGAATTTCACAGAATTTCTAGGTTGGAAGAGACCTCAAGATCATTGAGTCCAACCTCTGACCTAACTCTAACAAGGCCTCCACTAAACCAGATAAAAGACCAACTGTCATTTTAAGAACAGTTAAAAATAAATCTATAACCGTCTCTTTCTTTGTCTGCCCCCAGTATATTCTCCTTAATTTACATTCTCTTTTGTGTTATCCCATCTGGACTACATTAAATAGAAATCTTGATATTAGTTCCTATTTTTAGAGTAGTAATTTTTAATATTTAACCTGAACTACCGATGAAATGGTTAATCTTTTAACAACTGTTGTATCCTCTTTTGTTTTCTCTTTTGAAATAGCGCACATTTTTTTAAAACCAGAAAGAAAAAATGTATTTTGCCTATTATCCTGCAATTTCAGCATTTTATGATTCTAATATGTAAGTTATCATCTTCTGCTTCCATCCTTGACTACAGATGTTGAGTCAGCACACACAAGGTGCAGCCAATGGATTGCAATTGAATGCCTAATGTCCTATTTCGTTATTCTGTTGAGGAGATGAATTGTAAGGCTTGTACATTGTAATTTCTCCATATTCTTCTTGGATCAACAGCTTAAAATAGCCAATAAAATAATCATATTTTTCTTCAGGGTAACACAAGGAAGGTCATCCATTATTTTTCTAAAATGTACTTTAAGAAGGGGCCTAAAACTCTTCCAAATAACTACAGGAACACTTATTTCAGTGGCAAACTTGTATTAAAAATTTGGAGAACAAAAACATAAGGCATTCAATGTGTTTTGTTTTGTTTTGCTTTGTTTTTTTTAAAAAAAGGAAGGAAGGAAGGAAGGAAGGAAGGAAGGAAGGAAGGAAGGAAGGAAGGAAGGAAGGAAGGAAGGAAGGAAGGAAGGAAGGAAGGAAGGAAGGAAGGAAGGAAGGAAGGAAGGAAGGAAGTGAGAGAGAGAGGGGAGGGGGGGAGGGAGGGAGGGCAGGAAGGAAGGAAAGGAAAGGAGGGAAGGAAATCAAAACAGTTTAACTCCAGGTGACTTTTTAGGAACATAAAGTAGTTACATGACATCTACATATCAGCAAAACCAGTCTCACACCAGAGTACCTCTTTTGGTTTCAACAACCTATCTGTGTGGAATTACCAACTAAAATATTGAGAATATCAGTAGTATAATCAAATGAAAGTGTAAAGGTTTAATTTTAAAATAACTACTTCTATTAAATAAGCCAGTTCACCCACTGCTTTGTAGTCATGCAGAAATCTGGTCCCAACTGCCTTTAAATAGATACATCCTGTCCTCGATCAAAACTGGCCTTTAAAACTTGTTTCAAATGATTGAATAATTGGAATTCATATTTTTTGGTGGTCTGAAGACTTTACAGGCTCACCAAGAAAGTATAAACAACGGATTAATTCATGTGTGCGAAAGGAGCTTGATTCAAGTAAAGATTCTCTTTTCTGAGGGATCATCTCTAAAATGGTGATGGTGGTATTTCCCAATTCAAGAATTTTAATTTAAGGTTATTTATTTAAAATGTATTTGAGGACCTAAATTAAAATTGTCTTAAATCAGTTCAGGATCAGACTAAGATCAAATGAACCAAATAAGCATTTGAATGTTAACAGAAAAAATTAGATACCAAAACAGTGTTTAGGTGGAAATGGAAATTTATCTGAACGGTGATGAAGATGGAAATCTAATGTTTGTATTTTCAAGCTTAGAACAGGTTTTGTTTTCCATTCAACCACTGTCTAATGAAAATGCAAAAACGCTTCCTATGGCATTGGAGAAACATCTTCAGTTGCTGAACCACTGTTTTATCAAATAGCCAGTTTCCACTTTAACACTAATTACAGTGAATCTTTTGGAAGTAGCTTAATTTAATGATCTGTTCTTTAATTAAGGGCAATTTTTCAGAACAATAGAAAACTATTTCTTGACAAACATTGCAGCAGTTGTCAAATCCTAAGTTTTGGTTCTGCAGACAGCATTATTTCTAGCTTCCCACCCCAAACAATGTTTTTTTTATGTCCCCATTGAGAAAATCTTGTTTGCTTTTGTTGTATTTTCACCAAAAATAAAAACCTCTTGTTAGAAGAAAACATTCTGGAAAACATATGGATCTCTGGGATAGCATCAACAATTGCACTTTATTTGTCAGGGTCCCACTTAAAGAATATAAATCCCTTTAAAACTAGGAGGTGACCTTAAAATAAATAAATAAACAAATAAATAAATAAATAAATTTAAGATATTCATCATATCCCATTTGAAAACTTAAAGGAAAGTAAGGCATCTGAATTAATTTTTTTCTAAGCTACATACCCATTGTAGGCAAAGTGAAATAGCTCTCTCTGGCCTGGAGGCCTCTTTTCACCCAAAGGTTAACCAGTTAACCAAAGGTTCATGCAAAAGGTTATGAAAACCAAAAGCTATGTTTTTTAAAATTTTAAATTAAAGTTATAGGAAATCTTGTGTTTTTCTCTGTGGAATTTTTCTTTGCTTCTTTTTTTTTTTTTTTCTTTCTTTCCTCATGAAAGTTCTACAAATTTTAGACTACATATCCATGTTAAAGAAATAGTGTCTGTCTAGCCTCAAATGCTGTCTCTGGTGGTGGTGTCAAGGATCTCAGAGAGATCCTTCTGCTTCTATACCTTTCCATCTTCTGTCAAAAATAGATCAGTAACTTACTTTTCTGAAAGTTCTGGCTAGATCATCAGTCTCAATATCTTTCATGGGAGTGCCTATTTATACTTTCACTTCAAGAACAACCTTTCACAAAGTGCTCTAAGATGTAGTTAGCAGAGTGCAAAAGAAACTTTTTGTCTTTTGATTTTTTGTTGTTCTAAATCTTGTTCTATATCATTTCATTAGGTGTTAACTTGTTTTTACAGAATGAGAAGTTTCTTTTTATTCTCTTTAGTTCAATTTGCCATTAAATTGTGTACTGTTCTTTTTTTTTTTTTTTTTTGTCGTTTGTTTGTGTTTTTTATGTTTTGTTTTGTTTTGTTTGTTTTTCATGCCAACATTCAATTATGTTTTTTCTAGGCTGAAGAGTTCTTTTAATGTAAAGATGCTATTGCACACATCTTATCATCCTACTTCCTTAGTCTGAATCATAAAGTATGGTCTTCTGATGGTATAATTATAACTGCAGATCATATTCAAAATACAGGAATATTATTCATAGTGACATTTTTGTTTATTCATTTTTTCTCCCGTAAACATTCTCAAAATTATATTTGCTATTTCAGTCTCTGCTAATCAAGGAGCTGGTGTTTTCAGGAAAATACATACAATTACATCTTGTCTTTCCTGAGTATATATAACTTCCTTAGAGATCATAGTTCTTTCTGAATATTTCTGATTTTTCTTATCTAACCATCAAAAGGTAAGTGGAATGTATTATTTCTGCATGTATCAGCTTTGAATTTTGCCTACCACTTCATCTCTGCTATATGCTGTACCATTAAATTTTATTCTTTATAGTTAATTTTTCCAGAATAACTTTGTATCATCAACAAACTTTTTCATCTCACTTTTCAGACTTCTCCAAATCAATGTTAAAAGTGTTCCTCAGGTCATAGATTCCTGAAAACCTTTTTCTTTGTTTGAGATGGTTGTTGATTCCTGCTTCCTCTCTTATACTGTTATACAGATTATTAATCCATAGAGGACATTTAAGAATATAAGAAAATTATTTCAGAAACTCCAGTTAGTTGTGATTTTTTTTTTTTTTTGTAAAAGTTGTGCTGATTCTTCCCAAATAGGTAAGATTTTTATGTCATTCTTTTTCTTCCTTTCCATCCATCCATCCATCCATCTTTCTTTCTTTCTTTCTTTCTTTCTTTCTTTCTTTCTTTCTTTCTTTCTTTCTTTCTTTCTTTCTTTCTTTCTTTCTTTCTTTCTTTCTTTCTTTCTTTCTTTCTCTTTCTTTCTTTCTTTCTTTCTTTCTTTCTTTCTTTTCCTTCCTTCCTTCCTTCCTTCCTTCCTTCCTTCCTTCCTTCCTTCCTTCCTTCCTTCCTTCCTTCCTTCCTTCCTTCCTTCCTTCTTTCCTTCTAATATAGTTTCTTCTAATTTTTCCAGCATATAGATCTGACTTATTAGTTTTTAGTTCCTTGCATCTACCTCAGAGAGCTTTTTAAAAGAAACCAAAACCAAAACCAAACCAAACCAAACCAAACCAAACCAAAACTAAAACAGTCACTAGCAGCTTTTTCTAAGGCCGGAGGATAAGGCAATGGCCCAGCTGAAGTGCATCTACACCAATGCACGCAGCATGGGTAACAAACAGGAGGAGCTGGAAGCCATCGTGCGGCAGGCAGGCTACGACTTGGTTGCCATCACGGAGACGTGGTGGGACCAGTCTCATGACTGGAGTGCTGCAATGCCTGGCTATAAGCTCTATAGAAGGGACAGGCAGCATAGAAGGGGTGGTGGTGTGGCTCTCTATATTAGAGAGTCTTTCGAGGTTGTAGAACTCGAGGTTGGGAATGACAAGGTCGAGTCCCTTTGGGTTAGGATCGGCAGGGACAACAAGGCTAGTGTCCTGGTCGGGGTCTGCTATAGACCGCCGAACCAGGATGAGGAGACGGATGAGGAATTCTACAGGCAGCTGACAGAGGTTGCAAAATCATCAGCTCTTGTACTCGTGGGGGACTTCAACTTCCCTGACATATCCTGGAAGCACAACACAGCCCTGAGAAAGCAGTCTAGGAGGTTTCTGGAGAGCGTGGAAGATAGCTTCCTGACGCAGCTGGTTAGTGAGCCTACCAGGGGAGGTGCCCCGCTAGACCTTCTCTTCACAAACAGAGAAGGACTGGTGGAGGACGTGATCGTCGGGAGCTGTCTAGGGCAGAGTGACCACGCAATGGTGGAGTTCACTATTCTTGGCGAGGCCAGGAAGGGGACCAGTAAAACCGCTGTATTGGACTTTCGGAGGGCTGACTTTGAGCTGCTCAGGACACTGGTTGGTGGAGTCCCTTGGGAGGCGGTTCTGAAGGGCAGAGGGGTCCAGGAAGGCTGGGCGCTCTTCAAGAGGGAAGTCTTAATGGCGCAGGAACGGTCTGTCCCCACGTGCCCAAAGACGAGCTGGCGGGGAAGAAGACCGGCCTGGCTCAACAGAGAATTGTGGCTTGATCTTAGGAGGAAAAAGAGGGTTTATAAGCTTTGGAAAAGTGGGCAGGCCACTAAGGAGGACTTTAAAGAAGTAGCGAGGCTGTGCAGGGACAAAATTAGGAAGGCCAAAGCTCATCTGGAGCTCAATCTGGCTACTGCCGTTAAAGATAACAAAAAACGTTTCTATAAATACATCAACACAAAAAGGAGGACTAAGGAGAATCTCCATCCTTTACTGGATGCGGGGGGAAACTTAGTTACAAGAGATGAGGAAAAGGCGGAGGTGCTCAATGCCTTCTTTGCCTCAGTCTTTAGCGGCAATACCGGATGTTCTCTGGATACCCAGTACCCTGAGCTGGTGGAAGGGGATGGGGAGCAGGATGTGGCCCTCATTATCCATGAAGAACTGGTTGGTGACCTGCTACGGCACTTAGATGTGCACAAGTCGATGGGGCCGGATGGGATCCACCCAAGGGTACTGAGGGAACTGGCAGAGGAGCTGGCCAAGCCACTGTCCATCATTTATCAACAGTCCTGGCTATCGGGGGAGGTCCCAATCGACTGGCGGCTAGCAAACGTGACGCCCATCTACAAGAAGGGCCGGAGGGCTGACCCAGGAAACTACAGGCCTGTCAGTTTGACCTCAGTGCCAGGAAAGCTCATGGAGCAGATCCTCCTGAGAGTCATCATGCAGCACTTGAAGGGGAAGCAGGCGATCAGGCCCAGTCAGCATGGCTTTATGAAAGGCAGGTCATGCCTGACGAACCTGATCTCCTTCTATGACAGAGTGACGCGCTGGGTGGATGAGGGAAAGGCTGTGGATGTGGTCTACCTTGACTTCAGCAAGGCTTTTGACACCGTCTCCCACAGCATTCTCCTCAAGAAACTGGCTGCTCGTGGCTTGGACTGGCGCACGCTTCGTTGGGTTAGAAACTGGCTGGATAGCCGGGCCCAAAGAGTCGTGGTGAATGGAGCCAAGTCCAGTTGGAGGCCAGTCACTAGTGGCGTCCCCCAGGGCTCGGTGCTGGGGCCGGTCCTCTTTAATATCTTCATCGATGATCTGGACGAGGGCATCGAGTGCACCCTCAGTAAGTTCGCAGATGACACCAAGTTAGGTGCGTGTGTCGATCTGCTTGAGGGTAGGAAAGCTCTGCAGGAGGATCTGGATAGGCTGCACCGATGGGCTGAGGTCAACTGCATGAAGTTTAACAAGGCCAAGTGCCGGGTCCTGCACCTGGGGCGCAATAACCCCAAGCAGAGCTACAGGCTGGGAGAGGAATGGTTGGAGAGCTGCCAGGCAGAGAAGGACCTGGGAGTGATGGTGGACAGTCGGCTGAATATGAGCCAGCAGTGTGCTCAGGTGGCCAAGAAGGCCAACGGCATCCTGGCTTGTATTAGGAACAGCGTGACCAGCAGGGCTAGGGAGGTGATCGTCCCCCTGTACTCAGCTCTGGTGAGGCCGCACCTCGAGTACTGTGTTCAGTTTTGGGCCCCTTGCTACAAGAAGGACATCGAGGTGCTTGAGCGGGTGCAGAGAAGGGCGACGAAGCTGGTGAGGGGCCTGGAGAACAAGTCCTACGAGGAGCGGCTGAGGGAGCTGGGCTTGTTCAGCCTGGAGAAGAGGAGGCTCAGGGGCGACCTTATCGCTCTCTATGGGTACCTCAAGGGAGGCTGTAGCGAGGTGGGGGTTGGCCTGTTCTCCCACGTGCCTGGTGACAGGACGAGGGGGAATGGGTTTAAGTTGAGCCAGGGGAGTTTTAGGCTAGATGTTAGGAAGAACTTCTTCACTGAAAGGGTTGTGAGGCATTGGAACAGGCTGCCCAGGGAAGTGGTGGAGTCACCATCCTTGGAAGTCTTCAAAAGACGTTTAGATGTAGAGCTTAGGGATATGGTTTAGTGGAGGGCTGTTAGCGTTAGGTTGGAGGTTGGACTCGATGACCTTGAGGTCTCTTCCAACCTAGAAAATTCTGTGATTCTGTGATTCTGTGATTCTGTGAAATGAATCCACAACACATATTTATCTATATATTTATTAGTTACAGAATTTATCTCCTGTCAATTTGTCTGGTACAAAGGTCAAATTAACTTGGCTTCAGGTCTTAATACCATCTTAGAAACCAGATAAAGAACAATTCTGCCTCCTCCAGAACTAAATTTTTATGGATGATTTCTGTTTGGGCTAGCACTCAATCTAACCTTTAAAAGGTAATAATTCTATCTTGTCTATTCCTGTGACTCATAGTTTAAAACTGAAGTCTGAATTTATACTTATACCAATCACAGTTTCTTGCTAGTTTCATTCAAACCACAGAAACACAGAATGATTGAGACTGACAAGAGACCTCTGGAGATCATCTGGTCCAACCCTCCCCTACTTAAGCAGGAAAACCCAGAGGAGGTTGTTCAGGACCATGCAGAAGCAAATTTTTAAGATCACCAAGGAAGGACACTTCACAACTCTTCTGGGTAAACTGACCCACAGTAGATTCATAATTGTTACTTGACCCATGACCTCTGTCTCAAAAATAAACATAGGCTGGAAATTCATTATTCTTACTTTCCTGAACCCAAACCAAGGCAAAGCTGTCAGCTACAGAATTAGTTCTTGTTACTAGCCTATGTCTGATCCAGTATACACTCATCAGAATTTCTTTTTAATAATCTCTAGCCACTTAAACCTGATTATCCTTGAGTGTTATCTGTATGTGCATTCTTGTTGGAGTGTGGCCAAGGAGGTCGACAAGCCCCACGGTTGCTGATAACATGGGACTCTTAACAATGAAGCCACCAGGAATGCAAAGAGTTCAGAAGAAACAAAGAAGGGTGATTCAGGAGATGACTTGTTGTCTCAGAGTGCTTGTTCTCCAGCCATTAAGATATGGAAGTTGCTGGGTGTTTGCTGTTGCCAGACAAAGTTGTTGACCAATGAAAAGTACTGCTGTAGAGTGAATGGTATAAGAAGGGAACCTGTCCGCAACAAGAGAGTTGAAGTTAAGTGCTCAATAAAGTAATAGCAGTTATTGATCCTAAAAGAACCCTGGCCACCGTGTGGTCCCTATGCCACACATTCTTTTATTTTGGACAAAAGAATGTACACATTTTTCACGGTTATGATTGGAACATTTAAAGTGGTATATTTTCATAAATTTACTAAAATATCACTTTCATTTGCAGTTCCTACCCTTGTTTCAACCCAGGGATAACAAATACTGAAACCTAAAGTGTTGGTCACCTAAGAGAATGGTACATAACTGTTGGTCTATGTCGTGGTTTAACCCGGCTGGCAGCTAAACACCACGCAGCCGTTCGCTCACCCTCCCCCCTCCCTCTCTGGGACGGGGGAGAGAAATGGAAAGTGAAGCCCGTGAGTTGAGATAAAGACAGTTTAATAAGACAGGAAAATAATAATAATAATAATAATAATACAATGATGATAATAGTACTACTACTAATAATATGTACAAACAAGTGATGCACAATGCAATTGCTCACCACCCGCTGACTGATGCCCAGCTTAACCCCGAGCAGTCCGGCCCCCTTCCCCCGGCTAGCCACCCCTATATATTGTTTAGCATGACGTCAGATGGTATGGAATACCCCTTTGGCTAGTTCGGGTCACCTGTCCTGGGTCTGTCCCCTCCCAGCTCTTACTGCACCCCCAGCCTGCCTGTTGGCAGGACAGAGCAAAAGTCTGAGGTGTCCTTGGCTTGGTATAAGCACTGCTCTGCAACAATTAAAACATCGGGGTGTTATCAGCACTCTTCTCATCCTAAGCCAAAACACAGCATTCCACCAGCTACTAGGAAGAAAATTAATTCTGTTCTAACTGAAACCAGGACAGTCTATTTCCCTGTGGTGGTTTTGCCCAGCAGAGTAGCTGAGCTCCACCACAACAGCTCTCTCACTCCCCCTCCTCAAACAGAAAACGGTGAGAAGGGCTCAAGGGTTGAAATGAGAACAGGGAGATAACAATTATCATCACAGGCAAAACAGATCCAGCATAGAGAGATTAGAAAAAAAAAAAATAATAAAAAACACTACGTGTTACTAAGAAGCTACAAGAGTGAGAAACAAACAAAGAAACAAAAGAGACCACCTGCTCCTGCATGGGCTCCTCTCCATGGGCTACAGCTCTGGCCAAGAGTCTGCTCCAGCAGGGGTTCTTCGCAGGCTGCAGCCCCCTTCAGGTCAGATCCACCTGCTCTATCATGGGCTCCTCCATGGGCTGCAGCTTGGAGATTTGCTCTGCCGTGGGACACCATGGGCTGCAGGGAGACAGCCTGCTCCACCAAGCCTCTCCACAGGCCACAGGGGAACTGCTGCTCCGTGCCTGGAGCACTTCCTACCCTCCTTCTGCACTGACCTTGTTGCCCGCAGGGCCTTGTTGCCTGCAGGACCGTTTCTTATTCTTCTCTCTCCCAGATGCTGTTGTGCAGCTTTTTTTTTTTTTTCCCTCTTTTTTAAATCTGCTCTCACAGAGGCACAAACAACATCATGTATTGGCTTGGCTTTGTCCAGCAGTGGGTGCCTTTTGGATCCGTCTGAAACTGGCCCTTATCTAACATGAGGAAGCTTTTAGATTTTTCTCACAGAGGCCATCCCTGATGTCCCAGGAAAATCACCACCACCAACAGAACCACAGAATCATAGGTCATCAAAACCCTGAAGATTTAAGGGTTCTCTAGTCCAAACTTGTACTCAACACAGGGACATCTCGGATTTCATATCAAGTTGTTCAGGGATTTATTTGTCTTGAAAACCTCCGAGGAAGAAGATTTCACTACCTCTCTGATAAATTTATTCTCATATTTAGTTGTTGTTGTTGTTATTTCCCCTCAGATTTAGTCAGAATCTCTGTTTCAGTTCAGGACTGTGGTATCTAATTTTCCTGATGTACACCTCAGTGTGAAGCCTCGTTTGGTCTTCTTGCCTCATAAGCACTGGAAGGTTACTGTTAGCACACCCATCCCCTGCTGACAAAATTCATCTCTTCATTGGTCTGTGTAAAGGCAGACTCTCCTCACTCAGACTCTCCTCACAGTGCAAATGAGCCAGCTCCTGACCATCTTGTTGGTCCTTCATTGAACTCAAATTCATCATCACTCCTGGAGGACCCAATACTGGGCACAATATTATAGATTTGGACTAAGGAGCACCAAAGTGAATAATCACTTCCCTCAGCCTACTGGATACACCCCTGTTGATATAGCCCAGTGTGCTGTTTGCTTTCATCACAACAAAAGATGGTGATCAGTGACTTATTTGTAGTCCACCAGGACTGTCGAATTCTTTTCATCAGAGTTGGTGCCTTTCCAGTCAGTCCTCAACCTTTGCCACTGTAGGGATTAGTCTGTCCAAGTGAAAGGCTCTGCAGCTTTCTTTGCTGTATTTCATCAGGTTCCTGTTGGACCTTTGCTCTAGCCTGTTTGGGTCCCTTTGGATGCCAGCCCTTGACTATAACACGGCACCCAATTTTAATTTTCAGAGAAGAATACATTTGTCTTAGAAAAGTAATGTTGTAATGTTAATCTAGACATCCACATTATAAAATTAATGTCTCACAGTAACAGGAATTATTTCTGCAAGTGATGTTTTTGCACAGGATTTTCAAAATCTAGGCTGGGAGAAGATATTAATACTTCTGGTGCACGTAATGTGTTTGTGGTCATTTATGAAATATTTTAAAAGCTAATCTTAAGAACAGATACAATTGCAATTAGATTTTCGTAACAGTGGACAGACATCTACACTGAATCACATGATAGGTTTATAAATCATGTATGTCTAGAAGTCATTTCACTGGTTTATAAGTTATGAATGTAAATTATAACTGTTATTGATTTATACATTGATGGTTTCCATAAATTATATAATCCATTTGTGAAAAGTACTGGTATAATTAGTAATGGTACTACTTTTCTTTCAGATATGATGCAACTGTCTTTCGGTTTATGTAATAGATATTATATAATGCTATGCTTTATTATTATGATTACTTTATACTTATTATAATTACTTTCCTCTAAGTAATTACACTGTTCTGTTTTAACCCAAAGTTTTATGCTACAAAGTCTGTTTTGTTGCTCCATTTGCCAAGCCATCTGTTCTTCCATTTCTAATCTGATTTGTAGTTAACATATTTTGCTTACTTCAAGCCCCAATAAAAAAATAAACAAACTAAATAAATAAATAAAAAGAAATACAGGGATTAAGTAAGCATTAATTAAGATTAATTAAGAATAAAGAATTAATATTTTTAAAATTATTTTTTCTGCCTGCAATTAGCATTAAAGTGTATCACATTGTACCGTATCAACAATTTTTTGTGTCAACCTTACATTGCACTTTTTGTTTTTCATTCTTTCATTAATATAATTCCTTTCTCTCTCTCTCTCATTCTTCTCTCTTTTATTTTGATTTTTATTTCCTTTTTTTTTTTTTTCCCTTACCCTCCATGAATATTTTTAGGGTACCCTGAGACTGTTACTTGCCTGTATATCAGTCAGTTATTTGCCAGTCAGTTGAAGCCAGTCTAGATTCCTTCCTCTGTTAAGCAATTTATTAAATAATAGGTCACTGTCTTGGTAATCTAAATATATTGTTATTTCAGTATAATATATTTTAATGATTTTAACAGTAAGAAAAGTGCTTAAAGTAATGCATTTCTACTCCTTTTCAATATTTCAGTTTCATGCACATTTGTGAGTGCAATTAATGTACTTCAAAAAGTTTCTTGTTTATTTTTAAAAGAAAATGGAAAGACATTTTAACACTTTAACTGTTAACATGTTAAGAACTTTGAAGATTTTATTAATCTGTCTTTTTTCACTGAGCAAATGTTTCTCCAAACATTTATGTATTTTAGTATTCAATGTTAGATTTGTAATTTCTTGAAAATTGAATTTTTTTTTTGAAATTTGGCCTTTTTCAATACAGCATTCTAGTTCCAAGCTGGCATAAATACCTAAATATCTGTGTTTATTTAAAGTACTGCACATTTAATCATTCACTGTTTTTTTAATAACATAGTTCATTGGTTTCTACTCTTCCGAAAATTATGTACATTGTGGAGTGCTGGTAATGTCTTCTCTGTGGCTATCCTTGGCTTTGCTTGAACTTAATGACTGCCAATATGACGCTGAAACAAACATTTTTAAGGCAAACACAATCTGTAAGGAAATGAACCTGCCTACGCAGAACTGTCATATTTTTCAATACCTTACATTTTTTTATTTTCTTTTTGATATATGAGATAATGAAGAATACTTTAGTCTAATCCTTAATTGTGCTGTATTAACTCAATTTATATTACATATGGGCTAGATATGATGATTTATACAAGTCTGTTACAAACAAAATATTTCTTTCTCTGGTAATGGACCTGACATTTTGGTCATAATACTGAGAAAATTTATTGATGAAATTAACTGATATTTACTTTGTGTAATGAAGATAATTAATTAATTAAGATAATTAAGTCACTAGACTTTCATAGAGAATAAAATTATACTTAAATTAGCAATAATCTATCTCAAATCAGGTAGCAATCTGGTCACAATTGGGCTTAAGGACAAGGAAGAATTGCCTTGGACACAAGCAGTAAAGATGTATCAATACAGCAGGGCAACCAAGGTGAAGTATATCATTTTGCTTCCACCACTACCTTAACCCAACTCAGCTTTTTGCTGCATCTTGCTCAGCAGAGATGTGACCTGAAATGTCAGTGTTCAAAGTATCATAGAGAAATTGTTTGGTTTTTTGTTTGTTTTTTGTTTGTTTTTTTGTTTGTTTGTTTGTTTGTTTGTTTGTTTTTTGAGTTATATTCAGGGTTATTCTTTAGTATTTTCATTAAAGTTTTAAATTGCTAGAGTTAAGCATTTTTAACAAGTAAAGTATTTTTATTTTCTATATGCCTTTCTCTGTACATTGCATTATGTCTAGTACTATGCTTATGGCTTTATCTAAACTGGGAGATGTTGAAAGCTCTACAAGTTCCTTCATATGATTACCACCCTGGTAATCATATGATTACCACCCTGGTAATCAATTCAGGACTCATGTCCTGAATGCTCCATCCATGAATGCTCAGAATCTGTCCTTACCCCACCAAATGTCCTGACTTCTACCACAAGAAATCACATTCCAGCAATTTTTCCACCTGGACAAACTAGGAAGCAGGATTACAAACAAATTGCAGACTGCAACAGTAATACAGCTCTGTGCTTGCTTAATACCAACAGAATTCATAACTTTTAGAAATGATTGCATATTCTGGCTCTTTTAAAGCCACGCTGTTTTAAAATTCATTTTATTATTATTATTATTTATTTTTTATACTGTTAACTGTTAAAATACTATCACAAGAACTTGTCACACAGCAGAAAGACAGAAAGGTAAATGGATTTCTAATAAAATAATATTTCTTCTTTTTCTTGTTTAACTACAGCTGTCATTATATTCAAGTTTTAATTTGGCATGTCTGATTCCAGTTTGACTTAGCTCAAAGGCACATCTTCATGGTTATAACATGTTTCCGTGAATCAGAAAATCAATGCACCAGTGTGCTACTGTGTCCTGCAAAGTGTAAAGGAAAGTTTGAAGGCCATAAAATCACAGAATCGTGGTTGATTCTATGATTTGGATTGGAAGGGACCTTAAAAATCATATAGTTCCAACTCCCCTGCCATGGGCAGGAAGGCCACCCACTTGATCAGGTTACCTCGGGCCTTGTCCAAGTTGGTCTTGAATGTCTCCAGGGATGGGAAATTATGTTTTATTTTGTCTTTTTAATAATGATGAAACATCATTTCTAAAAACATAAAACAGTGTCAGAGAGGTTATATGGATTGAGTAGTGAAAAGCTCAAAATATAGGAAAAAAAATTTAGCTTCGTAAATATATTGATTATTTCATGTGTTGATCTAGTCTATCAAAACTCCGTCTTAATTTATTCAGTGTTGTATAAATTGGAAATAACATGAAATTATTAGAATTTCATATGTATTACTTTGGCATGCATGCATGGTTTGACAGATGGTATTGATATCCCTTTTTAACTGAAAAATTTTCTATGTATAGTAGAGTTATTATTAGTTAAATAATTATTATTATTGCTCAGGCAATGAGTGGCTCCAGTTTTGCTTAGGACACATTTACTTAGTGTCATGAAGATATGGGAAAATAATATCTCATAATATAACATAATATCTTTATTGATGATTTGGATGAGGGAATTGAGTACATTTGCAAACAACATCTCGGGGGGAAGTGTCGATCTGTTGGAGTGTAGAAAGGCTCTGCAGAGAGACCTGGACAGGTTGGATCAATGGGCAGAGGCTCATGGTATGAAGTTCAGCATGGGTAAGTGCCGGGTCCTGGACTTTGGAGACAACAACCCCATGAAAGTATACAAGCTTGAGGGCAGAGTGGCTGGAAAACTGTGCAGAGGAAAAGGATCTGGGGGTGTTGGTCAATGCCTGCCTGAACATGAACCGGCAGTGTGTACAGGTGGCCAAGAGGTCCGAAAGCATCTTGGTTTGTATAAGTAACAGTGTAGCCAGGGGGACAAGGGAGGTGATTGTCCCCCTGTACTCTGCTCTAGTGAGGATACCTCCAGTACTGTGTTCAGTTTTGGGCCCCTCACTACAAGAAAGACATCACAGCCCTGGAGCATATACAGAGAAGGGCTATGAAGCTGGTGAAGGGCCTGGAGCACACGTCCTATGAGGAGCAGATGAGGGAACTGGGGTTGTTTAGTCTGGGAAAGAGGAGGCTCAGGGGAGATCTTATTGCTCTCTACAACTACCCAAAAGGGGGTTGGCCTCTTGTCGCAGATAACTAGTGATAGGACTAAAGGGAATGGCCTCAAGTTGTGCCAGGGGAGGTTTAGGTTAGAAATTAGGAGACATTTCTTCTCAGAAAGAGCAGTCAGGCATTGGAATGGGTTGCCCAGGGAGATAGTGGCGTCCCTGTCCCTGGAGGTGATAAGGAAAGGTTGGACCTGGTGCTTAGGGACATGGTTTAGTGGGCAATATTGGTGGTAGGGAGATAGTTGGACTAAGTGATCTTGGAGGTCTTTTCCAACCTTAGTGATTGTATGATTCTATAACTGAAATATGATCTGAAGAAAAACACAAGTAAATAAGGCTAGGATATAATCTGATAATCTTCTGGCGAACTGACTTCAGATGATTGATTGCATGCCTTACTGCCTTCTTGCACTTGTTCACAAGGATTATGTCAAGGATAGTTACAGTTAAGTAAAGGGAGAAATACTGTTTCCTTTTACATCCCATGCATGGGATTACCAGAATATATATATATATATATATATATATATATATATATTTCATGCCTCTGTTTTTGAGGATTTTTTGAGTATGGTGGCTTCAGGAAAAAAAATAAAATAAAATAAAATAAAATAAAATAAAATAAAATAAAATAAAAAGTAAAATAAAATAAAATCCCCATTATAAATATCAGTGGTTATACCTGAAATATCTGAGTCGTGTTGTAAATCACAAAATTTGCAAACAATTGTCCTTAGCTTTACAAATGTTATTGTTTTCAGCCCATGTACAAAACAAAAATTGCAACACCCCTTTTGTCGGATTACAGACAAAATTCACAGCCTCTTTTCATCATGGTGAATACAGCTCACTGTGGATTCCTGGGCACTTGAAGTCTGGAATTTTTTAATAGAGGTGCTTTAAACTTTCAGTGCTTTCTTATGTACAGCTACAGCAATCTTAACTTCACTCTTTTGTTTTTATTTTTTCTTTTTGGTATGTTTGTTTGCTTGCTTTTGTATGTGTATATCTTCTTTGTTAGGCTTGTAAACAATTAAAACATTAGAGTTTTACATAATTACATAATTCATAAACTTTCATTCCCACTAACCTGAGAAGCCTATGAAAGAGAAGATGCGTCCATCATATCTAGGCCACAGCTGCTTATGACAAAGCACAGTAATAATACAGTTGCTGTGGAAACCTCAAGGTAAAGTTGGTACTTTGAACTTCTAACCTGATTTTCAGCATAATGAATTTCATCAGTCAGAGAGGAAGTTACCACAACATTGATATTTATTCATTATGGATTTCATTACATTAGAATTACAGATAAGTGAAAATTCATTCTTAAAGGATAAATATGTGAATTATATGTGTATAAATGTGTTTTATTCTCCTGTCATTTAAGTGAATGGCAAAACTTCCCTTGACCACAGTAATAGCAACATTCATATTCGTAAATCTGTTGGGAAGAGAACATGTCCCAAAACAAGGTCTCCTTCTGCTGTCTCACCTAACAAAAGCAGCAAAACATAACAACAAAATAAACTTTTTCAGGACTCATAAGTGATTTCTATTGCCTGGATATGTTATTTTTTTTAAATAACTCATTTTCAAACATTCCTACCTTCATCCATTGAGTCTGTGTTTGAGGCAAGCAGTTCAAGGCTGGTTTAACTAAAGGCAGAGGACCCGCTTGATAATAGAACCCGCTTGATAATACTTGTCAGTATAGATACAAGTCATTTGTGAAATTACAGTTATGATCACCTCACTAAGGACATTACGTTATCTGGAAAGGGACATATATTTTTATTTGTATGAATAACACTGGAGGTGCTAAGAGACATTATCCTTTATAATGAATGAATTTATGTACCTATCAACCTTTGAGCTTGTAGGGTATACTAAAGAACTCTAAGGACCTGTTCATTTGCACAGAAGTTACACATATAATATGCTTAAACTGGGGAAGTGTATCATCAGGATTTATTTATTTTTTTTTAATAATAAGTTAAAATCATGTTATAAAGTTCTGAAATCAAACTTAAGAACTAGAAGCAGCTGGCTATACAATGATTTGCTCAGGCTGAATACAAATAAGGACAAAAGGAACCAAAGTAATAAAATAACATAGAGAAAATAATCAAGACAGAAGAATATTTAATGAGAAACCAAGCTTTTTAGCCAGGCTAGGATACATGTGTGTCTTCATTCTAATGAAAAAAGAATTATGAAATTGTTTGTGGCATTAAACATAATACAGGAAATCTGGCAGAACTGAAAAGTTGACTCTCATCCTGATTCTCCCAAGAAACACTGTAATCAGAATCACTGCTGTGAACTGTCCTGAAAACTTGAAGAAGAAGGACTGGGGAAGGTGATCAATCTAATTTTTTTCTTACGTTCAATGGATCTTTAAATATTGGATTATATTTCACAATACTAATTTATTTTTTTTTTTAATAGATCAAGCTTTCTATTTTAATCTATTTTAAAATAGATTGGGCTTTGTTTAGCCAGCACTCCGAAAATATACAGATGCATACCTAATTATATGTCAAAAAATCAAAGCATTTTGCTTTAAATGTTGCCTCTCAGAGAGTAATATATCACAAGGATGAAATAGGAAATAATTGATTTAAATCAAGGGAATTAAAATCATTCTTACTAAAGCTTTTTATTTTATTTATTTATTTATTTATTTATTTTTCCAAGGCCCAAAAATCCTTTGGGCAATACAGTCTGAAAATAATAGAATAGGAACTCTAGATCAGTGCTCTTTTAAGGTGAAGAACTGAAAGATATTTTAAAGGATTTATATCATAACTTCAATACTGATGATTTGGAAATCAACTTTATTCCTTTCAGACATAAATGAAACCATTCACATTCTTAATCATATTGTACATAGGTTATAAAATCTATTTGAGAAATAAAAAAAGTAATTAATGTAAAACAAAATAAGAATTCATGGATTCAGAGGAGCAGTCTGACAACACTTAATTCTGACATGAAAAAATCACTTAAGCCATTTGACCTGCAAGAGAATTGATGAGAAATAACAAGGAGAGAAGGGTGGGATTTGTTGATGTCGTGGTTTAACCCGGCCGGCAGCTAAACACCACGCAGCCGTTCGCTCACCCTCCCCCTCCCTCTCTGGGACGGGGGAGAGAAATGGAAAGTGAAGCCCGTGAGTTGAGATAAAGACAGTTTAATAAGACAGGAAAATAATAATAACAAAAGTAATAATAACAATAACAATAACAATAACAATAACAATAACAATAACAATAACAATAACAATAACAATAATAATAATACAACGGTGATAATAGGAAAATAATAATAATATGTACAAACAAGTGATGCACAATGCAATTGCTCACCACCCGCTGACCGATGCCCAGCCTAACTGAGCAGTCCGGCCCCCTCCCCCCGGCTAGCCACCCCTATATATTGTTTAGCATGACGTCAGATGGTATGGAATACCCCTTTGGCTAGTTTGGGTCACCTGTCCTGGGTCTGTCCCCTCCCAGCTCTTACAGCACCCCCAGCCTGCCTGTTGGCAGGACAGAGCAAAAGGCTGAGATGTCCTTGGCTTGGTATAAGCAACTCTGCAACAATTAAAACATTGGGGTGTTATCAGCACTCTTCTCATCCTAAGCCAAAACACAGCATTCCACCAGCTACTAGGAAGAAAATTAATTCTGTTCTAACTGAAACCAGGACAGTTGATGAAAACTGCTGATCCAGAGTTCAAATAAACTTTTCATGAAATTCTTGACAGATTATGTTAAAAAGAGAATAAAAGCAAACTTAAATGGTTAGTATACTATGCTTGGATGTATTTATTTTTACATCTCTTTCAGTAAGATAAAAAGTTAGTTCTTTAGTCACAAGACGAGGAGCATACATATCTTCCTGTGATTCTTTCTTTCCTTTGGCCAGTGACTGGTGAAGACAGCAAAGGATCAGCCTCAGTATTGTTGGATGGCTGAGATATTGTGAAAGTGAAAAACAAACTTTTGGCTGTGACAGATGATTACTGTCAAATCTCATTGCAGCAGTGCAAGATGTTATGAACCCGGAGTTTTTGTCCTGCCTTTCTGACAGAGATCACTGTCCTTTCAGTACAGCCAGCATAAAAGTGCAAGTGTTGTCTCATCCCAATGTTCAGCATGTGAGATCACGTACACCCAGCAGCTGTAGCTAGGAAGTCAGGATCTAAAATGTTCATTATGGTGTATGTTCATTTTTATTGACTGCTGCAGGGAAACTGTAACAAAGTAGTATCTGATATGTTTGTACCAGGATTTTTAGGGGGATATCTGTGAAAATCTTCTCTGTGGAACAAAAATAAATAGAACCACATTGATTATTTTCAGTGAATTAAAGTCTTTGAAAGATACAGCATGCTTTTCTTTCAGACAGGCACAATGAGTTTACTTGCTTTATGAAAGTATTTCTGAGATTTCATAATAATATTAAAGTTTTGTTTCTTCCAGAAATGGTTACTTTACTCCATGTATCAGTATTCCATTCAGATCAAAAAACACTGCCTCATCAATCTACTTCAAGGAGTTTCAAAATCCTCCTAATGTCAGATAATAGAAGGATTCTTCTTCTGTTATTTGTAAACTATAATTGCAGAAACTTCCAAGAATGTGTAGTTTCTTTCCTTTTTTTTTTTTTTTTTTTTTTTACAATACAGTTATTTGCATTTTGAATAGAAGAGGGATAATAATCAAGCTTCTGATAATGAAGGGTTCTTGCAAAGAAATAGATTTTAGGGATACTTCACTGCTTTTTCTGTTAGTAAATGAAAGCATTTTCTAGTGTGTGTAGACTAGTTTAGGTAATTAGCGATTAGAGCCAGACACACTAGGTGCAGACTAAAACAAATAAATAAATAAATTGCCATATGCCACAAACCTAAAATTTTAAATCACAGTGAATTAAATTCAGATTGTACAGTATTTTCAACTTAAAAGAGTAATGAAAACAAACAAAACAAACAAACAAAAAAAACAGCCAGCTGATTTTTTTCAAGCAGAAATTGTTTCATTGGAAAACACAAAATTGCAAAGCCCTAAGTATTTTGCTTGAAGTACAGTATTTCAGATTTATCAACTTTCACTGAACAGCAGGCAGCAGATAAAGACCTGGAGTCCTGGTAGGATGTCACCTGCTACTCTGATTATCTATTCGGTTCTCAAGGTGGTTCCTGGAAGGCCCTGGAAGCACGGGCTTATCAGTCAGGAATTCCCACCAACGGACTCACTTGTTCTGTTTCACACAGTTGTCCCATTCACTTGCAGCTAGTGACACATTAAGGCCATCTCTTATTCCTTGTTTTTTAGGTTCACATTTATTCTTCTGTTGGATGGAGTCTTATTAGGTTTCCGAGAACTAAATAGCAGGAGATACAGCCAGTTTTGTTCTTCTTCTTATTGTTGTTGTTATCATAATCATTGTCATCATCTTGTGTTCAGGGCTATGTAGAAAAGGTCAATTTATGAACACATAAATGCTGTGCCAGAATAGCAATGTACTCTCCTCTCCCCTCCCCTCCCCTCTTTTTTTTTTTTTTTTTTTCTTCCTCTTAGAGGGTCAAACCTGAATTTACACAGCTATGGTGTATACTAAAATAATTACTTCCCACAATTGAAGAAAGGAAACACCTTATTGCATTTCACTACAAACACGTTTAGTTCAGTATTTCAAACTCTTTTGTCATACTCAGCTATGTTGTTTTAACTTTATGAAAGATATTTTGGTGCAAAGTCTTTTATTTTCCCATTTTATAATTCCCATTTCATTAAGTTAGCTTATATGAAAACAGGATTAAAAAAAAATGTTGTTAAGAGAATTAACCTTTTTTTATTTGATGTAGATCATAGTGTGAATCCACTTCAATGTGAGACTCAGCCAATTTCTATTGGTTTATTGACATCAGTTGCGCAAGACTGCTTTGTAGTGGCCTCTCCTGCCAAATGTTAGCTTGGCATGTCGGCATAGGAGATGCAGGTAAAGTTTCAGCATGATTCTGTCTGGAATTTTGATGCCTTAAAACAGTTTTTCAGATCATAATTTATTTAATTTTGGTTGATGTTATCTAAAACAGAACAAAAGGAAAACTTTGACCTATGTCTGATAATTATTACTAGAAGACAGGGATAGAATCATAAAGGCTTGACAAAACCACTGTTCCTGCCAAAGGATCTTTGCACCACCTGGTCTGTCCTGAGGACAGCCAAGATACTATTGCAGGGAGTAAAGCTAAGCTTCAGAAGCAGAAAGCTTTTTCCACGTTCTTGTATTCAACAACTGTATGTCAAATGGCAGCAAAGATCTGATGCAAACACTATTTTTTAAAACCCCCCAAATATTTTATGCATCTAATGCTCTAGAACATAGTCACATACAGGTCACAATACAAATGCTTTTTGTCACAATGCATTTTGAATATTTTGAAACTTGTCATATAAGCAGATCTGGTCCACAACATGAAGATAGTGTTAGACCTACAGCAGTTTGCCCAGGGCCATGTTCAGATGTTTTTTTGAAGATCAGGAAGCACTACTTTATGGGTGACTGAGCTCTGGAATAGGCTGTCAACAGGTAGTGAAGGCTCACACCTTGGATGTCTAAAGGTACCAGGACATGGTAGTGCGCAGCCTCCTCTGGGTGTCCCTGCTTGAGCAGGTGTTGGACCAGGTAACCTCCAGAGGTCCCTTCCAACCTCAACCATTTTGCGATTCTGTGATTAGGAGGAACCTCTCGTGTCCGTTGCTTCTTGTCTTGGCACTGGGCACCAAAGAGGCTGGTTTTGTCTCCTTTTCATTCTCTCAACAGGTACTTATAGACATTGACAAGCCCCCCCTGGGATTCCTCTTCTCCAGGCTGAACAATCCCAACTCTTTTAGCCTTTCCTCATAGAAGAGGTGCTTCAGTCCCTTGGCCATCTTGGAAGCCCTGCATTGGTCTCTTTCTACTTTGTCCATGTCTCCCTTGTTCAAGGTAGCCCAGAACAGGACACAGTGCTCCAGGTGCATCCTCACCAATGCTAAGTAGATGGGAAGGATCAACTCCCTCCACCAGCTGGCAATACTTTGCCTAACGCAGCCAAGAATACCATTAGCCTTCTTAGCAGCAAGGGCACATTGCTGATACATGTTCAACTTGGCATCAGCCAGGACTCCTAGGTCCTTTTCTGCAGATCTGCTTTTCTAAAGCATGCTTGGAAGATGGCACATGGAGCATGTACTCCTACTCTCTGGTCAGGGACTGGTTTTGTCTGAGCAAATAATATGGTGATGAAGGCCCCATTCTGACTCCTGGCAAGACTTTGCGACACAAGGGCAATCTAGCAGTTCATACTAAAATCTATCTCTGATTAGACAGCTTGAGGACAATCTAGCAGTTCATAATAAAATCTATATCTGATTAGACAGCTTGATTATATTTGCTGGTATTTCCATGCATATATTCTCTGCTAATATTTGGCTGTAATTTCAAAAGGAAAAAGAAGAGAAAAAACATTGTTAACTCTAGGGTGCTTGCTGCTACAAAACAAATAAACTTTCTTCAAATTCTGTAACATTCCTCACAATAAACAATAACTAAATATTTCACTGTCCTTGCAGTCCTGTTGTTCCATTTATAAGAAGCCTTGGGTATTATTTCTCTTAAAAAGGAGCAACTCTTAGCAATTGAACAGACTACTATACAAAACAGAAAATACATTTCAGACAGCTGTACTCTAATGTACAATCACCATAAACAGAACAGCACTTGGCATATATCCTAGCATTATCTTTGGCATATAATGTAGAGATTCAAATTTTGTTCTTACTCATCAAATAATTATGAGAATACTATTTCAATCAAAATATCTTGCTTTATTTTATGACCCTACTTGTAAACAGATAGTGCATGTCAATTTCAGTCTCTTTAAAAATGTATAAACTGGTATTTGTAGTCAAGTAAGGGAGTCTGTCTTGGGACCAGTGCTTTTCAATATCTTCATCGATGACATAGACAACGAGATTGAGTGAACCCTCAGCAAGTTTGCAGATGACACCAATCAGAGTGGTGTGGTTGATACCAAAGAAGGAAGAGATGCCATTCAAAGGGACCTGGGCAAGCTTGAGAAGTAGACCCATGTGAACTGAATGAAGTTCAACAAGTTCAAGTGTAAGGTGCTGCACCAGGGTCAGGGCAATCCCAGACAGGAGTACAGACTGGGTAAAGAACTCATTGAGAGCAGCCATGCAGAGAAGGACTTGGGGGTTTTGGTGGATGAAAATCTCAACTTGAGCCAGCAGTGCGCACTTGCAGCCCAGAAGGCCAATTGCATTCTGGGCTGCATCAACAGGGCAGTGGCCAGCAGGTCGAGGAGGGTGACTGTGCCCCTCTGCTCTACCTTTTTTGAGGCCCCACTTGGAGTACTGCATCCATGTCTGGGGCCCCCAGTGCAAGAAGGATGTGGGGCTGTTAAAACAGGTCCAGAGGAGGTCCAAAAGATGATCAAAGGGCTGGAGCACCTCTCTTACAAAGACAGGCTGAGAAAGTTGGGGATGTTTAGCCTACAGAAGAGAAGGTGCCAGGGTGGCCTCAAGGTAACTTTTCAGTATTTGAAGGGGTCTTATAAAATGGATGAAGAAGGACTCTTTACTTGGGTAGGTAATGGTAGGACAAGGGGGAATGGTTTTAAACTAAAAAAGGATAGATTTAGACTAAACGTTAAGAGGAAATTCTTCACTCTAAGGGTAGTGAGGCACTGGAACAAGTTGCCAAGAGAAGGTGTGGATGCCCCATCCCTGGAGGTGTTCAAAGCCAGGCTGAATGGGTCCTTGGCCAATCTGATCTACTGGGTGGCATCCTTGCTATGGCAAGGCTTGGAGTTAGATGATCTTTAATGTCCCTTCCAACTCAAGCCATTCGATGATTCTATGATTCTGTGATGAAGTAAAAGATTGCTTTCCAAGATTGCTTGGTTCAGAATACTTGAGTGTGAACAAGGATTTTCACTTGTTTCCACATGCCCTTATTATGATGAGCAGATTAAAAAAAAAAAATAAAAAAAATAAAAATAGAAATAAAAATATAAAAATAAAAATAAAAATAAAAATAAAAATAAAAATAAAAATAAAAATAAAAATAAAAGTAAAAATAAAAATAAAAATAAAAACAAAAATAAAAATAAAAATAAAAATAAAAATAAAAATAAAAATAAAAATAAAAGCTCTTATCTAGCCAAAATTCAGGCCACAGTGGTCTGGAAGCTAAAGATAAATGTTTGCTTCTTTTAATTGGATTTAAATATGTATACGGTTTATACATATATATATATGCAGTCTAAATCATATGAAGCCACCCATGCAAACAAAATTTATCACAGATCTTTGAACAGAATAAGTTTTAAACATAGCTTAAAGCCTTCCTGAGGGTTCTTCTCTTCCCCCACCCCAAATTACTATTTTACTGTTACTCCCAATTTTTCTATTGTTAGCTTTTCCCAAATTGTCATATTCCTATTGCTTATGAGACCACTGTTTGTTGTGAATGAAACTGAAAAGACTTTTTCTTCTTTCAGTAACTAATTATGCTGTGAATAATTCCCTAGAGGAAGTCTAATGACCAATAATAGGAATAGCTTCTATGAAAACATGCCCACTGACTTACCCCGCTGAGAAATACATTGAAAGGCCTTGCCAAGCTGGGAGATAGATTGCATTCCTGGTGCTGCTGCAAAAACAGTCAGTACCTAAGCTTCAGTGTAACAGAACTTCTGAAATAATAAATAGGCATGTGCAAATCCTAATTAATTAAATCTGATGTTCTTGTCAAATGATGTGATTCTCTATAGCATAAAGTATTTTTACTAAACAAACAAATGAAAATTCATGCTGAAAGAGAATGCATCACTGTAGCATCTTCTGACATTTTTCCTACACTTTGTTTTTTGAAGAGTATTTGCAATTAATTTGTGAGAATATATACTGAGCAGCATTTGCTTCCCAGAAATCTTGGAATTATAAAATGAATTATCAGCATTTCCTGGCAGATATTCATTTGGCCTCTTTCATCCATATTTTCACTGTCATTTGCTATTACTCTGCTTTTGCTATGTAATCCTTACGTCATGTTATTTTGATCATGTTAACATCCTTAGTTTTTAATTATGCATGCAAATTCTTTTGCAAAGGATACCTGCCGCAAACTACATTGACACATCTCTTCATATTAAACAGTTTTGTACTTCACAGGTTTTATTTTCATAAATTCTGTGTGCCAGTCTACGTTAACTCTTATTTTATTTATTTTATTTTATTTTATTTTATTTTATTTTATTTTATTTTATTTTATTTTATTTTATTTTATTTTATTTTATTTTATTTTCACTTAACCTTGTGTTTGTTTTTTTTTTAGACTATACAACACCTTTCTTAGTATGACCAAGACTTGAAGTAGACCTTCCTACCATAAATGACTAAAACCAAGGACAAACCATCACTGGAGCAGCCTTCCTATCTGGTATGAATTAGTACTGTTCTATTTGGTAGGAAGGATGCAGGTAAGGTCAGCTTCATTGATTTTGCTGAAATTATGCTATTTAACATCAGCAGAGACATCAATCCAAATGAAAATATTATATCATTTAGTATTTCTTTCATTTTTTTCTTAGTGAAACCGTTGGTTTTTACCACTTTGCACATAAAAATTCTTTATATGTTTTCTATTTCTGTAATTTTTGTTTGCTTGTTTGTTTGTTTTCATGTTTAGGGTAATCGTCATTTCCACGTGCCTAATTTTTGTCTTCATACATTCAAATAGGCTAGTTTCCACACATGACAAGATACATTTACTGAAAACTTTCAAAAATCTTCAGTGCAAACTCATTTTATCTTTAGAGACAGAGCAAGGAAAAAAACAAGCAAACAAAGAAACAAACAAAAAAACACCTTCAAACAAACTAAGTCTTTGAACAGGTTCCTTACAAGGACAAAAAAGATGTACAGATTGTATCCAGTGTATTTGATTGACATTACAGATACAGATTATATCCAGTGTATTGGACAGATCTTAGCTTCAGCCTATTTCTGATGCTAATTGGGTCAGTCATATTATGGTTACATCCTAGGTGTCTTTCTAGCTGTAGAATCACAGAATCACAGAATCACAGAATTTCTAGGTTGGAAGAGACCTCAAGATCATCGAGTCCAACCTCTGACCTAACACTAACAGTCCCCACTAAACCATATCCCTAAGCTCTACATCTAAACGTCTTTTAAAGACTTCCAGGGATGGTGACTCCACCACTTCCCTGGGCAGCCTGTTCCAATGTCTAACAACCCTTTCGGTAAAGAAATTCTTCCTAACATCCAACCTAAAACTCCCCTGGTGCAACTTAAGCCCATTCCCCCTTGTCCTGTCACCAGTCACGTGGGAGAACAGACCAATCCCCACCTCTCTACAGCCTCCTTTAAGGTACCTGTAGAGAGCAATAAGGTCATCCCTGAGCCTCCTCTTCTCCAGGCTGAACAAGCCCAGCTCCCTCAGCCACTCCTCGTAGGACTTGTTCTCCAGGCCCCTCACCAGCTTCGTCGCCCTTCTCTGGACCCGCTCAAGCACCTCCATGTCCTTCTTGTAGCGAGGGGCCCAAAACTGAACACAGTACTCGAGTACTCACCAGAGCAGAGTACAGGGGACGATCACCTCCCTAGCCCTGTTGGTCACACTGTTTCTTATACAAGCCAGGATGCTGTTGGCCTTCTTGGCCACCTGAGCACACTGCTGGCTCATATTCAGCCGACTTTTTTTTTTTTAGGTTATTAAATATAAATTTCTTTAGCCTAAGTAATTACAAGAAATCTGTATTCTAATATACAAAATCATAACAGTCAACAGTTGAATATTTAGGTCGCTTACAAAGATTAAAAAAAATCCAAGGTCTTTAACTTTAGTCAATAAGGATGTTGTACTACTAGAACTCTTCATGAATGATTTCGAAATATTTCTGAAATTCTTAAAATTAATTCTGAAAAGATGAAAAGAAGTAACTGAATGAATTTCTAAATTATATGCTCCTATTTAACCGCTGATAACAAACATGAGTTAGAGAAGTCCCAGAGAAGTTGGTGCTGTGCATGAAGTTGGCCTCAATAACTACAACAGTTCACTTGGTCTTAAAGCAGCCAGACTGAGATATGCAATAAGTCTTTAATCTTTGAAAACTAAATACAGAAATATATTTCATTATGGATATGTATTATCTTACGTACATTTAGCATGGTAAGACTCTGCCATAAGTCCAGAAACTTGTCAAAAATATTTTGACAAGTCCAGGGACCAAGTTAAAAAAAAAAAAGGTATCACAGAATATTGCATAAAAATAAGTTTACATATTATATGCATGTGGATCAAGAGACTCAGAACTTGTATCAATTTCTTACACATCAGAAAACCTACAGTACAAACTCAGATTATAGCTTAGCTAGCTGACAAACAAATGCAAAACTAGCCCTACGAACACAACTGCAATTTCCCAAAAAACATTATAGCTTTTCATTTCTTTCCCAGTTAAACAATGAAAAGCATTACATACTGGTATTGCATGTCTTACTGTAGACTAGCTCTATAATGTGTCTGTAAAAAGCACATAAACTAAACACAGATTAACCTTGAAGAAACATAACCAGAAGAGAAACTGACATTTCCCAAGAGTAAGGAATGTGAAATTTATCCATGTCCTCTGATTTCTTAAGTACAGCTCTTGTGCTAGGGAGCAACATTACACACATAATGACAGAAGACATTCTGATAAATTAGCTAATGCCTTTCTACTCTGTCTCTCTCTTTTTATTTATTTTTTTATTATTATTATTTTTTATTTCTGAATCTTCTTGTGATTTAGTGAAAGATAGAAATATACAAGAAATATCTATTTCCATAGCACCAGTCTTTTGGTCAGACAAACCTATGCAGTTTCTGGACGCGTTCTGATAGTGAAACACAGCCTAAGAAATATATAATTTTGCAATTTCCATTTTTATATTGTAGCACATTCTTAGATTCATTTACTAGTTTTGTAATTGGCCTGAGTTTGGTAAAGCCTCTTGATTCTCCACTTGTATTAACTCTCATTTTGTCAAGGAAACCATAAATCTTAAAAGTAACATAACTGAATCCACAGCCACGTTATATTCTCATGGGATTCTTCAGTTTAATATTATTTTATTTTTTATTTAATTGTCCGCTTAAATTATTTGCTACTTCCTGGACCACTTTATTTACAGAATATTACCTTTATTTACAGAAAGCATTTATCACAGGCTAAGCAAGAAAAAGAAATCACAGCTTGGGTAAGGCACTCACAGGATGCATAATTAACAGTGACTACAAAGGTGGGACATCAGCAAAAATTGCTGAACTACAGTTGGCCTTGGTTGTGGAAATCTATGGAATCTATGGAATACACATACGAGTACTTTGATAATAGTAGTAAGACAATCAGGATCAAGCAGGAAAGGTATCAGAAATGAATCCAGACAACTTTTCAGTATTTTCAGTAACAAATCCCTTTTAAACAGGCTGGGATGTGATGAAAGAATAACCAAGCTTGGATCTTTCTAACTAATGTTTTCAGACTCTCTTTATTGCATATTTTACTAAGAATAAAAATAATCAATAAGGATTGAAATGGATAAATAGTGTCATAAGCTGTTGGCCTGGAAATATGCATACATAAAGAGATCATACATGTACCTTTACTGTGTAATGATTTCAGACTTTCAATGTGAAACAGTATGAGCATATAAAGCAGAAATAAAACTTCTATAATCAGTGTATTTCAAAAAGAAGTGTATTTCCAAAAGAAGATGGCATGCATCTTGCTTTAGTAAGCTTCTTGAGTGATGATGTTGAGTGAATAAGATTCTGTTGCCTGTGATATGGCATAGAGGTAGAAATTAATGAGATCAGTCTCAGAATAGTTAAAGGCTACAGGTCTATGATTTGAGGGGCATATAACTTAAAGGTCAACAAAGTCCATAGGTGAGCCTGGGTGAAATTCAGAGTTCTTGTGACTGGATATGTACCCTTGTTGCATATTGAATACACATCTAAAGAAGACCATGGTGCCTGCTAGCTAGCAGAAAGTAACTCCGCTCCCTCCATTTCTAGTTTGCATGAAAGGAAGCAAAGGCTTTTGAACTGTCAGGAGCTCAACTAAATCAAGATGAAGCTAAGAGGTAAAGTGAATCTGAACTTTAAGAGTTCAACTAAGGAAAAGACAGAAGACTCCTACAAATTTAGCAGAGTACAACATATTTACAATGCACCCATAGAATAGCTTTCATTTGGTAGTACTGTTCACCAGTTATAACCTAAGAGGAAGAAAGATTTACTACTGATTCTCTGAATTCACAGATATACTGAATTGAGACAAGGGGTGCAATCAGAGTAGATGAGTTTTGAAATTTGTTCATTGCTGTTTTGGGACACTAAGGTAAACTGGTTAACCTCATCTGTCTCAGTGCTATTTTCTTTATCTGGATATTAGAAATAATACTCCATATTCGTCTATGAGAAGCATGCTTAGCTGCATGATACAAATACTGAACATCAGTTCTGTGATCTAAACAAAGCAGGTGTGCAAAGAATTTGCTGTTTGGAAGGTTTAAATGAAACTATTCAACCAAGTCATATGGTTCACAGATGAAAGGAAAAAAAAATCCTAGAAGAAGAATAAAGTGATGAAAGTCTGCATAAAGGACAAAAATAAGCCCTTCACCTTCTTGGAGGTAACTTTTTGGTGACAGGTAAGAGAATTCCCTCCTCTCCTTTCACAGCAAAATATGACAAGCTTGACGTCTTTGACAGTTGCCTCATGGACTTTGAAAGAGGTTGTGCTACAGTCAATATTAGCTAGATACTATGCTGTAAAACTGACACAATCACCAACTGTGATGCTAACAGTATCAAACCAAAGGTAACAAACATATTGCTAACTTTCCATAATAGCCAGTTGTGGTAGTTTTACCCTGCTATGTACCTGAATTCCATAACAGCCAATCTCTCACTCCCTCTCCTCAAAGGAAAAGGGAGAGAAAATATGATGGAAAGGACTCAAGGGTCGAGATAAGGACAGGGAGATCACCAATTATTATCATGGGCAAAACAGACTCAACATAGGGAGATTAATATAATTGATTACATTCTTATGTATATTATTGTACACACACACACACATATATATAAATTAGTCATTTATGGGCCTCTCCATGGGCTGCAGGGGAAGTTTTGCTCTAACACCTGGAGCACCTCCTGCCCTCCTTCATGCTGCCTGCAGGGATGTTTCTCACTCCTTACCCTTCCAGTTGCACAGCAGTTTTTTTTTTTTTTTTTTTGCTTTCTTAAATCTGTTCTCACAGAAATGTAACCAACATTGTAACATTGTTCATTGACTTGGCTTTGGCCAGTGCTGGGTCTCTTTGGAGTCATCTGAAATTGGGCCTTTCTGTGAGTCAGGTGAGAACTATTGGTTTATGTAGTCTTCTATAAAGCAAGAAGACAAAAGTATCTTTTTTACATGTTCTTGGAGCTGTGAGTTAAGTCTAACATTTTATTGTTTATAAGTCCCAAAGAGTACTTGATACAAACTCTACAGGGAAAAGTGTGACAGAATACAAAAAGAAATTACATTTGTGATAAAGAAATCCATCCTTTAGTACAGGTCTTAATGCCTCTGAAATAACTTTTGCAATGCTGAGTTATCAAAATATCATCTAGAAATAGATATTTAAATAGCATGAACAAACCACCACTACAGTAATAGTGATTATTATTCTTTTTGTTATTCACAATTACACTTGTGGCAATTAAACAGATTTCATCATGTATAAATAGCATGTACTTTTATTGTTCTCTTGATAACAAAAACAAGTTCTCTTCTCAATGCTTTGAATTTTTATATTATTTGTTTTATTTTAAAAGAATGTCTGGAAATTACAAACTAAGAAAAGGACAAAAAATTGTTAGGCTCTGGTCCTATACTTCCATTTTTATTTGAAACGTAGAATGTAGTTGAAGAAAACAAAATCTGATTACTGAACATTGGATTCTTCATGGAGGATTATGTTTTTTTTTACCACAAGCAGCAAGTCCCCAGCATTCAAAATACATTTGTGCACTATTCATAACCATCTTTCATTCTGATGACTTTTGTAAGGAAAGAGTTTTGATGCCTGAACAGGCATGAACTATTTCCCGTAGAACAACATTTTCTGCAGATCAGCTGGCACCTGCAATCTGAATTTATGCACCCAAAGCCTATGTATAAAATGCATTCTCCCTCACAATTTTCATCACAGGAAGGCAGAAATCTAAAATGAATGGGATAACCACATTTTACATTTACAAAACCACATTTCACATTTACATCTCTGACCATGTATATAGTTTATTTGAGTATAAATAGTTTCTTTGAGTATCTTTTACACTCTTTTAATAAAGAAATACATCCACTACAAGAATACCACTGGCAATACAGTGGTAAGGAGTCACTGAAATAACTGTACGAAAAAGATGAAAATTACAGCAGAATTAACCCAGTCTGTTGAATTAGTTATGTAAATTTTAGTTGCTGTTGCTACCCTCAAAAATAGAAGCTGAGGTAATGTTATATGGGTTACTATATGTGAGTTATGTATGGATCTAACTTTTTGAACAATAAATAGTACATGCCATATCTCAGATTAAATTCTTTATAATAATCAGGATTTTAGAACTTTTTCTAAGAGGTAGAAAGAGGTACTTAGTACCTCTAAGAGGTACTAAGGCTGTAGTGTTCACCATTGAGAACAAGATACTTACTATGATATGGTATTTTTCAGTAGAGTGCTATATTTTTTGAGAAAATATACTTTTTTTTTTTTTTTTTTTTTTTTTTTTGCCAGTAACTATGCTGATACTATATGCTTCTTTAAATCATCACTGTCTTGAAGGTTTTACATTTAATGTTGTCTTTTCAGGAAAATAAAATATTGTGAATATATGACCAAATAATTTCAAAACAAGAGATGTGGCTTTATATTAAAATGTATCAAGATGGTGATTGTACTTCAGTAACTCATGTATAACATAAATTGTGATTATGCTGTTTTCCTGGATGTTCATTTAAAAACTACGATTTGTTTTAAGTACTCCAGAAAAAAATATTTCTTTACATTGTTAAGCAGTGAAATTCTTTATTGAAACACAGAATCCATGTTTAATGTCATGTCAAGGAAAAAAAAATAAAATTGAAAGACTACTATGCAAAGAAATGTAATGCTGATAGAGTGGAATTGTGGCCAAATGCTAATTCCAAAGTTCAGGTGTGAAATTGGTAAGTCATAGTTCTTCTTCTACAGAGCAGAATCACTTTGCAAATATTTTACATAGTCATTGTAAGTGTGTCTTGATGTTGTTGCCTTCCTAGTCTGATTTGTGTATGTGTGTGTGGAGTTTGAGTTTCTTTGTTGTTTTCTATTTATTTATCTTTATTTATTTATTTATTTATTTATTTATTTACAGCTGGATTCCCAGGGTTTCTATAATGTGCTTTTCCTATTTCTGTTAGAATGGTGAATGAATTAGGGTGTTCACACACTTAGAAGATTGTGTCCATGTATGTTGGTGGCCAAAGTCATGCAGCAGTTTTGGCTCATCTGCTAATACAAGGTTAGAACATTTTTTACTTTTAATCTTAATTGTAAATTTTTTTTCTTTTATGTGATTTTTTTTTTCTTCAAAGGGGAAAAGAATACAGCATTTGTTAACTTTTTGTTTTACTTTCTTTTGTTTACAGTATTATATATGCAATACATATACAAAGAATTGTTCCCGGTGAGAAACCACTAAGTTCTGTGAAGAGGGCTAAGTTCTATTACGAGGCTCAGAATCTGTCTTAAAAAACAAAACAAACAAACAAACAAAAAACACAAACAAACAAACAAAAAACAAGCAAACAAACAAGCAAACAAAACAACAACAATAAAACACTCTGAGGCCTTCCAAAAACTTTTAAAGGAAAAAGGTGACTAAGTGTTAAAAGATTCAAAATCAAAATGATTTGCAAACAGCAAAATAAGAACTTTCTACATGGCAACAAACAAGCACACATAAACAAGAGGGAATAAACAAGCAGTGAATTTTCAGCTTGATACAGAGCAGATTTAATTGTCCATGAGTGATGTAGAAGGGCTAGTTTTTTGCTTAATTGTAAAGTAGTACAGCTGATAAGTTATTTTAAGTGCAGTGGGCTAGCTGAGAAATAATGGTTGTAATAATAGAACAAAAAAAGGGTAAATTAGATTGTGTGATCTCAGCAAAGCAAATGCTGGCAGAGTGGGTGATACAGGTTAACAATGAAGACAATGGAGAGCAAAGCAGTACAAAAAGATCAACATTCTGACAGCCTTACTGGCTCCTGAATGTGACTTTATCAACTGGCAATTAATATATTAATATTGAGTCTGAAAGCAAGCAAGACACTCGGAAAGAAAAAAAAAAAAAAAAAAAAAAAGCGAAACGGTAGTGAATTAAAGAAATATTAAGAAAATCATAGCTCAATATTTCAACAATTCATAGGTCCAGAGTGGTTAAGGAAACAATCTTTCTCCATACTGAAAAACTAAAGTTTCGGAGTCTATCTACACTGTTCTGGTCCTGCACAGAATATATGCATTAACCATTTATTGAGCACTGCAGGATATCTAACAGCACAGTTAGATATCTTCACATTCTCTGAAAGGAAAAGAACAAGATGCTCTATTGGCTTCTCTGCTCTGGACTATTCATGGTGCAGCATGAAGCAGGCTGATTGCATAGGTCAGATGCAATATTAGTGTTAGAATCCATCTGTTTCTATATTCTAGGCAATTTCTACCTTGAAATCTCTTTCAATATGCTGTCCATATTTACCAGTATCACTTGTTCTTTGTTATGCACAGTCTTGCAGCTCTGGTTTCCCTTGGTAAAATATTGTTCTGTACAGTGGTAGGGGTCTACTACAAGCCTCCAGATCAGGAGGAGGAAGTCGACGAGGCCTTCCACGAGCAGCTGCTAGTAGCCTCATGATCACAAGCGCTGGTCCTCATGGGGTACTTCAATTACCCAGACATCTGCTGGGTAAGTAACTCAGCCAGGCACCAGCAGTCCAAACAGTTCCTACAATGCATTGAGGACAATTTTCTGACGCGGGTGGTGGAGGAGCCAACGAGGCATGGGGTGCTCCTGGACCTCGTTCTTACTAACAGGGGTGGCCTTGTTAGGGATGTGAAGGTTGGGGGCAGCTTAGGATGCAGTGACCATGAGATGGTGGAGTTACAGATGGAGCTAGGCAAAGGAAGTAAGGCTAAAAGCAGGATTGCTACCCTGGACTTCTGAAGAGCCAACATCGACCTCTTCCAGGACCTGCTTGGGAGTATCTCATGGGATAGGTTGCTAGAAGGCAAGGGTGCTTGTGAGATCTGGGCTACATTTAAGCAGCACTTCTTCCATGCTCAGGGTCGGTGCAACCTGAGGAATAGGAAATCGGGGAAGGGGGGCAGAAAACCCGCATGGATGAGCAAGGAGCTCATCAATAAGATCAAAAGGAAGAGGATGGTCTAAGAAATGTGGAAAAAGGGCCTGTCCTCTTGGGAGGAGTATAGATGTGTTGTCAGGGCCTGCAGGGATGCGAAAAGGAAGGTTAAAGTCCACCTAGAGATGAGGCTTGCGAAAGAGATAAAGGATAATAAGAAGGGTTTTTTCAAGTATGTAAACAGCAAGAGGAAGACTAGGGATAATGTGGGTCCCTTGCTGAATGAGGGGCGTGTCCTGGTCATGGGAGATGCTGAGAAGGCAGAGATACTAAATGTATTTTTTGCTTCAGTCTTTGCTTCAAGTACACTCCCCCGGGACTCCTCACCCCTGGCAATAGGACAAAGGGTCTGGGAAATGGAAGGCTCCCCCCAGTGGACGTGGGAGTGGTTCAGGAGCGTCTGAGTGGGCTCAACGCACACAAATCCATGGGTCCCAATGGGATGCATCTGCGTGTGCTAAGGGAGCTGGCAGATGTGATCGCCGAACCGCTCTCTATCATCTTTGAAAGGTCCTGGAGAATGGGTGAGGTGCCTGAAAACTGGAGGATAGCCAATGTCACTCCGGTCTTCAAGAAGGACAGGAAGAAGGATCCAGGAAACTACAGGCCAGTCAGTCTCACCTCTGTCCCTGGAAAGGTATTGGAGCAGCTTGTTCAGGATGCCATCTCCAAGCAATTGGAAGAGAAGAAGGTTATGAGGAGTAGTCAGCATGGATTCACCAAGGGGAAGTCGTGCTCGACCAACCTCATTGCCTTCTATGATGGCATCACCAGCTGGGTAGATGGGGGGAGAGCAGTGGATGTCATCTACCTTGACTTTAGCAAGGCTTTCGATACTGTCTCCCATGACATCCTACTAGCAAAGCTGAGAAAGTGTGGGATAAATGAGTGGACGGCAAGGTGCGTTGAGAACTGGCTGACTGGCTGAGCTCAGAGGGTGGTGATTGGTGGAGCAGAGTCTGGCTGGAGGCTGTGACTAGTGGTGTTCCCCAGGGGTCGGTGCTGGGTCTGGTCTTGTTCAACATCTTCGTCGACAACCTTGATGAGGGAATAATGTCTGCCCTCAGCAAGTACGCCGATGACACAAAGCTGGGAGGAGTGGCTGACACACCAGAAGGCTGTGCTGCCATTCAGCGAGACCTGGACCGGCTGGAGAGATGGGCAGGAAGAAACCAAATGAGATTTAATAAGAGCAAGTATAGAGTCCTGCACCTGGGAAGGAACAACCCGAAGTATCAGTACAGGCTGGGGGATGACCTGTTGGAGAGGAGCTCTGAAGAGAAGGACCTGGGGGTCCTGGTGGACGACAGGTTGACCATGAGCCAGCACTGTGCCCTTGTGGCCAAGAGGGCTAATGGGATCCTGGCGTGCATTAAAAAGAGCATGGCCAGCAGGTCAAGGGAGGTGATCCTCCCCCTCTCCTCTGCCCTGATCAGGCCTCACCTGGAGTACTGTGTCCAGTTCTGGGCTCCCCGGTACAAGAAAGACAGGGATCTCCTGGAAAGAGGCCAGTGGAGGGCCACAAAGATGATACGGGGCCTGGAGCATCTTCCCTATGCAGAAAGGATGAGAGACCTGGGTCTGTCTGGAGAAGAGAAGACTGAGTGTATCTATATACACTCCTCAGTGTATATAGATATCTGAGGGGTGGGGGACAGAAGGATGTAGCCTACCTCTTCTCAGTGGTTTGTGGGGATAGGACAAGGGGCAAGTTAGGACAAACTGCAAGTTAGAGCACAGGAAGTTCTACACTGATATGCAAAAGAACTTCTTCATGGTGAGGGTGACGGAGCATTGGAACAGGTTGCCTAGGGAGGTTGTGGAGTCTCCTTCTCTGGAGATATTCAAGGCCTGTCTGGACGCCTACCTGGGCAACCTGCTCTGAGGAACCTGCTTTGGCAGGGGGGTTGGACCCGATGATCTTTTGAGGTCCCTTCCAACCTCTACAGTTCTGTGATTCTGTGATTCTGTGATTGTTTTAATATTTCATATAAGGAGGCTTAAAAAATTAAATATCCCTGTACCAGACCCTGATTCCAGAAGTGCAGAAAGACTCTTCTGTTATCCACCAAGTCTGTTTTCTCCATAGATTTAGCAGATTTTTCAACCTTTTATAGGCAGGTTTTTTATCCACTTGGTTAGGCAGTCCTGGTGTTTTAACCAAGGATTTTAGAAGGTTTCAACATTATAGGGTGGGAATAGAAGAATCTATATGAACAATATGTTGTGGAAACCAACTGGGCAGCAGGCATTCCTCTTTCTAAATTTCTGCTGGAAGATGAAAAAAGCCATGTATTTCATAGTACCAAAATTAATTTACGCTTTTTATAAAGTATTCCTTAGATGGCCTCTGTTAGGGAGATGCATAAATATAGCCTCATTCATTTCTGTGAATGTAGGCTAAATATGGAGTGTTTGCAACTGAGTATTTGCAAATAAATGTTTCTTAATTAATACACACACTTTTTTTTTTTTTTTTTTTAACAGTTCAAAAAGTCCCATTTTCTCCTTTCCTCCTTTTTCTTTCATCAGTTCCCAGAAGTTAACACTTTAGGCCTAAATTCTTTGCGGCACTTCTGTGGCTAACCCTTAGAAAATGTGAGGCCTGGATAAACTGGTAAAATGAGAATATGAATATAAATAGTATGGATAGCTGAATTGAATACTCAAAACTGAGAGTTCATTTGGCCTGAGCTGATTATTTTGAAAAGGAAGATGACCATCAGCTGGACTAGAAAGTAACCGGAGAATTATGAATCTTTTAATTCAAAGAGGTCAAACCAAGATGAAGTAGAAAAGCATGGACATTCTTAGCAAGAGGAGAGACCCTGGAATGGAAATGGCAGGAGGGAAACAGTGTTCCAGTACTGCCAGAAATCACCCTGCAACATCTCAGCCTTTGCCCAGGCCAGAGGGAGCAACCTCCCTGCCAGACACTGTGGGGTTCCTGGCCCAAGCTAGGCTGTGTTTCTTGCAGGGTAGGGACAGCAAGTGGGGACCCACAATAGGTGTGTGTAGGCACAGCCTGTGTATTAGAAAACTGCATGGGTAGAAAGGGTACACACAGAGCTGGGACTCCCACATCTCACACAGGAGCAGTGTGCAAGCAGGCCAGCCCCACTCTTAGGAGGGAGACAGGTTACTTGTAGCCCATGTGTTCTGCTAGAGAAGAGGTTTGATTGTAACTCTTTGTATGTCTGTATGTGCACTTGGATGTGTTCTGGTGTGATTAGAATATTTTGGGATACATTTGGTATAAGATAAAGGTGTTTATAAATCTGTAGGTGTTTAAAAACTTGCTTCTAGAATAACAGTTAGTCTGTTTTATTGTCAGTATTGATCCTCAATATATAGACCACATCAAGAATCCTAATCTGTTTTAAACAACAGAGAAGTTTTTTCCCTTGACAAATTCAACCTGTGATAAACTGCACAAATTCATTTAGTCATGTTGCAAAGGTTCATTTAAAAAAAAAAAAAATAAAAATCATGAATGAAAAATTAAAATCTCTATATAAAATGGTGATATTTGCTTTATGAACTGTTCTGTTCAAAAAATATCAGATATGAATATAATGGCAGGATATCATGACTCTAACGTATCACTGGTCACCGCAGTCTTTGCTACTGACTTTAGCCTTTTCTATTTTAGGGTCAGTGAGGAAAACAATGTAGCATAAAGCCATGATTCAGCACATTGCTCAAAAAATATAGGATTTTCTATGTCTCTGCATGTTGATAACCCCCAAAACCTTGGCCTGTCTCTAACTCTATTAGTGATGATAATTCTAGGTAATATTATTTACATCAAGGTCTATTTTTTCCTCCTATAGTTATAGGAAAAAAAAAATCTTAAAACAACTTCAGTATTTTTAATGAGTTTCTGAAAAGACTATCTGCATTTTTGCTTCACTTTTCAACACATCTTTAGAGCTTACTTGTTCATTTTGCTTTATAAAATAAAGCAGCATACTCACCAACTTCTAAAAATCTTTAAAGCTAAGAATAATTGCCAGGTGTTCCCGATAGCTCGTTATCACCATCTCCAGCATTTCTTTCTTTACCTCACTTTACCTACTGTGATAAATTTTCAGGATATTTTCACTAAATAGAACCTATGTCACCTTTGAATAAGCAAAGATTTCAAAATTATTAATCACCTACATTTATCTTTGTAATATCTACCTGTTGTGCAAGGTGATCCTTCTTCACTACTTATACTTATTCATAAATATCCCTTACATGTTTGATCCACTATAGAAAGACAACTCCAAAACAAAAAGAAATAAGATAAAATAAATTTCTTTTAAGAAAGTAGTACTTTTGATTGAGTTTTTCCAGGAGCCTTAACACTTTAAAGTTATTGAGCATGTAAGAAATTTTAGCTGTTCAAAATACTTTCCTGAATCTCTCTTGCAGTTTTTATCTGCTGTTTTAAGAAGCTGCTACAACAGCTAATAGAGCTAATAGCAACTGAAGTATATATAGATTCAGTTCTTCAATATGGAAGTATGTAGGGTTGACTAGAAGTCTCAGCTGTGGATGCTGCTACAACAGCTAATAGAGGTAACTGCAACTGAATGATGATATAGAAGCACTAGTAGGTATGCAGGGTTGACTAGAAGTCTTATCTGTGTTCAGATGCAGACAGAAGATAAAGTGAGTGAAAAGACAGTTTAAGATGCCAAAGAGAATGTCTGGAAGAATCTCTGGAAGACTGATAGGATATATTTACAGCACTAAGTCCATATTTAAGCTAGATCTTTTGCCTCCTCCTAATGCAGAAACAGAGGAATACATCCAGGCCCTCAATGGCACCCAACTCAAAAGCTTGATGGTTTCTATAAAAGGTTTACAGTTTAAAACAATAACAGTTTAAAAACAATATCATCGGTTTGTTATTAAGGTACCCTTAGTAACTGAACACATCCTAAGGATACCTATGGATACCTAGGAAAAAAAAAGAAAAAAAAGAAAAAAAGAAAAAAAAAAAGAAAAATATCACAAATATCACATATGGTGACAATTTTACAGGAAGGAATCAAAGGAATATCGTGATCTTAAGACTGTAAAAACACATCTTATTTATGCAGCAAGGGCTTGGTTGCATTGGGGCTGCTGGGGTGGCTTCTCTGACAGAGTCCAGAAGCTGCCCCATATCAGATCAGAATCAGCTTCATCCAGCTCTAAAATGGATCTGCTGCTGGCCAAAGCCAAGTCAGTGAACAATGTTGGTTTCTATTCTGTGAGAGCCAATATAAGAAATTTAAAACAAACAAACAAACAACAACAAAAAGAAAACCTGCTCTGCCACAACAGCTGAGAGAGTAAGCAATGACAAGGGGTGAGAAACAACCTTGCAGACACCGAAGTCAGTGAAGAAGGCAGGCAGAAGGCACTCCAGACACACAGCAGAAGTTCTTCTGTGGCCTGTGAGAGGCCCCTGGTGGAGCAGGCTGTCCTCCTACAGCCCATGAGTCCCACATGTTGCAGATCTACCATGCTGCAGCCTGTGGAGGAGTCCCTGGTGGAGCAGGTGGATGTGGCCTGGAGGAGGCTGTGGCCCATGGAGAGCCCCCGCAGGAGCAGGCCAGGGGCCAGAGCTGCAGTACGTGGAAAGGAGCCCACGCATGAACAGGGGATTTGTCAGGAGCTGCTGCATTTGAGGGATGCATGTTGGAGGAACTATCTCCTGTAAGATGGACCCTGTTGTATGGACCTGTATTAGATCAGTTCTTGAACATCTGCTGCCCGTGGGAAACCCCCACAGGCTCAGTTTGGAAAGGATGACATCCCATGTGAGGGATCCTGTGTGGAGCAGGAGCAGAGAGTGACTGTGAAGGAGTGGCGGAGATGAAGCATTAGGGACTGACCGCAGACCTCACTCCCCATTCTTCTGTGCTGTTTGGGGGGAGAAGGTAGAAAGGGATGGATGAGGGGAAGGTGTTCTTAGTTTGCCTTTAATTTCTCACTGTTCTAATCTGTTAATGATACATGTAGGTAATAACTTATATTAATCTCCCCATGTTGACTCTGTTTTACCTGTGACATTGGTGAGTGATTTCCCTGACATTATCTCAACCTTTTCTATCATATTTTCTCTGCCTTTTCCTCTGAGGAAGGGGAGAAATACATGTAGATCATCTGTGGTGGAATTCAACTGCCAAGAAGGTAAAACCATCACAATAATCTGATATAATCTAATTATTTCAGAGTTTACCTCTGTAAAGACAACAGCTTAAGGAATTAAGTCACTATTTCCATTCACCCTAACACAGAGAATTTTATCTATTGATAAATTTGCATTTTCATACTAACTGCAACATACAGTACTGTAGCTATAAGGGCTATTTAAATATGCTCACGTTGTCAATTGAATGAGATATACAATGAATTAAAGAATTTCCATCAAATTCCAGCAAAATTAAAAAAAAAAAAAATCTTGAAAAAATATAAGCCCTTGAATGTTATTATATAGATCTACTAGACTGACAATACTATGCATTCCTCATTATAATTTACTAAATTGTTTAATAGAAATTTATTTCCTATTTACAAGCATTCCTTATCCCAGTTGATTCACCTAATTATGTCACAGATCACTGTTTGTAATATCACAACTGTTTCCATGGAGACAGACAGTGATACCAGCAGCAGGTCACTTAAGGAAAAGCAGACACTTAAGGACAGAAGACACCAGCAGATATTTAAGAAAAATGAATCAGGAGGAAAATGCCTACAAAACATTGGTGCATGTATTCATAAGAGAGGATAGATCAGAGCTATAACAGATGCACGTCCAAAACAGTGGGTGTAAAAGTTATCACTTACTACAGGAAGAGTATCACTTACTATATCTCTGTGTCTGCTGCTGTTAATTTACCATAGACCTCAGCCCTAGAGAGTGAGGAAACATACCCAGGAGTCATCATTGCAATAGCTTTACAAGGGTTTTTAAACTATTTATAATCTGTTAATCTAATGTCACTGTACTTCCTAATCTATACTGCATAAACCCATGCACAGTGTAACCTTTATCATACAGTTGAGAGATACTGCGAAAAAGGACATTCTTTATTTCCTTCTTCTGAAATAAAGGATAGTCTCCTAAAAAGTTGTGAAGATTGGAGATGTAAAGGGTATCTACAACCAAGCAAAAACCAAACTTGTTTTTTTCTGAGTGAGCAAATATAACCACTGAATTTTATTTTTGTGAAGTGGTATTATTTAAGTCATATTTAAATAGTATTCTTTAAGTTTGTTATTTTTAGTTGATTCTGCTCTTGCTACAAACCTAAAGCCCAAGAGTAGTAGTAGTAAATCTTTATCCTAAGCCACATTTGGAAATTAATTTTGATGGTGACATTACTTCCAGCATGATTTCTTTAGTGTTCCCTGGTTTTAGAATATTATTAAATAAAATAAATCAATGGCAAGGAGGTTGGTATTTGATAATTTTTAAGGTCCCTTACGACCCAAACCGTTCTATGATTCTACGATTCAATCTTAACATTTTTAAACATCTAATAGAAAGCTTATATTCACTGCAAATCAAAAAACTTTCTTTTCAATTTTGTGGAAGCAAAGAGGATCTAGACAAAGCACACTGAAGGTAAAGCCAATTTGAAAGACTCACCAATTTTAAAAGTCTCATGCTTAATAAACAAAGATAGACACAGGAACATATATGGTAAGATCTATCTATGTGATTTAATGTATTTCTGAATGTTGTCAGCGCAGATGTTGGTATGGCAGAAGAGATTCAGCACAGTGCAACACACCAGGAAAGGGATCTCAGAGGAGAGGTTAGGAAGGCCCATAGCCAGGGATAGCTAGGTTGCCTTAAAATTTTTATCATGAAGAAAAAGCAATTAAATGCATAAAGAAGACAGAAAAACACTCATAGATATAGATACCTACTTTCAGGAAAATGGTCAGAGACATAGGGAGGGGACAGTGTGGGGGACACAGCCAGAGACCTGGTGCTGGCAGGAGGCATCTCTGAGGGACTGTGGCCTGTAGGCAACCCATCCTGTGGGAGCAACATTCCTGAGGGACTATTGCCTGGAGAAGACCCCCCTGAGGAACCACAGCCATGAGCAACACACACCAGGGCAAGCTATCAAGAAAGCTATCAAGAAAGCTATGAAGAAACACCAGAAAGGCATTGTTACAGACCAGCCCTCAGCTCTCGGGCTGCTCCTCACCTTACCGAAGGGATTTGGAGAGACTGATGTGAGATGCCAGGAAAACACAGTGACACTGAGACTCTGGAGGGGTAGGGAAGGTGATGCTGATACTGAACATGGGGGAAAGAGATAAAAGGTGTTTGTTGAATTGTTTGCGTTGTTTTTTTTTTAGTTTAGTTTTGTTTTGTTTTCTCTCAATGCACAAATGAGTGATTAGATTTTTGTTCCAATTGGCAATAAATGAAATGAAATAAAAATTCCCTGGAAGAAAGACTGTTTAGCCTGCTGCTCTCAACTGACCAGCTCTTGCATGCAGCAGCTTGCAAGAGTATGTGTCCTATGCGAATGCTCTGTGCAAGCTGCAGTTCATACTCTGCGCTTGCTGAGCCAGGTGGTATACACATTCCCCTAATCCTTCAACAAGCAGCTCTTCAATTGGTGGCAGCTGGAGAAGTGGCCATCGCTTGCTCCTACTCTCTAGCTCAAGGCTGCTGGAAGAATCTGTTCCCTCTGTTGTTTGGTAGCAATCCAGGAGTGCATGCCTAGATATATGGAAAACAATACAGAAAGAGAAGTAGTAGTAGAGGGAAGTGCACAAGCAAAGATGCAAGTCTCTTAGGAAATAAGGAGAGGAAAAGTTAGAGTGGGAAGTTACTTGGAAAAAGGGGAGGGTCATTACAGATATAAAAGTGAAATACTTTCTCTTGGGCTTCACACTATTGCAGACTAGATCCTGTGTCCTCTAGGGTCATCCAGAGCTTTCAGGAAAGTTTTAGACCTCAGAAGGACTGTTTGTCCTCCGATACTTATTTTCCTAGTCACATGGTGAAAACTACTTTCAGGTATGAATAAGAAAATTTCTTAAGGATCACACCTCTTCACAGAGAATCATAAATAGAAGAATGTGTAAATTTACTGAATAACAAAATAGATGATTTTTGTCTGCAGTGCTGGTGTTGTCTTTTTTCTTTCTTTCTTTCTTTCTTTCTTTCTTTCTTTCTTTCTTTCTTTCTTTCTTTCTTTCTTTCTTTCTTTCTTTCTTTCTTTCTTTCTTTCTTTCTTTCTTTCTTTTCTTTTAAATTTAGTGCATCATGCAGGATTTTCCTGGGGAAAAAAAAAAAAAAAAAAAAAAAAAAAAAGAAGTGCATAAAAGTTTTTCTTGAAACAGATGGCAACTTAAATTATACAGCATAAGACTGCTCATGCATGTTACTACAGACTACCTACAGCAAACCTCCCCCTGAGCACAAACAAAGCAGCTGGAGGAATGCAAAATAAGTTTGACTCAAATGTGTCTCACATTGTGTTCTACAGGAAAACCATATGTAGGAGAACATCAGGAACAAATTGATGAAATTACAAAATCTTTTCTTAAATAACCAATGGCTCCTATTATCAAAAATAAAGACCACTTCTAAAATGTTATTACCTTAACGCTCTATATAGTCAAATGAGTCTGTCCAAATTATTACTATCATAATTAATTAGTCTCTTGAAAAGTTTTTTTAATCTTACAGGAACTCACTATTTCAATTTTGTCTGGAGAATAATCTCTTCAGTGAATGCTTATTAATAAATCAAAGTTAACAGACTGCCTAATATTTTGCCTTGTCTCATTCTCCTACCAGTCATGCAATCATACCAGTTTGACATAACCAGGAAAAACAACAGAAAGTAAATTATATTTTGATTTTTTATTTAATACATTTTTAACCATCCTGCCAATAATAGGTAAAAATGAATATATGTAATGTATTGTTCAGTAATTTTAGATTCAAATAAGGTAAAACCCACAGAGCCCATGTTGAAAAATCAACGTATATATAAAATGAATGGGTTGCAGTAGACAATATGAAATAATTATTTGCATTAAAATATTAATTTTATACTGTCAGAAAAGGACTCTAGATATATCTCTAAATTATTTTAGTGGAAGCTGAGAGTGGAAACTCTAAATCACCTCCCCCATCCAAAAAATGAGCAACCAACTTTGGGTGTTCATAGTGTTTCTCAGTTTGGCCCTCATGTAGGTAAAGACAATAGTCTACTAACAGATTTCCAGAATGTTTAGGATTAAAATATATTTTAAAGAGAAAGGACTCCTGTTTTATAACTGATCAGGTATCCTAATGAAATAGTTGCACAGAATCAGATCAAGTAGTGCAGTTTGATTGGTTTCTGAAAAGGCCCTGGAGAAGAGAAATGGTTTAATTCCCATCCGTTTGTGCCTTCAGACAGTACTGAATTCTGTTGACATACCCAGATCATGCAGCACAACAGGTGGCCTGGGGATTTTAGGGTTTACTGTCAGTACATGTGACTTTAACAGCTGGACACAACCATTGTCTAGTTCCACTGACTCTGAAAACAACACATAGAACCATAGAATGGCTTGGGTTGGAAGGGACCTCTATGATCACCTAATTTCTACCTCCCAACCATAGGCAGGAATGCCACCCACTAGCTTAGGTTGTTCATGGCTTCATCTAACCCGGTATTGAACACCTCCAGAGATGGGGCATCCACAATCTCTCTGGTCAACCTGTTCCAGTTCCTCACCACCCTCTGAGTGAAGAATTTCCTTCTAACCTCTAATCTAAATCTCCCCTCTTTTAGTTTAAAACCATTCCTCCTTATCCTGTCATTATTCGATTGAGCAAAGAGTTGCTCTTTTTTATAAGTCCCCTTTAAATACTGAAAGGTTGCAATGACGTCACCCTAGAGCCTTTTCTTCTGTAGGCTGAACAATAACAGCTCTCTCAGCCTATCTTTGTAAAAGAGGTGCTCCGGCCCTCTGATCATCTTTTGGACCTCCTCCAGACCTATTCTAACAGCCCCACATCCTTCTTGCACTGGGGGCCCCAGACATGGATGCAGTACTCCAAGTGGGGCCTCACAAGGGCAGAGCAGAGGGGCACAGTCACCCTCCTCGACCTGCTGGCCACTTCCCTGTTGATGCAGCCCAGAATGCAGTTGGCCTTCTGGGCTGCAAGTGCGCACTGCTGGCTCATGTTGAGATTTTCATCCACCAAAACCCCCATTTTAAATAACCTTACATTTAAATCTTCCTCATGATTTCTGAGAGTACCAACGTTCTATGGTATTGCCTACTGTAAATTAGCTGTAATTCAAATCTATAAAGGGAAATATTACTTCAGGTAACACTTTTTAATACAGGTACAAGCTTCCACATATCAAAGGCAGATTAATTAATTGTTCATATGAATGAAATGTGGAAGTATATGAATCTTTGTGAAATGTGAAACCATATGAATTCCTATGGAGTACT